>NC_134485.1:343250743-343603243 GCF_040206685.1 Ascaphus truei
AGCTGTCAGATAGGGGGAGTTTTTTTTTTTTTTTCAGGCAGCGTGAGCAGGGAAAATTTCAGCGCGAGCAGGGAAAATTTCAGCGCGAGCAGGGAAAATTTCAGCGCGAGCAGGGAAAATTTAAAAAAACAAACACGTGTGCTGCTTGGGCCAATATTTACTCACCCGGAGGTTAAATCCAGTCGCCCCGGGCATGTAAATATATAGGATTGTCGAACACTGTATATATATATACAGCATATGAACCAATCCAAGGACCAGTAAAGAGACAGCAAACTGCACAGGGTTAATAAAAAAAAAACCTGTATTCAAAACATAGACACACGTAAGCCGACGTTTCGGTCCCACATGGAGACCTTCCTCAGGGCTGTGCAACCAACAAGTGATAGTGACCATACATATATACCCCCACCCATGATGCACCACAACAAAAAGAACCAATCACCAACATGCAATCAAGAACGGCATTCAACATAGCTGTGCTCTGAGCCACATCCCCCAATACCTGTAAGGCTATTGGTCGTCTGCAGCCACGAACAGGGAGCAGGCAATCCTGTAATCAAAATAGCCCACAATGATACTCATGCCCCGCACACCAGTGTCAGTCTGACAGCGCGTCGCATGTCAGGCATGCGCAGTAGAACTACAAACGCTGGAGGCCGGAGCGCCAATCAGGATCCGGCTCCGTGCATCACATTAGCACATGGAGGCCACGCATAGTGTCCCTGGCAACGTAGGATGCCTTGTGGATTGCTGTACATTGGCAAAACTGTTAGGATGCTTAAGGAACGCATGGCTATGCACCGCTCAACTATTAGAAAAGCCCTTTTGAGTGATGTCGCTGACATGGATCTGAAATGTCTTCCTGTGGCTAGACATTTTAAAGATAAGAGACACTCGTTGGCTACACTTAGATGCATGCCCATTTTTCAGGTTCCGGTTCCCTGGTGTGGGGGTGATAGGGGTAAGACTCTGTTACAACATGAGGCCAGGCTAATTTACGAGCTTCGGACTATGACTCCTGGAGGCCTCAATGAGGAGCTTCAATTAGGCTGGTTTCTATAAATGCTTTTTTGTTTATGTTATACAATGACCAAGCAATGTATTATGCTTTATGTGTATATGTCACTAGCTCTCCATTGTTTCACATCCTCTGCACATCCACACTTCCCTTGTTTGTTTTTTGCAGGTTTGGTTACTTCTATAGACTGTGCTCTGATACCCTGTGTTATCTCCTTTAAGGGCTCTGTTTTTAGTATATGATGAGCCAATTGCTGTCTGCCTTCTCTCTGCCCTGAGTGAGTGTTTGGATGATGGGTGTCGCTGTCAGTTGCAGAGTTTAACACTGCGCATGCGCAGGCTGCTTGCCGGCGTCCTACGTTGCCAGGGACACTATGCGTTGCCTCCATGTGCTAATGTGATGCACGGAGCCTGATCCTGATTGGCGCTCCGGCCTCCAGCGTTTGTAGTTCTACTGCGCATGCCTGACATGCGACGCGCTGTCAGACTGACACTGGTGTGCGGGGCATGAGTATCATTGTGGGCTATTTTGATTACAGGATTGCCTGCTCCGTGTTCGTGGCTGCAGACGACCAATAGCCTTACAGGTATTGGGGGATGTGGCTCAGAGCACAGCTATGTTGAATGCCGTTCTTAATTGCATGTTGGTGATTGGTTCTTTTGTTGTGGTGCATCATGGGTGGGGGTATATATGTATGGTCACTATCACTTGTTGGTTGCATGGCCCTGAGGAAGGTCTCCATGTGGGACCGAAACGTCGGCTTACGTGTGTCTATGTTTTGAATACAGGTTTTTTTTGGATTGACCTCGTGCAGTTTGCTGTCTCTTTACTGGTCCTTGGATTGGTTCGTATGCTGTGTGTTTCTCTACGGGACTAGCATCTGCTTTTTTGCTTCATTACAGTGTGCTGACTGGCCTCTTGTGGATTATATATATATAAGCTCCTTACAGGCAGATCCAGAGTCCCAGGCCCACCTTTCTCAAGGTCCTGTTTCTAGGACCGAAACGTCGGTGAATGTGCCTGTTTTCTACTAATACACTTCTTTTTTGGATACTACTGAGTGTGCTGTCTCTTCCTTGCTTTGTGGGCCTGGGACTCTGGATCTGCCTGGTAAGGAGTTCATTTATACCTACTGTCTATATGGGATAAGCACCTACTTTACTGCAATATGTGTGTGCCACCTGTCTTTTCTTTTTATATTAATATATGCATCTCTGTGCTGAAAAAGCATATTATCAACTTGCATAACTGTTTTATCTTGTATTTTCTGGTTTATTCTGAACATTATAAATATGTGCAGTTTATACTGTACTATTTCATTTAACATCCCTATGTCCATATCTAATTATTCGTATGTTGTTAAATCACTTCGTCCACTTTATTTAGTGTCTTCTGGAAACCTGATATTTTAACAATAACTGTGTATTTCACTACATTATTTTAAGTATTTAAAAAAAAAAAAAAGGAAATATACATATGTAGCACACTCCCCCCCTATGTAAGATGTGGTGGCTACGTGGGTTTGGTGCGTTACCTGTGGCTCACAGGAGTCCTGAACCTCCGACCCTGGGAGCCTCGCGTGCACCTGCACCTGCAAGGGATCCCAACGGGGCGGGATAATCCTCTTGCAGGAACAATATCAATAATACACACACTCAAGTATATACTAACAACCTTTACTGAACACAATAATATTGGTACCCTGTACCACACAGTAATATAGGCCCCAACCTGATACCACCAGTGAGTGTCCCCAAAGTACACTGCACGCCAGGCACCAATACCCTGAAGTCCCTTTTCCCAATGTCAAGGCCCACCCAATGTGTAGGAGATAGCGCTATCCCTTGAAGTGTTAGTGCACTTAGTTTGGTACCTGCCCGGGGCTCCAGCACCCGGGTATTGCAGAAGAACAAAGAGGATCCGTCCGATCCAACGTTGTTGTCAAGGATGGCGTCCGCCTCCGCATTGGGTGAATTCCGGCGTGGATAATATCACCTTGCCGTCTTTACAAGGTAGCTGGTCTGGTCCCAGAACACAGGCCGCAGTCACCATGTGGCATCTCACCGGTGCTGTACCTGACTATATGCAGCTATTGGGGAAAGGTCCCTGACTATGGACTTTCCCTATAGCAGCCACAAGATACAGTGAGTCAGGGCCTAGCTTGGGCCTAAGGGGAGATATGGCCTAGTCCAGGGAAGCACTGCTCCCTGGACACTACCTGCTCCTCAGAGGTCCCTCTTCTGACTGGCGTGGTCTCAGATGCACCAAAAGTAACAATTCCTCAAGCAGGGGATTAGCTGCAGCCCTATTGGCTGTTGGGCACAATATGTTCCTGTCCCAGAGGCTCATGGGACATGTAATCCCTGCGTGGAGTCTTCCCCTATTGGCCATTGCTCGCGCACGTACCCAGCACATGTGCGGCATCTCGCACTTGCGCAATTGCGTCCAAGATGGCGGCGCCCTTTATCGACAGCCTCCGGGAGCCTCTGGCTCGCCTCTCCAGAAGCCGCGCACCACCCGCATCTCCCACAGCAACAACCGGCACCTGCCTGCTGCCCCCGCATCCCTCCGCAACGCCATCGGGGTGAGAAGAGGGGAGTACAGGGAACCGGGGGACCAGAGGGGACAGGGTTACATATATATATATACTTAGTTAATTTATGGTGGGTGAATATATATATATAAATCCCATTGTATTGTGTTGGAACTTTGAAAATGTGCATATGTAGCATTGCTCAACTGATTACAATTTGGACACTTCCTCCCTAAGGCTCAGATGGGGAGAGCACAGGGTCTGCACCACAATTGGCTGCACAGGCTCCAGTTCACCTCCACCTGTCACTCAGAGAGGCAGCATGAGTAGGGGCAAACCCATAGGATAGCCTGTCGCTGCCTGTAGCTACTAGGGCTTACGTGACAGGGAAGCAGAAAGATAGTCTGGACCAGCCATGGCTATTCATATATATAATATAATTTGTTATTGACGATGATTTTATATATATATATATATATATATATATATATATATATATATATATATAAAATCATCTTCAACCCTTTCCGATCCACTACTGGATGAGGCCTCCTCAATGATCTTCTGCGTACAGCAGTTCCAAGCCTCTCTGCTTCACGAAGCTTCATCAAATGTTCTGATTTCATCGTCCCATCTTACTTTTGGTCATCTTTCTGGTTTTTTTTTTATATTCCTTGGAATCCATTTGATTACCATCGTTGGCCTATTATATATTTATAAAATGATCAGATAAACATGAGGCACTCCAGAAAGAAGGCATTTAATGCTCGGGTGCTCTGATGTTTAGATACAACACAATATCCTATGTATGGCAGGAACGCACACACAGGGCTTGCTCAAAGATGTGCAGTATTTATTGAATTACCATTTATAAAGACTTTATAAATATTAAGACAATCCACATTAATATATATTTATTTAGTATTAGATAATCAAACTCCCATTCTGCCATGATCCAAAAATGAAATACACTTATGGTGAAACATTTGTTTAGATTCAAAACTAAAACCAATGTTAATTTTACGCTGGATTTTGTATTATATTGTATATTGTAGCTTTTATTGTGTCTATGTTACTGTATAGTGCTGTAGCTGTTTAAATAGCACTTACTTTTCTAGCTACTAAAGATTTGGAAACTGTTTGCTGAAGTTCACGAAATTCACCCAATTGTTTGGTGTAAAAATGGCAACGTTTGCCAAAATAGTTTGCCAAGCATTAAACATTAATGAGCAAGGTCACATGGCCTTTTATATACTGCCATGTACTGCAGTTTTTGCAGAATTATGGTTAAAAGTATCAACATTCTGTCAAAATTAAAGGTGGCACGGTGTGCTCATTTGCATGTTATTACCCAGAACCCCTAGCTGCACTGGGAGCACTGTATGCTAGGAGATAATTGTGAAAGACAGGGTTGCAGAGTTCCTGTCTGAGACTTAGAATGTGCCCACAAGTGATATTTTTATTTGCTGACATTTTGAGATAATCTGGTGACAATGTTGCACCAAAGTCTGTTTTTTTTTTTGTTTTGTTTTTTCGAAATTCTGAAATGAATAAAGTTGATGGGTAGGAAAAAGTAAGGGTTTAATTACACAAATGTATCTATATTTCGAATGTTTGTATTACAATTCAAAGTATGTTTAATAGCTGTTTGCATTTAAATATGTATGAGAGAGAGAGCGAGAGAGAGCGAGAGAGCGAGAGAGACAGAGAGACAGAGCGAGAGAGACAGAGCGAGAGAGAGAGAGCGAGAGAGAGAGAGAGAGCGAGAGAGAGAGAGAGAGCGAGAGAGACAGAGCGAGAGAGAGAGAGAGAAAATGCAATTTTTTTACTACCTCTATACTCTAAATCTGACCCATAGTTTCACAGCAGGTAATATAAAGAAAAAGCCACAGGCTATATTGGAGAGATGCTTTATTATTATTATAAGGAATTAAAGACAGATGTACATTTGAAGGAGTTATATTCCCCTTCTCATTTGTTATTTTACATGCGCATAGTTTAAATCTGGCAATGTGTATTTGCAGGGTTTTTTTTTTTTTTTGCATCAATTAAAGCAGTGCAAAGGTTTTCAGCATAACAAGAAATAAACAGAACTTGTAACCGTAGGAATTTCCACTCAGCAAAACATGCACTGTTAGGGCCTGGGGGACAAAAGAGACTTGTAGTTTCAGGCCCTGCTGATTTTGTAGAGGGCTCTGTTTATCACCTTCACTGCAGGAGTGGAAAGCCTTGCAGCACCTTCCAGCATTGAAAGGGGTTAACACGCTCTTCACTGCCAGATTGGCAACACAAATGCTTCTTTCACTCTCCCTCCACTAGGAAGGCTAAAATTGGGTTACAATTCTGGGTTCTAATGCTGATTGCCCAGGGATGCCCACTGAAACCAAAAGTATCCTGCAAAATATTACACCACAACAAAACAAGTACTTCAAAAATATATTAACCCAGGCTATAATAGTAATACTCAGAGCAGGAAATGACCTGATTCTCAATGCTCCGGCTGTTTAAAGGCCTTCATCAGATAATGCCCAGTTAATTCTAACTTAAATATTTCACTTTGAGCTGGGAGCAATTTTTGGTAGGAAATCCAATTCCATAATCTGTAAAGTTCAATTTAACTCCATTGCTGCCAGGCTCAAATGTAATGCATTTCTCTGCTATGTGTTGCACACCCTGCAGCAGCAGCAAAGGAGTTAAACAGCAGACACACTGCATTTAGTACCTGTTTTAGGTTTTCTGCACACCACTTCTTTTTTGTAGAAAATATTTGCACTGCCGATAAGAATAGTGTATGGAGCTTTACAAAGTAATGTTTGAAATAAATACACCAGAGAATGTTCTGCTTATAGGTACATCAGAATCAAGATATTTACACCCTCCCCATGGGATTTGCACCCTTTTGCTGACAGAAGTACAGTACCTGTGAAGTATTGCTAGCTTACCAGACCCCCCCCCCCCCCGGCAGTGAAAGGGTTTATATTGGTAACCCTTTCCCTGCCAGGGAGCATGCTTTGCAATGTTTTCAGTGTCCTCTGGCAGCGAAAGGGTTAATGCAACCTGTACAAAATGTCAGCAGACAAGCCAATGTTTTAAACCTGCCCATTGCTACTTTTGATATTAGTTTGCATTTGGACAGATTTAAATATACGTATCTGAAAGATATAATACAGTATATAAAACTATATAATGTTTTTCTTTTCTTTATTATAGTACTTCCTGATTTCTTTGCTCTAGATCAGTGTTTTTTTTAATCTTTTTTCGTTAAGGAACTCTATAATTATATTGTGAAATTATGCAGAACACCAAATCCCTCTAATAGCGCGTCTGAGATCAGATGCATTGTAAGGAACCCCAACCCTCTCGAATAGCGCGTCTGAGATCAGATGCATTGTAAGAACCCCCAACCCTCTCGAATAGCATCTGAGATCAGATGCATTATAAAGTAATCAGTATTTGGTACAATTTTCAAATTACCTGAAAATTGCAGGGAACCCAATAGGGATGCCCGGGGAACCTAACGGTTACAAGGAACCCCTGTTGAAAATCACTTGTCTAGAGCAGGGGTGCGCAAGATTTTCTGGGGGGTGGGGGGTGCAGCAGTTATAGAGGTCCCTCACTCTCCCCCCAGGCATTTAAATTAAATGCCGGGGGACTGCGCGAGGCCTCTATAACACACTTCCCTTCCAGCGACGCATCGTCATGGTAACCGGCGTCAAATGAGGCCGCGGGGTCACGCGATATCACGTTACCATGGCAACGTGACATCACATGACCCCGGGGCTGAGCGCGAGGCGCCAAGGAGAGCAAGCAGGGGTGTGCACGGGGAAAGGTTTGCGCACCCCTGGTCTAGAGGACCACTTTCTGTGAAACTGCTGAAGACTAGTATCAGTTCACCATGATAATTCGATTAACAAACCATGACCATAGCTGTTATACTTTCTCCCACCCTCATTCCTTCTTTTTCTCTCTTCTGTCTTTCGTTTGTATCTCTATCGTACAGTAAGTATTCCTACTCACTTCCCCAGGAATTACAGAAATGTATGGGGTCCACTTGTTTACTGTACAATAATTGAGGTTTTAAAATGAGTGTGGATCCAGAGCCATGAAAGCACCCCAAAGTCTCTCTCTTCCTGCTATGGGTATCACTTCCAACTACAGCTCTGCGAAGGTATTTTGCTTCATTTCATGACTGTTCTTGTGCAAAAAACGTTTTGTACATTTCTAATTCCAACTCATGGGATCCATGTAAATCAGTATTGTGACCTGAGGAAGAGAGAGAACTCTCGAAAGCTTGTCTTATAATGTCTATTGTTAGTCCAAATAAAAAAGGTATCACCTAATACTTAAGTACTCATTTATTCTGCACTATTGCAACTACCACAACTATTTCTACTAAATTCTTAATTCCAACCGCAAATTTAGAAGTTAGAATGTAGGCTTCAGGTTGAAGGACAGCAGCTTCTGTCAATTTTCCCAGAGGCGACTGCTTTTTCTCTAGAGTTTTCTGGATGATAATCAATGATTAGAAGGACGTGAGTGCTTATAAACAAAGCAGAGTGATCCATTCTCTGATTATATCAGTACATAAATCTTCAAAACACAAGGAAGATATTACAGTTATAAAGTAATCTGAAAGGGATCCAGGACAACATAGTTTGGAGAACATCAGCAGATGTTTACCTTCAGTGATGTCAACGAGTCGGGGATGCAGTACCTAGAGCAGAGAAACCAGGATGTAAGATACTGGGGTCTTCTTATCAAAGTCACATGGCTGCTGAACAGAGGCAAACATGCTATTTACAAAATAGCAATGGAATTTTGCTTTTATCAATGCAGCCAGGAAACTCTGATAAATATATCCCATTGACTGAAAGAATCTATTTGACTATCTAAAAACTCAGATACATACAGTACAGTATACAGTATATCTCTATAGCTATCCAAATGCAAATGTATCTTCAACCAAACCAAAAATACCAGTACACACTAAAAACATTTGGTGTTTTTATAAGATGGTTGCAATGTTGATGCCAGGAAAAAGGAAGATTATTACTTTTGAGTCATCATAGCTTCTAGTGATATCAGCTAATGGCAACCCAACACATAAGTCATATTGCATCAAAAGTCCAGTGTTTCAAGGGAAGTGGCAACAAGTTAAGCCCTTTCATTGGAAATGATGAAGCATAATAAAAATGTCAGGGAAGGTTACAGTCCCCAAAGATCACACGTTCCCATCCTCCTGCCCCAGTGTTAATAACAGGGCTGGGAATAATTATATGCTATACAGTACATTGGTTGTGGTGGAGAGAGTATTTTTATTTACTACATATTTAAACAGAATCAAATATACAATGGTTGAGTGATGGAGAAGAGATGGGAAGAGCCAATGGCACCTACTGTAATTCATATGTTTGATGCTAAAAGAGTTGTAATGGTAGTAGAAGTCACATACATCTAACCCTGACTTCACACAGGCACATCAGGGATACAGTACATACCATCACTCTCTTCTCATTGAGACATCAGGAACACATACCTCTAGAACCCACATCCCAAATAACAGACTTAATGTTTAACAAGGGTTGACATTTGGGGAATGGATTAGGTCCATGATCGACTTTACATTGGGATGACAAAATCAAAAGCTTCAACTAACTCAAGCAGGCAAGGCTAAAGTTGTTCTGAACCCTCCACTATATTAAAAGGTGCCGTTTGGTTATAAATTTGATTTGGGAGCTTTGTGTAGTTTTCGGTTTCCATTTACGCAAAAAAAAATAGTTGGCAAGCATTAAAAGTCTGTGTGCAAGGTCACATCACCAGGTTATGGTAAAAAGGGGCAAGCTCTGCCGAAATTCGTGCAATGTAAAATGTTGTGAAAACTTGAAATGTAGGTAAAAATAGGAAACATTTAGCAAAACAAGTTTAAAGACATTCACACCTCTCTTTAAGTAAAGATGGGCGAAATTTATTTTACGGATTTGGATCCACCGCAGATCGGGCGGTTCCTTTGGTCCGCGGATTTCTGCGAATCAGTCTCGAAAAGGGCGATTCGTCTTTCTGGATTTTTTTTTTTTTTATCACTGACAATCCAATCCGTGGATTCCACAAACCATCGGAGGATCCTAAGGGTACAATCTGCGGATTTCTTCTATCCAACGGAGGATTCGAAAAGTAATATTCCCAGATTCCAAAATCTGTTGGAGGATTTTAATTTAAGAAAATCATCATTTTAATCCTGCAACGGATTGCGGAATCCGCAGATAATACTATTAAAATCCTTCATTGGATTGCAGAAATCCACGGATTGTACTCGTAGAATCCTCCAAAGGATTGTGGAATCCGCGGATGGATTGTTAGAATGTGTGTGGATTGTAACCAATGGCGGTTTTGGATGAATACTCATGGATTGAAACGGAACAATCCGCCAGCGGATCTAACACCGCGGAACGAATTTTGAATGGAAATCTCTGGAAATTCCGTGAAATGGATTTTGACAGTTTCACCCATCTCTATCCATAAGTGAGCAGGAGTTTCTCAAGTGTAGTGCTCTCAATCTTCATCTAACGTGCTCCTCTGCATTTCATTGATAAATATTCTAATTTTCATGGCACTTTCTTAGTTTAAAAACAAAAACAGATGTCACTTTAGGGACAATTACAATTGTTCAAGGAAGCCAGTTACATTTTGTTTACAAATGAAATCAAATTAAAAAGAAGGAAACCTCAGCCTGTTCAGATTTTTAAATATGTTAAACGAATGTAAAATGTAGAACTGTCTGAAGATTTTGCTTTATCCTGGGGCATTGCAACGTGTTTTCATACATTCATTGTAAGAAAAGCAACAGGAAATTGACTCTCATGGATATATATATATATATATATATATATATATATATATATATATATATATATATATTATGTGGCTAATGTGTGATCACATGAAGGGTTTTGGCCCAATCACATGTATTTCTCACTCATGAATCTACTCCGGGTGTTATCATACTACCAAAACATCAGCTTATGTTACTTGGTACAGGACTTAACCTGAGATGGGATGATCGAACAAACTGAGCATTTCACCTCAAACTGTTCATACTGTAAATAAGGGCACTGAAAGAGACGGGTCACCACCAAATTATACAAGGTCTGCGACTATTAATCAGAATCTACTTCCCTACACAAGGGAGGGGACTACGTTATTTTAGTAAAAATGCACTGAATCCTGACTGTCTGTATTTATATAAATCAAGAGCTTCACATGGGGCAGCTCAGAGGGTTAGTGAGTGAGGACAGGTGTTGTGGATAGAATTTGTACACCACACTTCAAAACAAGGCACCAAAACACAACATTGAACCCCATGACACAGACAAGACAAAAACATAAGCTTCTGATTTCATTAACCCACCATTGGGAATGGATTATGCCTTGCTCTGCAGGTCTGTAGCAGGGAAGCATTTAAAAAGTATTCTGCTGACATCTGCAGTAAGGAATCACTTATGTAATGCTCTGCTTCCGAGGAAAGTTGTGCAGTGCTCTGCTTGCCTTTACTTAGAAAAGGGTTTACCATGCCATGCTCAGCAGCTCTCTGTAGTAAAGAATGCTTATGCAATGCACTGCAGGAATCTTTTTGATAGGGAAGAATATAAATAACAATGGTTCTATTGCAGGGAAGGTTCTATTATATTTCAAATGAAGTGCAGATTTTTGCCAGAAGTGAATGTGTTAAGCAGGAATACTCAATGATGTCATAAATGCAATACAGTAAACATTCTTCTAATTAAACTACTGTAGTACTAACATGCTTTGGTCCATTATGCCCAAGACACAATATTACACTTAAGTGGAAGGGCTGATTCAATGGTCTATTGGTCCCTTGTGACTTTCTATCACTGTGTTACTTTATTGTGCAAGGACAGACTTATAGGTCTACACGTCACTTCTGTCACTGTATCTATCCCTCATGTCATCCTGTCACCTGTAGATCTGTCATAAGTCTCTTATATATCTGTGTAACGTGCTATTGAAGAGTTTGGTTCATAGCTCCATTGTTTCGCTTTCGGTTCCTAAATTACTGTTGATATGCCATTGTCCCATCCTTTGCTGTATCATTATGTTATTTTGTTGTAATGGATCACACTTTATAGGTCATTACGCCATGTTTCTTCTTCTTGTCACTGTGTATATGAAGATTTTTTATTTATTTTTTGCATTATTCTGGAAAATATGATATCTACCCTTTCAGTGCTAGAGTCATGCAGAGCAGTGGGACGTTTGTGAAAGGGATTATATAAAATGTAGATGATTGTACACTGTTGATTTTGTGTACAGCAAAAAGAGCGCCCTAATCTAACAGACACACACAGAGTAAGACAGTTCTGTTTCACACACTCAACAGATCAGAGGCAGTTCAGTTTCTGACTGATCCACAAAGAGAGAGGGGACAGCTGAGACAGATGGACAGAATGAGAGCTGAGCGCAGTTCTGTGAGTCAGCCCACACAGTGTCATGACGGAAGGATTCTGAGGACAGGCTAATTCACTGAATGTCTTGCTTTCTGTGCGTGCCAAGTGACCTGCGGCTTTACTCAGATGTGATTGTTTTACTCCCTGTGTCTCGGTTCTTCTGTACTGCAGGGAGTTGATCTGAAGTGGCATCAAAGACCTCAACCTGAACTGGAGTAGTGCCTGTAAAATGAAGGGTAGGAAGCAGAAAAAGACATAGGGCCTTATTCTATAAAGTGTGATAGTGCCGATTCAGTGCTACCGCACAGAAAGCCCCATTTCCTTCATTGGGGCTTTTTATGCGCTAGCGCCGGATCTGTGCTATCGCACTTTATAGAATAAAGCCCATAAATAGAAGAAGATAAGGAAAGAATAGAGGACAGAGAGAGAAAGAGTAATGGAGAAACAGATGGTGACAGAAAGTGAGTAAAAGATAGAGGAAGGCGTGTTAACTATTGTAATATATTGCTTAAACTATATTTCACATTATATTGGCATATTCATATGAAGAAACTAATAGAACATTGTTGTTCCTGTACAAAACTATTAAAGAAGTGAATACACTGGCTTGCATTTTTCTTTATATACACTTTTAATCTGTGATTAAGTGCAAATAATACTCTTATGGTATTCAGTATGTCATACATACAGAATGCCTTAGAACAGAGCTACTCAATTATGTTCAGGTATACCTCCAACTTAAATGTACAGTATAGGATCCAGATAAATAGTCCTTCTCTTCAGTCCATTTCTGAGCTACCAAGCAGAGAGGACTTTATGATGCTTGAGAGATTGAAAATTGGCTTGGGTAATGTGTGTGAGATATGGCCAAAGAAGCTTCAAATATACAAACTTAAATCTCACAAAAGGACAATTACTTTCTTATATTAAAATAAAGATTTAAATTGTGAGGCTTAATTGACATTTAAAATACATTGCATAACAGCAAGTTACCACTAGAGATTTGTACACCAGTGTTGGTTTTCTCGCTGGAAAATTTCCTCGGAATAATTTTTGTGACGTTAAGATTACGTGATCTTTTGGACAATTTTGAAATATTATTTTTTTTAAGGTCAATTGTTTAATTGGAGATAGGTTAATTCTCTCTCTGCCTTTCTTGCTGTGGATTTACCTAGTCTCTAGGGAAACTGTGTACTAGTCCAGGTTACCGTTTTCCTCTTTGCTGTGCTCCTCCTCACAGGGGGAACACTCATCCACAGAAGTTTGGTTAGTGATTCCTGTGGAAAGATGCAATATACACATGTTGACATTATTCTTTTGGTATCTATGGCTGACATTGAGAAAGGTGAGCAATAATTTCATGATCTACTTTCCCAAACTACCTGAAGCTCTACTTCTGTAAATGATTTAATCCATTTCATCCATACCTTTTAAGAATAATATGTACGCACCGAAATAGTGGGCACAAATAACCATACATAAAAAAAAGTATGTAACCCCCCTTCGCCCCCCCCGCTTACCCCCCAGCTTTGTCAGCTTTGAAATGCAATCTCTTGTACTGTATGACAAAAAACTTAAAGCGCAACAAATATAGTGATAAAGTCAAGCTGCTGCCTGAACACCAGCGGTTTCCCCAAACCGCAGCTTAACAACCTAAACCAAAAAGTGCTCGTGGCGCAAAGTGACAAAAAGTGTACAGTTAAATGTGCAAATAAACCCAGTGATAAATAGCACTGAAATACACAAAATACCGTTGCTCCATATAGTGAAATCCTCAGGTCTGCGGACTCCTAGTTAACCTCATATGAAGACAAGAACACAAATGCAGAGGGTATAGTGTATTAACATTTACTCATGAAGACAAACAACACAGAGGGGAATGGTAACAAACTCACACTCTCCCTGCTGGTATATGAGCAAGAAGTGACTTTGGGCGCACTTCAACCCTCCTCCCGTGGTGACTGCTCCTCAATCAGCTGCTCAGCTACTCAGCATGCAAAAGCAGGAACAGGCTGTAGTCTCCTCAGTTGGTGTCTCCCAATCAGGATTCCTTAGAGGGTTGATACAGTGGCCTCAAAGGATCAAAAGGCCCAACATGTTTTGTCAAAAAGACTTCACCTGGGGTCATTAATACACTATACCCTCTGCATTTGTGTTCTTGTCTTCATATGAGGTCAACTAGGAGTTCACAGACCTGAGGATTTCACTATATGGAGCAACAGTATTTTGTTGTACTGTATGAGAGTGAGGCAGAAGTTCTCCCAACTCTCAAGCCCAAATCCATGGCTCATAAAGTCAACAGTTTCTGACATTAAATGATTGCTGCTCTTCCGATAATTCAGGACCTACAGTAGAACTAGAATCCAAATCCAACTGGCTGTTAAAAGGTGGATGAAATACCACCAATTGCAATCCCTGTACTGTGAATCCCTGCATCTATCAACTGAGCCACAACATCCCCTTAGTCTTTAGAGGGGCTGGTACGATTCCTCACCACTGGCCGCTCTCTCCTTCCACTTCTGCTTGTTCTCCTGGATATACTTTGTCCACGTTGTTCGGAAGCTGTTCAGGTCAGCATTAATGTCTCCTAGTTCTGCTTGCTCATCCAGGGACGGTTGTCTCCACTGAGCACTATAGAGACAGAAATTGAACTCTCACTAACAAGGTAGGCATGGAGAACATGGCATTACAAACTTCTGCTGATAGGTTCAGGTGATAAATGTTTTTTTCCTCTAGCATGTGTTAGTGACACATATAGTTTCTTCTATACATTTCAACATGTACCTCTCTAGGGATAGGAGAATTTCTACAACATACTCTATGCTCTATGCATTTGACGTACACTTGAAATTAAAGCATTACACATTAAGAGGTAGAGCAAAAGCGATAGAAAGCACTCAGAAAAAAAAGGGAGATCTAATGACTATGTATAGGGTGCAACAGGAACCAGGAGGACCCAAACTCCCCCTAAATCAATAACCAAACAACAACTAATGTTCCAGCACTCACTGACTATAAGAAAACCCTAAACCAGGATATATGCCAAAAATTGAAAAATGCAAGCACAAGACAATAATATACTTGAAGAGATGTCCCACAAGTGGGTAATATGTAAATAGACCCTAAATAAAGGTGGTGTAGGGAAAAAACAGGGAAAGGGAGTGCGAAAGAGGGTGAATAGGGGGTGGGGGAAAAAGGGGATGAACTGGGAAGTGGGGTGTAGGGGGCAACATTTCGGGGTGAAGATTCCTTCCTCAGGCCCATTCCATCAGGTCCTAATGGACCACAAGGTACTTCCCTGAACCCTGTGTCCCAACCAGCTGAGCAAACCCCAACAGTAATGATAGTACAGAAAACAATAACAGGGTATCAGCTCAGTAACAATAGTCCAGAGACAGCAAGAGTACAAGTGCTGTGTAACAAATAAGTTGAAAGTCAAACCATCTATCTCTCTCTATCTATCTCTAACTCTCTCTCCTACTCCTGCTGAGTGGGGCTGGTGTATTAGCATACAATTGTGCTGGACTTATAATTCATTTTAATAAGCTTCATTTATATTGTTTTAACATTTAAGCAATGTGCAATTTCTTCTTTCACACTTTAGTTGAATGATGTTTTGTTACAGTGGTACTTATGGCTACACTGTCTCCCTCCATGTGTGACATCAAGTCAGAGAACAAAGGAAATGCAACTGTGAGTGATTTACCACTGGCTTTTCATACAAAAATTCACAAAATAAATGAACATACGTACATTGCATATTACTGTATGTTTACAGTATATTATAAATGCTTAGCGGCAGGGAAGTATTGTGCTTGCAACATTATATACACCATTGCTATCCAATTATATACACAACTTTGTAATCCACATTTCATAGTTCATGACACCTTGAAACCAAACGGCAACATGCTATTGACATGGCTTAAACCGTTTTGCTCTTTGTATGTGTTTGGTGGTATAATCCTTTCCATATATATATATATATATATATATATATATATATATATATATATATATATATATATATATATATATATATATATATATATATATATATAATTCTATACAATTATAATTAATTTATTATATTATTATTTTTTAATTGTCCAGTTATTCACTTTATTTCTACCTAAGAGGTACATCTTTGTGTGTATATATATATATGTATTTTGCTTACACTACTATTGCCTTTGGTGTACAGAACCTGCCTGTATGTGAGAAAGGTTACTGATAGATCATTATTTCCCACATTCCCTGAGTGAGAGAGATAAGGGATCAGGTTGGGAGAGCTGAAGTGACAGAGTTGGGAAGCTTCAGATAGAAAAGAATTAGGAGATGATAAAGATTGTCAGACCTTGACTGGTTGACGGCAGCCAGTGCTTTATTTTTGCTCCCCTCCTCTACCAGTGGAAGAACAATCTTTTCAGCCACATCTGTTAGCACTGAAAAAGTTGGGTCCACAATAAACTCAATGAACCCTGTGGAAAAGCAGAAGAAATCCTATTGCAGCACGCCATCCATTTTTTGATAGAGAGAGGCAGAAGTCTAATATTCGCCAGCTTCATGAAACTGATTCTCTGTTCATATATATGTAGAATAAGTAAATTCAATAATAACTCACCAATCTGAGACTGAGCTACCAACGTGGATTTGCGGTCACACAGTGGAGAGAAGGGGAGTCCCAGCTCAGCCTCCTTGTCACCCTGAGGGAAGAAAATACAACAATTGTAACCCAGTGTGGTCAATTGAGGAAAGAAGAGGTGGAAATGGACTCAAAGTTGGCACTTGTTCACAAGTCTAGATGGAGCATTATACATTGTGTTATGTCGCTGGCCTTTCTGGCAGCAAATATGTACAAAAAGTATCACGACGCAAAGAGTAGTTCTGAAATCATGTAATTGCGATTTTGTCTATGAGCTCTTATATTTTTAACTGCTTGTTATTGTTCAGTATGTGAGGATGATTGGATTACAGATATATCTCAGTTCTTGATCATTTTGTGAACAGTACAGTATGTTCCCAGCACCATAGTTACTGTTTTGACAGTGTTTAAAAACAGTTTGTATTGGGTAATCCAGTTTTCAAGAAGTGATCCAGTGTTTCAGTATTACAAATATATATATATATATATATATATCCATTATCAAAAAAGAATTATGTAATTTTATCTGATCATTCAGCCATTGCCAACAGATGAATACTTTGTGGGGTGTGCTACTGAATTATTATCAAGACGCACATGTGACTATGGTCTGAAAGCCCAGACCGAGGACACTTCTATATTAGTGCCCCCTCCTCACTGTACTCTTGAATTTCAATTTAGCCTAGTGTTAAACAGGCTCTTGTTCTCTGAAATTGGACTCAAAATAAAGATTTTTTGCCAGACCTGCTCCTCATCCCCTTTCTTGGCTGTGCGCTGCACACACACTATATTGGATGTCCCTTACCAGGATACAGCTGCACGCTGATGGAGATAGCTACTGGAGGCTTTAATCTGTGAGTACTTTACCTGAGGCCAGCCCAATGAGGTAAAGGAGGGTGTCTTTGTGCACCTACCCCTACCTTCAGGGTGACTAGAGCCCCATTATAGGTTTTTGTACTACTTATAGTTACTGATTACTCCCCAGTCAGATCTCATTCTCCCTTTATTAACATATAGGTCCGTGTACTTTGAGCACCATATTGCCACCACTGTATACAACTCGAAGCATTTGGATATTAGCTTTGGGGTCGCCCAATACTCTGTTCTGGGACACATACTTTTTTGTGTCTTTGTAAATGACCTGACCACAGTTTGTAAGACAACTTCTATGCATATGTACGCTGATCATACTATATGCATGCAGTCCCAAAGGGCCGGCTTTTAATTTGGTGGGCCCGGTGCCGGTGGAGAGAGCAGGGCCTCTTACCTTCTCCGGCATCTCCTCCTGCTGTGACGTCATGTGACGTCCAGAGTCACGTTTTCATGGCAACACATCATCATTTGACATTGCAATGTCATTTGACGCTGCGTTGTCGTGGCAAAACATCGCAATCAGGAGATGCAGGAGAGGAGAAGCCGGAAAGAAGGTAAGAGGCACTTACAGAGGCCCCTCGTTCTTCCCCGGCAATCAGTATCAATGTTGTGGGAAAGAGTATGGGGCCTCTGTAAGTGCGGGGCTTGGTGCAACTGCACCGATGGAACCACCATCAAGCTGGCCCTGATTCCCAGACTTTCTGACCTTCAAAATATACTGTAATCACATTTTTCAAAGGTTGAAAACAGTATCACACAAAACAAACTGCTTTTAAACACTGAGAAAAGAGTAACTATGAGAAAAGAGTAACTATGAGAAAAGAGTAACTATGGAAGCATAAGCTTCCCATGACTGAGCTACTGATTAGAACCAGCTCTAACACAAATCTTGCCTCAGATACTAGCTTTAAATATTTGGGTATGTGCCTTGACTCCAATTTAACAATTGATTTGCATATTATCAAACTGACATCCAAACTCTATCCGGGTATACTTTATAGAATTAAATCCTGCCTAAGCCCATTGGTAAGAAAGGGCATTGTACAGCAGATGCTAATGCCAATAAGCGACTATGTGGACATAGTGTATGGTACAGCACCCCAAATTCACCTGAGCAAACTTGACATTTTTTACCACTCAATATGCTGTTTTGTCTAACTACAGTATGTAACTTCAACACTCACCGTTGTGATACTGTATATTAACTGAACTAGGTTGGCTATCCATTGAGTCAAGATACAACATACATCTTTCCTGTCTCACCTTCAAATACTTTCCGGACAAGTTGCAAATTCATCCCTTTTGTACACAGCACTTATCTCCTAGATCCGCCTCCAGAAACCTCCTTATAGTCCCATTGTTGAATAAAGAATCCGGTTGCTCTTCCTTCTCGTACCGAAGACTACACTGCTGGAGCAATTTACCCGAGTCCCTCAAATCCTCTTCCTGTCTAAGTTAATAAAAGACCTTGGCTGTTTCCTACTTTAAACAAGTTTGTAACTGTAACTTGTAATGTTGCCAACATTACTTTGTGCCCAGGACATACTTCAAAATGAGAGCTAACTTTCAATGTATTTTTTTTCCTAGCAAAATATTTGAGTAATAAATAAAATAAATAATAAACAATAATGTTGGTAAAAATGTGCTCACCACCAATCAGTTCATTTTCCAAGCAAATTATTAAAATGCGCTTCTTTAGTTGTTGAGCTTTAACTGTCTTGTAAAAGAATCAGAACAGCATGAACCTACATTTTTACCACGTCGTTTCATTTTTGTCAATATTTGTCATTATTTTGAAGCTTTTTGTTAAATAAAAACTGATTTCTATACGCATAAGTGATATTCAAAAAATGCTAACTTTCTAGTGAATTATAAAAGGCAGGTGCATCAAAGTTAGTGCCAAGCAGCTTGTGAATTACAATAGTTAATAGTATAAAATATCTAATGAATTAAGCCTGTATATTGAGCGCTTGACAGATGGAATGAATGTCTCATGTAGAGACCACTTGAGATAAGAGACTTTCTTTCGAGCTGCATGCCGTTAATTCTACAGCCTTAACTGGATAGATAATATTTATTACAGCGGACCTTTCTAATCCACAAATTGCTTAACACTGATTTTAAAACGTCTCAAGTACTGAGACACTAGCACTGTGATTGGTAATACACATACGTTATAATATTTCTCTGAAAATACAGATTCAGTTTCACAACCTTGTTTTATACACTAATTAACCAATAATGTTGATGCATCATTTCTAATCAGCAATTGTTGCTCTTTGTGATTTAAAATGTTGATTTAAATGTCTGCAGAATAGTATAAAGGAGGGGTGTGCAAACAGGAGGTGGGGGGCGCCAGAAGCTTTTGGGGGGGTGCAGTGTTTACAGAGGCCCAGCGCTGAGAGTGCGAGGCCTCTGTAATTCACTTACCCGGCTTCAGTCCAAGCGTCTCCATGGCAACGTGGCACAAACTGACACTGCGGGGTTATGCGGCGTGACGTCACATGACCCACGGCGTAATTTTATCTCTCGATGCCATGGAGACGTGGCGTCAAATGACACCGCGAGTCACGTGATGTCACATGACTCCATGGAGCTACATTAGAGGTAAGGGGGGGCACAACACGGGGGGAGAGCAGGCAGAGGGGGCGCATGAAGTTTGCGCACTCCTGCTATAATGTAATTATCACACCAAAATTGACTACTTGACTCAACGCGGCAAAAGGGTTAATAACCTAATGTGGTTAGGTGAGCAGAAGATATAAGCTCTCTAGTTTGGTTCTAGGTTCCAAAACTGGTATTCTTGGTCTAGCTACATCCCCACAACTAAAAAACATTCTGAAACCATTCATTATTTTCCCAGGTAAGGTCCGTAAGACTTTCCTTAAAGAGATACAAGGAGGTCTAGTAACCTATATTGGGAATTTTATATAATATGAGTCTGTCTTAGCCCCATCAGTGCCAGAATAGTGAGTAAAATATTGCTGCTTTTAAAGTTTGTCTATAAGGGGGCGGCCTCAGTTTGCCAGTCAATAAGAAGCTGTGATGAACAGTAATTCTATTGGCACCCTTATTACCATCTTTGATTTAAACCTGTTTTTAACACCAGTTTAAAGAAACGTGTGATATGTTTTGGTTATAGGAACAAAGACGAGGCCCTTTGTCATTAATTATATCTTTACAGCTTGTGAGGAGCACTTTCTTTCAATAATAACACTACTAATAACAATAGACCAATTAATGACTACAGATTTGGACAAAACTACAGTTTGCTTGGTTGATTTTTGGAAACAAATTATTAATAGATCCCTAGTTGACTGTCTCCTTTCTTACCTGTCTGAAGAACTCCTCCATCAGGGCTTTGGTCCAGCGTCCATGGACCGTCCACTGTTTGGTGGGGTGGCTAATATCGGCTGCATGGAGCAGCAGGGAGAGAGCCTTTGATTTATCAATACTAAATGCAAATTGACATAGAGAATCGTTAGTTTGTTGGGTCTTATGTTCCCCAAAAATTACATTTTTTTAATTTTTCATCCGTGGCCCTAAACAGGAAATTATTGGCTGGCCACATATAATTACTAGTGTTTTTTTTATAACAGTTTAATCCTACGTCCTAATGATGCTAGAAATGGGCCAAAACATTTACATACTGTTCATATTAAGTGGATTGGTGTTAAACAAAACTTTGAATGACAATATTGGTGTGTTCAAGCCCTGTCTAGTCACCACCAAAACACATTTGATTAAGATTGTCACATTAAGTTGCGTGATTTTGGACATACTTAGGGGGTTATTCGTTCAAGTGCGGTAGTGCCGCATGGAAATGCGCATTGACACGAATGGTAGGTTCTGTGCTGAAGTGCCCGATCGGCACTATTGCACTTTAATGAATAACCTACTTGGTCTCTTCAATTACTTTAGACCTATAGAAACCGGCAGAGTATTTGCAGTTGTGGTATTAAAATTAAACTATGCTGTGCAGCAATGTCTTGCAGTGAAGGGGTTAATCAGAGCAAGTTTAGGATGCCTTTGATTTTTAGGCACTGGATTGTCTGAGGCACAAGGTATGTTTTCACCTGTCAGATTGGCAGCACTAAAAAAAACCTTTGTACGTTTCCTCCAAATACAGGTGATAGTTTGAAATGACAAAGATATGGAACCACATGAGTTACAGGTTTCTTGTTACACTCTTGTTAAGTGATCTCATACAGTACCGGGCGAGACAATGGAAGCCTCAACTCCCCGCCATCTGTACCCATCACAAGCTCTGTCTCAACTTACTTATCTACATTACAATCCAGCATTCCAAACCTATATGCTACCACGGAGGGGGGGCTGCTTAGGTTTTGCAATGCATTGCAGACCCCACGCAGCGAGGAGGTTAAAGTCCAAGAAACTGTTACACTCTACACTCATCTACTGAACAGTGCACTACGGTACAATCCAAAAATGACTTTTATCAGCCATTAAACCCTCTTCAGCCAGGATTCACTAAACCGAGATGTGGAGTATCACACCCATATCCAGCGTCAACTGTTATTCAAGTCAATGGCAATTAACAACAGATTGGGGTTCAATAACCAGGCTTCATGGCTTAGTGGATCCCGGCCAGATGTAAAGAGTTTTTCCTACTCACGTCTCCAGCTGTTGAAGGGAAGTTTTCATGGTTTTGACTTGCTGAAAGTGACAAGACATGTCAGTGGCCAGGACCATCTCTATGACCAGAGACCTTAGCTCCCTTTAGAAGTAAAATACACAGGGGTCACTAACTCACACTTAAATACAACAAGACAGATACGCACATAAACAGACATAAAGATACTCCGAAACAGAACAACATACTGTATGGATGATGGCAACATATTTTCTCTTACTTAAATATCACTGTGAGCTTTCAGTATTAAACAGTAAGCCACAAAATGTGTCTGACAATGTACATTACAGATGTAACCAGCCGTACTTTCCCCCGATGACAGGTAACGCCACTGCACATGAGATTAATGCTGCAGGGGGAGCAGGGAAGAGGGGTGATAGGAAAGGATGCCCCGTACCCCCCATCCCTGCAGCTGCCCGACGCTCTTACCTTCTCTGAAGATGCGGCAAAATGCAATATTGCTCAGTACTATGAGCATGCGACGTGGAGCTGCCTAACAATGGAAGTGTGCATGGATCTACTGTATAATGACACTGGTTCACTCTGTGGTACATTACCCGCATTCTTTATACTATTTTTCATTGCTTATCATTTTTCCACTAATAATTGTTTTCCTTATAATCGTTTTTTTTTTTTATAATGAGGTCATGTTTACTCTGAATATATAACTTCTCATTTATATAAATGGTTACTTATTCATAACAGGGGGGGGGGACCTTTATTAGTTCCTTGACTGTTATTGAGACACATTAAGTATTTTTTTTTTCAATGAGTTTATGCAGAGTTAGGATACAATTGAGTACAGGTTCCTAGATATGATGATCATTTAATTATATGTTTATAGTATGCAGCGTACTCAGTGTTTTTAATATATGTTTTCATGATAATACATTTTGCAGTTGAGATGTGAGTGCTGTAGTGTGGGACTGCTTTCTGATCCTCATCTGTTAGGATCATGTGTGGCTTCCTATCCTACATTATCCTCCTATTAGGGCTGCAACAGGATAAAGAACCAAGCTCCCCAATATAACATTTATTGGGCAAAAGCACATGAAATGTATTTGTGCATACTGTACTATTTAGGTTTAAGATTTATTTATGTACCACAGTATGGGTCTCTGCCGAGAAAATTGTGTCCCAAACATTGGCATTTTTTTGTGTGTGTGATTTGTGCCATGTTTGACCGTAAAACTGGAACAACCTACCAGAGACTCTCATATCCACCACCAGCTTAAGTTCTTCCAAATCTAAGGCTGTCTCACACTTTAATCTGGTCTGTAACTGTTTCATATGCTCATAATATATATTTTCTCTAACTGTGCATGCAATGTCTTGTATATAATGTATACCTTGTTCATTTATGTAACTGTACTTGTAACCATGTATTATTTTGTTTTACTCTGTGCCCAGGACATACTTGAAAACGAGAGGTAACTCTCAATGTATTACTTCCTGGTAAAATATTTTTATAAATAAAAATAAAATAAAAAAAGAAACACATTACATGTGACAATACAAGGTGTACTGAGAATGATACTTAAATTGATACTGTACATATGCCTGCGCTATAACTGTGCAAAAAATACTTCCTACTCATCCATCTTTGAGATGACATAACAACGCAGAAAACCTTTATCATATGCAATGCAAGTCGCACTTTCTTTGTGCTTACCATCTCCATACCGGCGCCAACATGCAAATGTAACTCAGTCGTAATCTCCTCTCACTTGCTCCATAAATCCCTAATCTCTTTACAGACCAACGTAAGCATACAAGAAAATGGCGCACTGCAGAATAATGTATAGACTCGGTCAGGCACAGACATATTGCCGCACGATTCGTGAAAAGAAAGGCACTTTGCACTAATATTTACGGAATGATACATAGACATCGATTACTATAAACAAAAATAATAATGTTTTATTCTGACATTAAGAATAAACAAGTTGGGGTTTTTAGGCAGATAAAAATGTAAAATAAATAGTAAAAAAATAAATAAAGGCTATTAATAGGAAGGTTCATGCTGTTAACCCGTTGCTGTCCTCACTGGCTATAAAGGGGATACAATAGATGTGTACATATGATCTAGCAGAAGTCCCTGAATCTCAATCTCACTTCTTTGCCACTAGAGGGACCCAAACCCAGGGTCAACCCACTGTATTGTGTAGAGCAGACTCACATGAACTCGTCCTTGGTGAGGTTAACAAAGATGTTCATTTCATCCTCCTGCATGATCCGATAAACTGCACTGACGTGGTGATTCTCCAGCACTGATCGGTCGTTGTACAGAACGGCACAGTCTGACCTGCAAAGACAAGCCTGATAGTGACTCCAGACAGGGAGCAGAGTCAGATACCACATACCAGGTTATATCTGCTTCCAGCTCCATGAGAGTGATTACACTGTTTGGTGGTTACGTATCAATGCATCAACCCCTCTACCCTCCCATCTCTATGAATGCATCGGGATCCTTTGAATATCCCTCTATTCCCATTCATTTGAATCAGCCTAATATGTATAGTATCAGAGACCTACAGATGACAGATGTGGAATCTAGTTCCTTTTGCAGAGATATCATTCCTAAATGTGCACTCCGTCCAAAGATGTTCTTGTGAAACAAGGAAAGAAAAGATTACCAAAGGTCCTTGACTTGAAGAAGAGGCTAGTCCAGCCCCAAAACGTGCTTTTTCTTGGCACTTTTTCACTATGCATTTTAGTATTCCTACAAGCTGCTTTATGATATATGCATATGTGAGGGTCATTACATTTTTTTTTGAGATGTTGAATTTAGGTGTTCCTCATATAATTTCTTCTGTTGGAAAAAAAAGCATACATTCAGCTCCCTGCTTTTTTTTTTTTTTTTTTTTTTTTACATATATGCTTAAAAATAATGTGGTATGAATGGAAACATTACACATTAAATCCATCCTCAACTGAAGGATGGAAACTGCAAAAAACAGTGGTGGGTATATCAGATCGCACCATTAAGTTATTTACATGAGAAGTGGCCACATATTTAGGGAGGATTTGTTCCTGTAAAGTACCCCTAGTTTGGCATAGGTCTCGGGATGCACATTGATACCCTGACAACCAAGACCTATGCCAAACTAGGGGTACTTTACAGGAACAAATCCTCCCTAAGTCTCCTGGTCAGAAAACGTATTGCACAGCAGATGCTAATGCCAATTATTGACTATGGAGACATAGTATATGGCTCGGCACCTCAAACCCACCTTAGCAAACTTGACACCCTCTACAATTCAATTTGTCGTTTTGTTCACCAATGCAACTACAACACATCACTGTGAAATGCTCAAAGAACTAGATTGGTCATCACTCGAGTCTAGGCGCAAAGTTCACCTTTCCTGTCTTGCCTTCAAATACTTTCTGGGCAGGCTACCCAGCTACCTGAACAAGCTCCTCACCCCTACCACATGCAGCACTTATCACCTGAGATCAGACTCCAAAAGACTGTTCATGGTCCCATGGCTCAACAAAATATCCGGCCGTTCCTCCTTCTCTTACCGTGCACCCCAACACTGGAACAACCTACCAGAGTCTCTCACATCCACCACCAGTTTAAGTTCTTTCAAATCTAAGACTGTCACATATTTTAATCTGGTCTGTAACTGTTTCATACGCCCATAATATATATTTTCTTTAACTGTGTATGCAATGTTTTGTATATAATGTATACCCTGTTCATTTATGTAACTGTATTTGTAAACATGTATTATTTGTCTTAACTCTGTGCCCAGGACATACATGAAAACGAGAGGTAACTCTCAATGTATTACTTCCTGGTAAAATAGTTTATAAATAAAATAAATAAATATTTAGACAGCTTCTATGGAAAAAAGTGCAGTGTTTTATATTCTAATAACGTTATTACACCCAGTTTTTTTTTGTAGGCAGGGTTTCACCAGCTAAATGAAAGGATGCAAATCTCATGATTAATATGTGCCTGGAATCCTTCTCCACTATACAGTACTATCTCACAGTGGAGACAGACGTCAGTTGTTTCAAATAAATGTCACTTTTAAACATATCAGCAAACTGCTATTCATTTAAGGAAATAACATTTTGAAAGTGATTAATGTCCATGAATACATCATCATTTGTTGTTGCGAGCTTGATGCAATGTCTGGTGCTGAAGTACATGCTAAAGCGTATACAACAGTTCCAGGTAATGGCAGGCGAGTCTTTTCATCATGTACATAAAGTTGGGGGAAGGTGCAGTATTCATGCAATCTGCTACCATATCCAGTGCTACTGCTTCTCATTGAATGCAGGGTGCTTTATTGGGGTCCTCCAGTATGTGAATCGTGTGCAAACACTGTCCTGGTAAGATACTGCGGTGGAATACCTTGTCAGTGGCAATGTATAAATGGACTCACTTGGTTTGAATGTGGAAACTGTTTGTTGTTCCTGTGTGTTCGAAGTCGTGAATGGCAGCGGCAAAAATGATAGCCAAAATCTCAATCTCATTCAGGCAGTGCTATGAGAGAGAAGAGAGAAGCACAGCAAGGAGTGAATTGCCAGAAGACCAGCAGAGGGAGCAAGAAGATAGTGGAATTGCAAGAGGGAAAGATGGAGAATGGAATTTTTCTACTTTAAAGCTGCAGTTCAAGCTGCCGTTTAATATATATATTTTTTTTCTCATTCAATATTTGCATCAATACAATCTGCACACTGACAAGTGATTAGCTAAGCTGCAGATCGATCCGTTCTCCTGTAATCAATCGCTTGCTCTGGGCTATTTAATGTAGTTCTTGCACAGCATTTTGGGCAATGTAGTTCCTAGAATATGATTGACTGGGCAGTTACTAGATACAATTGGTTCACTGCTAGAGAGAGGGCGGGGCTCAACAGGGGAAGGGGGCTGTCACTTTGGAAATGCTTCCTACATTAGAAACATTAAAAATGTCTTTAAAACTTTATTTTTTAACATTTTTAAATGCTACAAGTATTTTCTCATAGTACAGAACTGATTTATTATTATTTTTAAAAAAAAAACACATATAGGCTATTGCTTGAACTGCTGCTTTAAATATCCTGAGCTGTAATCAAAGCGCACCACTTTCGGTATTGATAAAATGCTGAAATTACAATGGGGGTACGGTGCATAGAAAAGAACCCAAACTTTCCTCAAAGCTAGTCCTCTGCTACGCAGTACAGTATCCGGCATGTGAAGAAGCTCTGGAGACGTTATGCTCAGTTTAAATATTTACAGATTCAATATTAGTTCTTCCATCTTTATTGTAGAAATGACAGGGTATTTCATTAGTTCTGTATTCAAAAGTTATTATCACGGTTACCAGATACAGCACGGCAAAGAGAGAATTTGTCATCTCAGTGGCTGGAGATTCTACATAACCTGTTATTTATGATAGCTGTTCATTTAGAGCACTGTGGGAGGAATTGTGTTCAGCTTGTATCTTCTGCTCATGGAAGAGCTGGCTATTCCATGATATCCAAAGCCCTGCAGTGCATTATTGAAAAATAGATGAATCTGACATTTTTGAAACAGCTGATGTTTTCATCAAAGATTTGTTGCTAATCCTCCCTGACTCAGAAGCATCCATGAGGCATTAAAACAAAAGAACTGTGATAAGGATGAATGAAAAGATTCACCCGGAAAACATCAGACACGTCTTCAACCATTTCCATAATTTATAGCTATCTCCTTCATTACGTATAGCACCATTTATTAGTGAAAACGAAGAGACACAGCTGCTGGTAGGACACAGATTAAGCCGTTTTTACATTGCTTCTAATTGAGTAATAAAACAGAGTCAGGTTTACAAACTGAAGCAATTTCATAATCGCTTGAAAAAAGTAATATAACGCTCATATATCTGAATACATAAGTGGAATGGGTTTTAATAGCAAATCAATGTTTATATTTAGCCATGCTTTATGTTAGAAGTGGCTGTAAGGATTGGTGATGCATTTTTAAAGAGAGCTGACCTTGTTATGTGTAAGTACGATAGTCTCTGTTTGCAAACCTACTGTACATCCATACTAAAAAAATGGTTAGAGCATGCGAAAAGTATTTATCTGAATCTATCTACAAGCTGCCTACTCGTTGTTTTGTTAGTGAGTACACTGCAATTCTTGGAGTTACAAAAAGGCAAACGGTAATTGCTCAGTGATCAGTGCACTTGCTAGGACATTATTTGTTCCTCTTTGCAGTCTAAAACTGCAATTGTGCTTCTTTTTTTTTTTCATGGGGGAATCAAGTAAATGGTCACCCTGTTACTTTGGTATTACCTAATTACTTAGTCAAAGAAGTGAGCAAACTAGTCAAAAATAAAAAAGACACCATCACTGGTGTTCAAAAAATAATTAAATATATTTGAGATCACATTGTAAAAAAGATCACAGTCAACAGTACTGAATTGATCATACAATATATACACAGCGAAATATACAAGTACAATAATGAAAATATAATGCAAAGCCCTTACCATTAGAGTAAAGAAATATAGCAGGCTGACACCGTACTGCATGAAACTCGACATGTCGGGCTAGAAAAATGCCTTCTATAAAGAAAAATGCCCTTTTATGAAAAATCCATTTTTGTCACACTTGATAAAGTCTGATAAGACTCTTGATAAATGGCCTTTTTCTTGATAAAGGGCTTTTTCTAGCCTGAAATGTTGTTGTCAGCCTGCTATATTTGCTTTGCATTATATTTTCATTATTGTACTTGTATATGTTATTGTTCACGTTGTATATATTTGTATATATATATATATATATTATATATATATATTATATATATATATATATATATATTGTACGATCAATTCAGTACTGTTGACTGATCTTTTTTACAATGTGAAATTTAAATGGAATATATTTCATTATTGTTTGAACATCAGCGTTGATGTCTTATTTATTTTTGACTGGTTTGCTCACTTCTTTGATTACATATTGACCGTTGATGACACTGAGAGATACCATCTGAGCAACAGTCAGACTCTTTATTACAGCCATCTTTATTCTATATTTGCTTAGTCCCCACACATTACCAGGCAGGTACTTGTTGGTGTCATCTTTTTACTTTTTTGATACCTAATTCCAAGTGTCACTCACTGAAAAAAGACTCTTTTGCTCCATCAAGTGTTTAGTCTTTTGCAACATCCATGCTGATCCAAAGCAACATAGAAATATAGAGCCACTCGGCCCACCTAGCCTGTCCATTTCTTATTTGCTGTAGAACCTCAGCAACTATTTGATCCTTGACATTCTTTCATACTTAGGATACTTATGTCTATCCCAAGCTTGTTTGTATTCCACTATTGTATCAGCCCCTACCACCTCCCAATTGGGAGGCTATACCATGAACCACCACCCTTAGCATGAAGGAGTATTCCTTCCTCTCATTTACCATGTGCCTGCCGCCATCCAGCCTGGTCAACAAGGAAACACAAACGCCCAAAGCCCATCAGCCAATACATACAAATAGCGGGCTGTATAAAGGAAATTACCACCATGCCTGTCCGCAGTAGAAAGCAGTGGACCGTTTGTGTCACGTCCGCTGCGTGGGTCTGGTTATGATAAGGATTCTTGTATTTTCCATAGCCGCTTTCCAGAGAATCCAGAAAGCTCATCAGAAATGCAACAGGAATCTAAAAGTAAGGAGCACACACAGAGATCTGAGCATTCAGATAGTGTTCAACAGTGGTTTTAATATATTTTTGCATGATAATACATTTTGCAGTTGAGATGTGAGTGCTGTAGTGTGGGACTGCTTTTTGATCCTTATCTGTTAGGATCATGTGTGGCTTCCTATCCTACATTATCCTCTTATTAGGGTTGCAATAGGATAAAGAACCAAGCTCCTCAATATAACATTTATTGGGCAAAAGCACTTGTTATTTACATATATATAAAGAAGTGGGTCTGCGCTGAGAAATTTGTGTCTAAAAATGTTTGCATATTTTGGTGTGATGTGCACCATACTGTATGTTTGACCTTCAAAGAAACACATTGCATGTGACAATACAAGGTTTACTGAGAATGAGACAAGTTCATACATATTCCTGCACTTTTTGATGTGACCGAGTAAACCAATGCAGAAAACCTTTACCATATGTAACACAAGTCACACTTTCTTTGTAAATATTATTTACATTCCTGAGCCAACATGAAAATGTGACCAGTAAGGAACACGCACACACAGATCTGAGAGGAGGATTGTCATAGGTACACCCACCAGCAAAAAAAAAAGAAAAAAGAAGAAAGCATTTGGCAATAAATGATATGTCTATAGGGTTAACCAGGTCATTCGGATTTTACAGCTGCCACTGGGGGGAAGAAGCTGGGATTCTGATGAGGTCAGTGCTATTATAGTGACCCCTCTTACTGCCTTGGGTCATGTATCTGTGTAGGTTAATGAACTCCGCAAGGTATGTTCTCAAATAGCATGAGTGAGAGTAATACAAACATCCCTTAGATATTATTTTATTGAAACATTGCACACACAATTGATCTGAGAAGAACTTGTATGGTACAGTATGTTGCATGATACCATAGATAACACTGTAAAATGTGCAAGATCTCAATTTAATTTGCAAAGCATTAGTAACAAAGTTGAGTGCTTAATGATTTTAGCTAAAGATAGAAATTCTTTAATATAGAGGTGAAGATTTTTTTTTTTATATAATATTAATTTAGGAAAAGCATCAAATTATTGTAATAGGGAAGCCTCAAATTTAATAAAGGTTTAGAAATGTAGAGTTATAAGTTCTGTCTCATAATCATGTCTCCAGGGCACTTTTCATTTCTGGTGAACCCATTATGTTCACATGACATAAATGTTTAATGGATTTTCTTCAGCTTTTCTTAATGCGAAGTATTGTATGAATAAATAAAGAATCCAGCTCAAAATGTTCCACTCAAATAAAAACTTCTGCTCAAATAAATAATTTCAATTCATTCCCAATGGACAAACAGGGAGAAAAGGTGCAGTGCAGGACAACAGACATGAGTTTGTGGGTCAAGCATCTAAAAACTATGTACTGTATCAAGGCAAAAGTGGAGTATTTGTAACGCAAAAATACTGCACTCGATGTATCAAAGAAAAAAATCCTATTGATTTAAGTGGGACCTTTTTCTTTGATACATACATACATCATGCCCCATAGTTGCTCCACTTACATAAGTCACTAAAAATTTGCTTTTCCCATATATGGTTTTTGTCCAAAAGGCTTTTGGTTATTTGAGTGGAGAAAGGTGTCCTTGTTCTAACCAACATATATATATATACATAGTAACTATAAATTAAGGTATACCTCATTTTACAAATAATCTGAAAGTCTGGCTATAAATCTGGAGAGTTCTGTGACGTAAAAGTCAGACAATTCTCTTGGGGTAATATACAGTATACGATCTGGTAAAGCAGACGGCAGTACCTTGAAACGACTGTTCAGATTGTGTCTGGTCAGAAGTTCAAAAACAATCGTTTTCAAGGCGTGATCTTCACTCACTCTGTTCAGCACAAACACGTCAAAGTCCCACAGGTCCAAGTGCTGTAGAAATTAGAGAAGCAATGACAATTCTAAAGCAGAGGGTATAAAGAGGTTGATAGCACTTTGTCCCGGTTAGAGATGGGCGAATTCACCCGAATCCGTTTCCCGGATTTTCACACATTTCGCCCCCAAAATCTATTTTGCGGTGTAAAATCCGCGGACGGATTTAGTTGGTTTTAATCCGCGTGGATTTGTCAAAATCCGCCAACGGATTGCTGAATCCACAGAGTGTATTGGTAATAATAATAATAAAAAAATCCCCAAATCGCCCTTTTTGAGATTGACCCACTGAAATCCGTGGACCAAAGGAACCGGCCGATCCGCTGCGGATCCAAATACGCCCCCAAAAATTCACCCATCTCCAGTCCCAACTGCTACTACACCGACTTTCCTACATTCATAGTTTTCCCTCTGAACTACATTTCTTGCTTGAAAGAAGTACGGACCATCTATTTATTCAGTGCTCCCATGCATGCAGTTCCTGGACTTTCCCCAAAAGTAAACAACTTTTCTCAACCTTGGCAGCCCTATTACATCTTCTACTAAATGTTTATAACCCTTTTAATTTTTTTTTTAAATGTTTACAGTGGAGATCCTGTATATGAAACGCTCAGGAACTATATCCAAATACAAATGCAGCCTGACATTTTTTTTGTTACTACAAATGCACCTGATCTACTGTAGCTCCCTGTAAAAACTACAGGCAATAGCACATCTACCAATTGTCAAACCCTGTGGTGCCCAATTCACTGAGCCGTGGCAAATAGATTTCCTTACCGCAGTCCCGGCGAAAATAAATCAAGCTACATCTGTAGTTAATCTTTTTTGAAAACATATATATATATCAATTAAAATATAAGAATATTTATATGGACAATAATAAGCAGTTTGCTAACAAAACACCTATAATAATCACGTGGAAAAATAGTTATATGTCTATATAAAAACACAAAAAAATCTCACTGCATATAACAACATAAAACATTCAAACTTGCCCAAAGTTAGGCTAAGATAGTTAAGTAAATGACAACACAAAAGGATAAAAATGAACGAGATCCTGAACATAACCATGTGTCTATAGCTTCCTGTAATTACTTTATGACTCAATGTTAATAAATTAATATATACGCAATCAGATGTAGGACTCCCAATGGTTTAGTTGCATCTAATGTCACTCTATACAGCAGGTAAATCTCTAAGGGCAAGTAAATAGTTGAGAGCTTACTTGTGGATGGAGACCCTGATCTGGTTAATATCTTTATGCTAACAGCCACCACCATGCAGTCTCAAGTTAACATACCACAGCACAGTTATAAAATATTAACTACCAAATTCAGCATGCCTACTTCTTTCTTCACGGGTAATTACAAAGATACACGAAATGGTATCGTGTATTGATACATATTAGTAATTGGCACTATTAATAAAAAAAATTACAATAGGTGTTAGCCATAATGTATCAATACATCCCTCACTGCACAAAGAGCTAAAAACACACCCAAATGCAAAGAACTTATATTTAGAAAATAATTTGAAATAAATATGCTAAAGGCTGATGCCAGTGCAGCTTCTCGATAAGTCTCCCCTCTTATGACATCATTAGTGTCACAGTGGAACATTAAACAAAGACGATACACAGGACAAGGGATCAGGGTTTCTCTGGTTCAAATTTAGAGCAAAAAAAACATACCCGGCTTAGGAAAAAATCCTATCGCTTTCAATGAGATTTCTTTCTTTGATAGATCACACGCACTGTGTTGCCTCAAAATTGCACAAATTAAACATGTACACATGATCCCCACATCATCTAAACTCACTTCTTTTTGTGAGATGATTTTGTAGCTGAAATCGTGTATTCAATGAAGTATTACTGACTGGTGAGTTCTCTGAATCTTATTTTGATACAGGTTGTGCCAGGTTAAACATTTTTTCATTTTTTATTTATAGTTAACTCAGCTGAAATTCCAGCAACTTAACAAACTCCTTAAAAAAGCATTGTATCTTCAGCAGAATCCATTGGTGTCCTGTTTTATTCAGCAACTCCAGCCCACTGGAAAATATTGTGCCTTGTCATTATAATCTAAGGCTGCATCCACTTTGCCGCTGACCGTGCTTGGTGTTTGGCACGTTGAGTACAATGAATGTGAATGTGTCCGGCCATGCTCACGCAGTGCGCGTCCGTGCCTGTACGCTCGCCCGTGCCTGTACGCTCGCGGGCGCTTGGTGAGACAGATGAAATTGTGTTCCAGGCATGCTGAAGGCTCACATGACCTCCTCAACCAATCAGCGCCGGTCACTGCTCGGTGTGTGGGGGGGGGAGGGGAGAGTTGATTGAGTTTGCGTGTGAGTTGGGGGATTGAGGGAGGGGGATTGAATGTGAGGCAGTGGGGGTTGAATGTGAGGAGGACGGGGTTGATTGTGAAGAGGGGGGGATTGAGTGTGAGGGGGGGGTTTGAATGTGAGGAGGGGGGGATTGAGTGAATTTAAAATTTTATTTGATTGTAATTTTTTATTATAAATATGGTGCATGTTTAAAATGTCAGCCCTTCATATTATTAACCGATTCATTTTTTAGATCTTCCAATTTTATTTTGTTTTTTTTGCCAGTCCTCTTAAGACAAAAGTTTGGAGAACGCTGATCTAACCAATTTTTTCATGTATACATATATTTATTAGTAATGTGTGCTAAGTGAGACTTCATATAAATGAAGAAGAAAACTGTGAAACAAAACAGAGAATTAATTGCAGAAGCAAGTTAATAAGCGTTGTCTAAATAGTTAATATGTGCCAAAAGTGCAAAAATAAGTTCTTAAACCACTTGGACCCCCTCCCCACTTTTACCTCTGCTTTATATACTGTAGGCAGCAATGCGAATATAACATGAGGCGGTAAGTTTGCTGGTCTTTTTACTAAGGAAGGTGTTCAAGGTGAAGAATTGAACATTCTAATTGGCCACCTTAAACAAATTCAATCATGATAAAAGCAATGCTCTAGCTGAATTTGTTTCTTCGGAAATTAACGACAAATTATACTTCTTATGGGGCCTCTGAATGGGGAAGTGTTTCACCCTCCCTGTCAAAGGGAATCGCCCTCCCTGTCATGCCCACTGCTGTTTTGGTAACATATACATAATATTGGTGCTCTACAGATATATTTTTTTCTGAGGGGAACCATTAAATAGCTATATGGTTCTGATAGAGCACTAATAGGATTACCTACCTATCTGGGCCAACTTTACACCCGTCTAACAGTCTCTCCACTGGGGATATTATTACACTGTAAATAATCATATCGCTTAGCGATGATATTTGTGTGAAATAAAACTTTATTGTTTTTATGTTATCAGTGGCACATATGAGAATTATTATAATATAAATGACATTCTCTATGTGGGAATAATCATATTCTCTGAGATTACTTTATCTCTAACATCCCTTATGTACTTAAAGTGCAAGTTATAGGGACTCGTGAGTGAGATTGTTATCTCACTATTTGGTTTAAGCATTAATCTATTTGTCCTTTTGCACCAAAGTTATTATAAATTATATCATTAATTGGCACATGGGATTGAGCAGTCTGTCTACATTTTAGTACTCACTATGTTTACAAACTAATTAAAAAAAGCTATTTAAAACAACTTATATGTGTTACATTTTGGTAAATAAGGCACCAATTACCCCCATTTAACCTCTTAAACATGTACACTTTGATCCTGGGTGGGATTACTCATACCTGTGGTAATTTGACAAGTCAAGTAAATAACCACAAACTCTGATGAGTCTTCCTGGTTAAGCATTTGCCCGCTTTACATCTCTGACATTGTATGTAGCTAGTACTATACCTTTAAGCTATTAACAACAGCTGCAGAATAATTTGGTCCCACTGCTGTGTATGTTCTTCGAAACATTCTGCAAAGGAAATAAATTCAGGAATACATTATTAACACATTCTGAATTGTTTCTTTATAATACATAGAATTCCAATGAAAGAAGCCAACTGCACAGACATGAAAGAATCCATCTAAAGACAGAATGGGTTTTCAGCAGGCAGTCACAGAATTTCCTTCCACAGACACACAAATCGACACTGCCTGTTGTCACAAACATTTGAGTCCCAAGTCTAGTATGGAGGAAGAATGAGATGCTTTATCATTTGTGTACATCTTGTGCGTACAATCTTCTGCAGTAAATCCCTTTCACTGCCATAAGAGCCTGCACAAGGTAAATCCGTGTATTCATGTTAGCACAGCATGTATATGTGTGTCACAAGATATGTGCACATTTATGTGTGAGGGATATATGTGTATTTAGGGGTGTTTGAGTGCAGAGTTTGTTACAAAGGGTGAGTTTGTGCATGTTAGTAGGATGTGCATGCTCTTGGGTACAGTTCATATGTTTGGGAACATGGAATGTGTTTGTTTGACACGGTCCTGTGTGACAAGGAGTGTGTATCTATGTATGTAGACTGGGTATGTATTTTGTGTCTTTAATTAGGATGAGTGTCCTCAGGAGTGTAAGTGTGAGAGCTGACTAAACTAACAGACTAATGATACATGCCCTTGAAGATACGGCAAAAGCAACAAGCTGTTTGCTTAGGTTGTTCTGGGGGAAAGAAACAGAATTGTGTATATGTAAGAAGGTGTAGGAAAGGTAAACTGGGAGAGCTATGTTAGAGTCCTTCTTCAGACCAAGGATGGTGTTGTTTTCTCTGTGTGTTTAATATCTTGAAAACTGACAATACATCCCCCCAGTACAAATACTGTAAACATCCCCACTGTTCTTCAGGTGTTTCACTGGTACTAATCGCCACACATCTGAAGAACATTGACCTAATCCCTCTTTCATCCCCACAATATAAAACCATAAAATGATTGGCACCTTTCCACGAAGATCCCCGCCTGGACAGCGTGTACAATGCTGCGGAACCTGGGCTTCTCCTCAGATCGGCGGCCAGTTGCCCGTGTTTGTGAGGTGAATGTGGAGGCCAACCAGTCCCTGACCTCAGAGGGAACGGCATCTGAACGGATTTCTGGCAACTCATCTTCTGTGTCCAGAATCTGTCTGTGAGGCCGGGAGGAAACACAGTAATGAGCAGTCAAAGAGAAGCATAGAGAAATATGTGACTTATAGTAAGTAGAATTGGTTCTTCTCCTCGGATTTATTTACCAATTTAAAAAAGTAAATCTGACCACCCAAAACAAAACGACTCAAATTTATAAAGGAAATTTGTTATTTAAATTTAGTGGTGTTTCTGGCCCCAGTTTTGTAGCCAGTTAACTGTGACAAACAGATCTCATAGAATGTGTTTCCCTTAATGTTGTTTGTTTATTCCTTTATATAACTGTACTATTAATATACGCTATAAGCAGCATACAATAATTGTGAGGGAGTTTGGAATTATAATTTAACAACGTTTATGTGAAATTAAAGAAAGACTAAAGATCCAGCAGGCATTATCTGAAGCTCTGATAACCCCAAGGTTAAAAGGAATCAGTGAAGCCTACAAAGTGGCAAAGATTAGTCTGAAGAGACTCACCTTGTCTCATCAATATATACAGCTTCCAACAGTGAGGCAGTGTACTCCAAATTCTTTTTCAGTTCTACAATGTTCACCTCTCCATTCTCTAGCTGTTTCACCATGTACTTCAGGCTACAGAGAAAGAGGGGGCAAGAGTGATAATCACAATGACTGAAAACATAATCAACATAAATATGTACACCAGCAATTGTTGTAATCCATACGTGATTTGCAAATAGTCATCCTGTAGTGGACACATAAAATACATTTTTGTTCACCTTCAACAAATCTGTGTTTGTTTCTCTCGCATCATATGTCAGATAAGGTCAAATCATTATTTTACGTTGGACCTCAAACCATCTCCAAGTTTGGATCCCTGAACTGGATGTCATTAAGTTTCACTAGTTCTTTCAATCAATAACGCTCAAGTATCAACCTCATCGTCAACATCATCATTTATTTTTTGAGTCAAAACACGACCTCCACTTAAGAGGGCATCGCAATTCTAGTTATACAAATCACAATAATATACAATTATTTTGTAAGACAGGAAAAGCCAGAAGGAAGAGGAAAGGCTTACACCGAGCCCGAAACAGTAGTAAGGTAGATATACACCTGATCTTTGGCGGTAGCGAGCTCTGAAGCTGCCTTTTTGCTGTCAGGTCCGGTCTCGCAGCAAAGTAATTCAATTTAGCAATACAATCATGTTTTCCTTCAAATTGCTATGTACTAGAAAAAGTGTACATACAACCTTATATTGAAAGCTACAAATATGTGACTTTGTCATGCAAGTTCCTTTATCCAGGTGAAATGTGCCTTTTTTTTAGTTGTTGCAAAAATGGATAAAGAATTTGCCAAGCATTACAAAACATTACAAATGTAATGTGCATTGCAAATTCATCAGATTATCTCTTAATTTGCATCCAATGTCTCTTAAATGCTGCTCTAATTTATTTTACGGCAGAGACTATAAAAAGGGCAACAACACCATTTAGCTTGTGAAGGTGGGAGTGTTAATACACATAAACACACAGAAGACAGTATGAGTAAAACTATGCCTAGACATATTGGCAAAATAGGTGGGTTGGGAATGTGGTGGCATGGCAGGAAAGGGCAAATATGTAGTAGAACCAGAAAATAAAGACAAGCAAGACATACTGCTACTAAAAAAAATCAACAGCTGTGCATGAGCTCAGCAGCATTCTAATCATAATCCTGTGCATGCAATCAATGTCTTATATATAATGTACTTTATAACCCTTTTCACTCATTGTAACTATGTATTTGTAACTCCTAGGAGAAATTCAACCAAAAATGGAAGATGTTATTAACATCATCATAGTCATCATCGTCATCATCCCCAAAGCAAATATCAGCAGCTGTATAATAGCACTAGCATCCCCCTCGACCTGATAGTAGTGGCGTGGTTGTTGATGTAAGGGAAAAACACATCATCACGGTGGAACAGGTTATACAGAAAGAAATGTGTGCTGCTAACACCTCGGAAAGAAGCCTGGAGAGATTAGCCATTTATACCAGAGTAAGCAGACGTGTCATTATTGTGAGTGAAAACGCGGAACCTGTCTCTACATGTACTTCCACAGTAAATGCCACTTAGTCACAGGCTGATAGTAAGGTTCCTCACCACAAAGACAAAGAGAAGGTGGAGGACTCTGAGGAGGAGGAGGAGGAGTAATATTTTTTAATCTGGCCAGACCTCAAACTCTGGTTGTGCAAGGCCATTAGCAGAACTACTAAGAGAAGGGACAGAGTCAGAGACATATGCCTCTGCAAAACGTGCCGAGGTGGATGCTGAACTAGCTCAAGCTCTTACACAGCAAGACTCTAAGGAAATGGAGGGAGAAGGATGGCTGAACAAGAAATTGAGATAGAGAAGGGAAACAATTTTGTTGGTAGTGGAAAAGGTGAAGATGGGATCTGTTGTGTTACTGCAACTGTTAGTCGTGTTGATGGTAGCAGCAGTAAAGAAGGTGATGATGATGATAGTCAATTAATTGTGATTAGCAGGCAGGCATGGCAACCACAACTTGTACCACTAATACTCATATTATTAACAGTACACACAAAAAGCAGAATTGACATGAATTGATTACATACTCATAGAAAAAGCAGGAAAAGGCAGAGCACTGCCAAAAAAAAGGAGGAGGCTCACAAGTACATTAAAAGGTTTATTCTATAAGAGAATCATACACCTTGATAAAGGGCACACGGCCCGAAACGCGTTGATGTGGGGCTTTTTGGCTGGTTTTTGGGGATATGTTTGATCCTCTTATAGAATAAACCTTTTTATTTACTTGTGAGCCTCCTCCTGTTTTTTGGCAGTGCTCTGCCTTTTCCTGCTTTTTCTACTTCTATCACCCTGCTGTTGGATCAGCACGCCGTTTAAGGAAGGAACCGCATTTGGACCATACTGGAGGAGAAGTGAAGCTGAACAGTGAGTCACCCTTGTGGGTTCATGCTTGTCATTTAATACAGCGGATGGGACAATTGATGTACTAATATATGTGTCAGGTACTAGGTACTAGTCCCTTTCCCTATTAGGGATGCATAGCTATTCATAACCTCAGTGCAGAGGTCCAGGCGGTTATTCATACGTATATGGGACTGATCTGTTTTTGATGCGCCAACCACCCACTTTCCTGATTACATACTCAGTATTTCAAAGTAAAAAACAAACAAACAAATATTGTGACGTTCAGAAAGAGAACACAACAGTAGCCAATGCCAAAGAATTAATCATCCTTCATCATCCATCATCATCCCCTGGTAGAGGCACTGGGGGAGAGGTAAGAATATTGTATCAGCCTCAGAAGCAGCAAAGCGTATTACATAACATAAAACTGTTGAGGAAGAGGGTGGTGAAGAGGAATATCATTATGGTGATGATGATGATATGAATATGCTGGTGGTGGTGATGGGTGCAGTAGAGAGAGCAGGATAGCTCTAGACCAGCAATAACATCTCTACCTCTCTCATAAAGTGCAGTAGCACCCTATAGGCCTTTAAGTCAGGGCAGCTGGTATCACCGTTTCTTCATTTATTCAAAGATCAAGTGCTGAGATTTTTTTTAACATAGATGGTGAGAGTGAGGGTGAAGACACTTATGGGGCACATGACCGATCATCATAAGGCTACATGGCAAAGAAGTTTAACCTCTGAGATCACAAGTAGTAGCACAGTTGTCTCAATTTCTGGTAGTCAGTCAGATGATTCAGAGGGTTTTGGTGATGACGGTCATCATGATAAAGTTCTGATGACGTATGCACCTGGCAATGTTAGATTGTGCAGTAATACTAAAGTGAGGATGATGAGGCTGTGGCGGATGCTCCAGTTTGAGCTGTTACTAGTAGAGGCTATCATAAGAATGGGAAAAGGGGTCCTATGCCAGTAGACAAACACATGGACCAATTATGTCTAATCCACTACAGCCACAACTCAGGGCTCATAAAGCTTTTGATATGGTATTTACATACCATAACTCATACAATGAGGCCCTTATGCTAAATGGCAAATTGGACAACATTTTTTCAGTCCTCATACAGCCCTTTAGCTTTGTAGATGGCAAGGGCTTTAGGGAGCTACTTAAATGCACTGACCCTCACTGAAATAATACCCAGTAGAGCATGTTTTTCCATCAAGGCTGTTTCATGGGTGTGAGTCTAATGAGAATGCTGAATTTTGTGAGGCTGGTAGATGCTATGCTCGACTGTCTGAGAAATGATCCATGTATGGTATCCATTAAAACATATGAGGCATATTTATTTATTTTATTTATAAAATGATTTACCAGGAATTAATATACTGAGCGTTACCGCTCGCTTTCAGGTATGTCCTGGGCATAGAGTTATGATGACAAATAATACATGGTTACAAATACATAGTTATATAAGTGAACAGGGTATACATTCTATACAAGACATTGCATGCACAGTTAAAGATAATATATGTTATAGGCGTATGTAATAGTTACAGACCAGATTAAAATGTGAGGCAGCTTTAGTTTTGAAAGAACTAAGACTGGTGGTGGCTGTGAGAGTCTCTGGTAGATTGTTCCAGTTTTGGGGTGCACGGTAAGAGAAGGAGGAGCGGCCAGATACTTTGCTGAACCTTGGGACCATGAACAGTCCTTTTGAGTCAGATCTCAGATCATAAGTGCTGCATGTGGTAGGGGTGAGGAGCTTGTTCAGGTAGGTGGGTAGCTTGCCCAGAATGTATTTGAAAGCAAGACAGGAAAGATGAACCTTGCGCCTAGACTCAATTGATGACCAATCTAGTTCTTTGAGCATTTCGCAGTGATGTGTGTTGTAGTTGCATTGGAGAACAAAGCGGCATATTGAATTGTACAGGGTATCAAGTTTGCTAAGGTGGGTTTGGGGTGACTATGTCCCCATAGTCGATAATTGGCATTAGCATCTGCTGTGCGATACGCTTTCTGACCCGCAAACATAGAGAGGATTTGTTCCTGTAAAGTACACATAGTTTGGCATAGGTTTTGGTTGTCAGGGTATCAATGTGCATCCCGAATGTTAAATGAGAGTCAAACTATATGCCCAAGTATTTAAAACTAGAAGAGGAGTTAGGGTGGTATTAGCGTTGGTTCTGATCTGGAGCTCAGTCACTGGAAGCTTTAAAAATGTAGTCTTGGTCCCAAATACCATTGTTACAGTCTTGTCAGTGTTTAAAACCAGTTTCTTTTGGGAAATCCAATTTTCAAGTCTCAAACAGTCAGATTGAAGTATGTGTTCAAGGTCGGAGAGGCTAGGGCTGCGTGCATATAAGATTGTGTCATCTGCATACATGTGTATTGAAGCTTCCTTATAAGCTGTAGGAAGATCATTGATGAACACCGAGAAGAGTAGGGGCCCCAGAACAGAGCGGGACACCACAACAGGGGTTGGAGATAGAGCATGAAATAGACATATATTCTGGTCTATATTGTAGACTTTGGCTTGAAGGAGCGAATAAAATATTTTATACATAGGGAGAATCAGATGAGCACAGTGCATGAATTAACTTTTGCAAGCATTGATGTAAGAGGAAAGGCAAGAGAAAAGTGAAGGGCTAGGGTCATCGCAATTAAATGAGGCAGTGGGTGACTGCTCAAATAACCACTGCCCACTAAAAGAGCAGAACATCACTGGTGAGTAGTGAGCATAGGGGTACTCAGTTATGCATCTACCCCATTTGTTACTTCAACATCAAGCTGAGGTCCTAAACACCATAAACACCAACATCACCAGTGGTAAAGATGTGCAAACATTTTAAAAGTTTGCCAAACATTAAAAGTCAATTTGCAGCTCACATGACCCTAAATTCAGGTCATATAACCCCTTGTATATTGCAATTTTCACACATTCCTGAAAACTGCTTTTGAAGCACATTTGAAGACGTTCACAAATCTCTAGCCAGTAGTAACCACTTGAGAACACTGAGCAAACATATACCAGCATAATGTACATGTACAGGAGCCTGGGAATGAGAAAGAGAGCCTGGCTGATGGGCAAAGCTGAGCTGAAGAGCACTTTTGTGTTACCTGTTTTAGTATTCACCAACAACACCTGTGTTCATTTCCTGGGCCCTAAACACCAACAACTATCAATCGTTGCAAATGAAACTGAGGTAGCCAATGTTATTTCTGTTTACGCATCAAGGTTCTAAAAAAAACACGCGTTAAACGACTACCAGTGATCATCTCAGTGTAAAATTTTGCATTAAATGACTGGCTTTGACGCTTAGTGTCAGTGTAACAGGGAAGCAACCCTGTCTCAATGAGGCTGCAAAACAAAACCTCAGTAGTCTGAGAAACCAGCAGGGAGCTGGTTAATTGAATTAGACAATAAACCAGTTTCCACCTGGTAATCAGACAGGTTTAAAACTCCAGCTGAAACTGCACCCAGAGAGTCTTTAGCACACACGAGGACTGTGTGTTGACAGCAAGACACGATGGGACCAGACCTCTGTGCCTGGACACAGAGGATGCAGGACCCTGCCAGAGGCTTGACCCTCAAGCAGACAACTATCCAGATTCCAGAGACTGGCATGAAAGGCCACCTGCATTGACGTACCTTTTGAGACTTTGGGGTGATAGTCTGCTAAGGGGCTTTTCCTCCCAGTCTTGTAGAGAGGGACTGACAAGCGAGTTAGCCCTTACACAGGGATAGGTGTTTGTTTATTTAGATTTTGTATGCTCTGCATTGTTTAAAGGGACAGGCTCAATAGAGCCATGTTTTAATTTACTTAAAACTGTCTCCTTGTGTGTACGTCTGCACCTCCCTCTTACTGTCAGCTTAACAGATGAAATAACGTTGTCAACATCTGTACCAACATAACAAAGATATATACGTGACTGCTAATTTCAAAGAGCAGGATGGATGTCGGACATATAGCCTAAAATGCCACAATACAGTACCACATGTGCCATGTGTCATTCATCATTCTATGGATAACAAGCATTATCGCATGTGCTGTATGCAGACATGCCTGTGACTGAGTGAGAGCATGAAAGACTATTGTACCATTTACAAATTCCACAGGTTACCAATTTCTATTGTCTAATGTGAAGAGTAGTGTCATCTCAGCAACAACAGAAAGAAGCAGCACAGTAACACACTAGAATAAACAATGTTAATCCATTTGCACATCTCTCTTAAATAAATAGCTTGAAAGGACAATTTACACCAGACAATTGTTTGGAAATCGAAGAACATCAGTAGTTATCAACGTATCAATGTCATAACTAACACCCTGATTACTTAGAATCTTTCTCTTGCATGTTACTCCCCCTATTTCTAACATGTTTATACATTTGCAAATTAAAGCTTAATGCACATTACAATAAACAATTGCTAAAGCTATGCCCTAAGCAGTGGCAGAATTCCACAATTGCACTTTTCTTTTTATTCAAGACGTATATTACATTCTAACTTAGCATAGCAAATTGCTTTTCAATAAAAATACAGAATTGTAAATTAAATGTAATTCTGCCTCTGTCATAAACAATACGGTCTATTTATCAAAGTCAAAACTGGAGCTAAAAACAAAACCAGATTTATCAAAGAAGACGACTCTAATTGAAATCAATGACATTTTTTCCTTTGATACAGAAAGTCTGGTGCAGTTTTTTGCTACAGTTTTGCTGCAGGGCAACTTTGATAAATAGATCCCTATATCAACCTATGTCTACAAGTTTCACAACTTTCTCACTTGCACCTCTGCTACTGTGCAGTCCAGCTGGATATCACTCCTATCTCTGACCAATTAAACTGTACGGTTATTACCAGGCTATCCCTCAAAATGCGTAGGGTTACGTCCCTATTGTGAGCTTTTTGAGAATCTCACAAGAACCTTGTTGTCCCTTGAAGGTTACTGACGTCAGACTCTGTGATACAGTGTGGTTCCATTTGCTGGCATACTCGTATATCACAACGCTGACCTGATAAAACATGTAATAATAATAATAATAATAGCCTTGTAACACCGACGGCAAATGGGGCTAAGGATCGTGAGGAATTGATTTCTATATGCTGTTGTATACTTTTATACTTTTGTAAACGTGAGTGTAATACTTACTTTGTGCAGTTGATGAATACATTTTAAAATTGAATGACACTATCGGTGTTCCCCTGCGCTTGTTGTCTTCTCTCCCTTTCTCTGAATATGAATGAAGGGTGAGACGTGAAGCATCTCACTAGGAGAAGCAGCTGCAGGTAATTCCATGGTATCCTTCATTTAACAGATTACTCTCAAGAGATGACCACAACATTTTTCTCTTTATGAAATATTTTATTTGTGGATACAAAGGCTTTTGGTTAATGCTTTTCCCACAGAACTTAAATGTAAAAAAAAAATGTCATTCTTTTTTTTTTACTTTTCCTCTGTATTGAGAATATAATATATATGTTTTTTATAGCACAGATATTGTTCACTTCATCACTATTTGGATATATATATACAGAAGCAAATTAGGTGTGCAACAATATCACAAGATGTAATGAATTAAAGACCATTAAATGCTGCCTCACAATTCCTAACCTTACACTAAGGTTAACATATATGACCAAACAATATGAATATAGGGCGCAAATCAGTGGATCTGAATTTTTTTCAATAGAAATATACAGTATATCCTGCAACCCTGCCTTTCACCATTATCACCCAGCACACAGTGCTTCCACTACAGCAAGGAAGCACTGTGTGCTGGGTGATAATGGTGATAATGGTGAAAGGCAGGGTTGCAGACAGTATGAGCATACAGTAATATTTCCATTTGCTATATGCTTTACTGTGGAGGGGTTTTGTCCCTTTTTTTACCCACCATAACTTAACTAAGTGTGGTGAAACCTATCCCATGCTTCATTTTGCAAAGCCAGTATAACCAACCCCACACTGATGAGACCCATTAAGGTCGAAACGGCTGTCTGTGGGTGAGTTTACTGGCTATGCAACTTAACCCAGGCTGTGCTCAAAAGCTGTGAAATGCAGCAAGCATAAGCTTATATGGAACCATGTTATATGGTTTTGAAGCAAAAGGTGACACTGTGTGCTCATTTGCATGTAATTTCCCAGAATTTCTTGCTGCAGTGGAAGCACTGTGTGCTGGGTGATAATGGTGAAAGGCAGGCTTGCAGACCTGTCTAAGACATGCAAATGAGCATACAGTAATATTTCCATTTGCTATATGCTTTGCTGTGGAGGGGTTTTGTCACTTTTTTTTACCCACCATAACTTAACTAAGTGTATATATATGTGTGTGTGTGTATATATATATATGTTATTGCATTTGGCGCAAAAACAAGATTGTACCCAATTAGGGGAATTGATGGGGTAAAGACTCACAGTATCTATGACCCTAATCTATAAGCAGTCTAGGTGTTTGTATAATATGTATACTATGAACTATATGTAGATTGGATGTACATCTAGTATGCAGCTATGATATTGATAACACCAAGATAGATATTGGAGAGATAAATGAATCTCAATAAAAATAAAAAATAGAAAAAATTGATCAAAAACAGAAAAAATATGTTCATATGAAGATAGTCTCTAATAAGTCGCTTGTCAGAGCCACGTGGTATAATAACCCAAAGTTCGAATGTTTACATTTTATATTGGGCCAAATTGAATCCTTAGCAGCACGCTCCTAGTGGGCACCACTATTTTACATTAGTATACATTTAGCATAGGGGCCTTCTACTGAGACTTACCATGGTGTGGTTAGCAGGCTTATCATTGTGTGATCAAATTATGTAACCAAAAGTCTCCTTTGTTTTACAGATTTAGTTTTCACTGTGAATATTTATTTTCCCATTTGTTGGTGGCTCGGTGGAGAAGCGCTGGGATTCACTGTCTGATATATATATACACACACACACACACACACACACACACACACACACACACACACACACACACACACACACACACACACACACACACACACACACACACACACACACACACACACACACACACACACAGAGTGAGTTAATGCCAACAATAACATGAAAGAGCTTTAATATTATTGAAGTCATGCAATACAACATTTTCATTGGTAACAATAACCTTAGACCCCAATATATGTAAGGACTCTGAATATTGGGGACTATAATTACTTGCAAAGAGGTGACAAATCCTAGATAAATGGGTATTGCTAAATGGTTCGTCATATTTTGATGCCATATCCACTCAGTCATGCTATTTATAAAATACCTTCTGGCTGCGGAAAACACCTTCCAGGCAATATTTTTGGAATAGCACTGCTTAGTAAATATAGGTCATTATCCCCTGACTTCCAGAGGGCCTGCAATTTAACAGGGGTGAAATTGCTGCAAGGGATGAAGAGCCAAGTTCTTTAATGAAAGAGTAAACCCAAATGTGGCATTGAAAAGGCAGATAATGGGAAATTGATTCATTCACCCCTCTATTTCTTAGCATTTTTGTGCAATACAAGAATTGTGCTCCGTCAATTAAGTTTCCTCTTTCCCAAGTAGATGAAAGGCCATTCATTGAGAGAGGAAGTGGAAATCGACCCTTGTTACTTGATGACAATGAATTACAGGTCAATTACAGCCAATATTTAAAAACCGCCTATAACATTTCTGCAATCAGAGGCAATATACAAATCCTGCCTCTTAAAGTGTCTCCCAGGATTCGGAGAGTTAACTTCCCATCTACTCTCTAAAGGGTTTTTCTGTCAAAATGAAACATGCGCCATTTTACTTTAGTGGATTTTTCAACCTGCAGCAATGTGGGGCATAAAACAGCCCAGTGAAGGAGAAAACAAATGAACTCTCAGGAGGAGAAGAGACCTAGAATGTAATTTATTTTCCAGTGAAGGGAGAGGGAAATGACAATTGTGATATACTGTAAGCTTTTTCAAAGAGTGATGCTTGTAAGAAAAACGGGGTGAGATATATCAGAAATATGTGCCAGAGGGGACATGGTAAAACCGAGAGCAGACTCGCTGTGCTTTATGGACCTTCTGTCTCTGTCATTGTCTCACACTGTTGTAAAAAGGACTCACTATCAACCACCATTCTCTACTATATATGTGTTATTATGCCACCTAGTTGAAGTACGGGTTGGTTCAAAGTGTCAAAGATCCTTTTAGTTATTGTGTCTCTAAGTCACCCTGCGGTGAGATGGTCACCGAATCGTCTCATCCTTCCTTTCTGTCTCTGAGACACTATATCACTGTGCAGCCAGATAGGTAAAATCTTAAGGGAATAGGTTTCCTCTTCATTTGTGTCATCATATAGTCCTGGGAACAGATACTTTATGTAGAACATAAAGCAAAGATGACAGCTTATAAAAGTTCTTGATCAAGTACAAATAGCATCACATCCCTAGCTTGAACGAGCGTAAATAAATTTTGATTCAGCCCCCTCAAATATGTTGCTCTGTTTGTGCCCATGCTGTGCTGCTTCATATGTTTTCTCTGCACGTTGTCTCCTTCAGTGTGTCCTTGCCCTGAGCCACCAGCCGTTCAAAAATTGATTTTCCTTTTTACGCTTGCAGCTTGCAACTAATTGAATAGATGGTACCTGTGATTATGACATGGCTGTTATACCAGCCAGAGGACAGGCTTGCTGTGCAGAGCAAAGAAATATACAGTCTCAACAAACCAAGTTATAAACTGAATTGGAAAAATCTGTTTCCCTCACATGTTAGCTAAGATGGTGTTAATACCTCAAAATCTGACCTACAGACATGACCAGTTCTGTTGTGCCTGCTCTCTATCTTTTCCTGTATTACAGAACCTTGCAGTTTGCAACCGGGCAGGACGCCATTTTTAGTGGAGTTCCATTATACTTTTGTACTGTATTATATATATGTGTGTGTGTGTGTGTGTCTCACAGTATTGTCACAAGATGCTGTGGTAATAATCATAGAGAATGTCACAATAAATAATATAGTATAACATGACATAACATCTTATAGTATGGGTCACCTGTGTATGATTAAAGTGAAATGTGCCGCTATGTTGCTTTGACTCATTGGAGATGTCTCAAGACATACTGTATTTGGAGCAAGACTGGTGGAGATGCTGTTATTTTCATCCTGCGTTTCTTTGTGTTAATGTACTTCTTTGATTCAGTTTTTGCACCGTGTGTATTAGCTTACAATGTGGTGAAAGTGGCAAAAGAAGACGTTAGAGTTACATGATACCAAGATTATGATGAGATGTATCAAACAGGTCTGAGATGGTATAGACATCTCTTGCTAACAATTTGCTCAACTGTAGGAAACACTTTCATACATTTGATGAAAATACAAGCAGAAAATTGAGCAATGCGTCAAAACAAACTTCTATTTCCACTTTGTTTACATTGATACTTAGGAAATGAATGTATGTCAGTAGATCAGAAGTTAAAATTGATCTATAGTCTATGAAGACAGTCCATCCTAACATAGTGACAGGCATTAGAGAATCATTTGCCACAATCTCTGAGACAGAATGGCTTTTGCCTTATTAAGGGCATCCTTCCAAACACCAGTAGATACAGTTATACTGAGACAGAATGAAAACATGGCCTACCATGTCTGTGGATCCTACAGCAACCTACCACAGAGATAAGGCACAAGCTTATATTCCTAACATAATGATTGATAACCAATAAAGATTTTGCTTTCATGAACAGTCTAACACTTAAATCGAAGAGACCTATCAAGTCCATCTCTCAGCAAGTTGAAACAGAGGCATCTCATTTGCCATGGACAGACTACCATTCTGTGTAATGAATAATTCTAGATTTACTGTAAACATACTTCCATAAAGTACACGATATCAAGCTTGTTTCTACTGGAACTGGTAGAGGCCCATTCTAAGGCCTCGTCCAGGCTGAGTACATGCGATCATAACAATTAAAGCAAATGGTTGTGTCCAAGCTGCGTGCTCGTGCACGTGAGCGTGCAGAGACGTGATGCTTGGCGCAACAATTATTTTTGTATTTATCTCGCTTGCCTTGGTCACGTGCGCGGTTCAGCCAATGAGGGCGAAACTGCTCACATGATGTCACGGGCACCCCCCCCCCCCAAGCACGTAACTAGCTGGACAGGAATCGGCGAGAGCCTGATGTCACGGCGCTCGAGTGCCAGCGGGCGCGCTCCCAGCCTGGCTGAGGCCTAAGGATGAGCTGGGGCTAGGAAGGCTAGGATGGTGCTTATTTCCATTAAGTAAACCAGTGAAGGATCTAGGATACAACACGAGGGGCGAACGTACTGTACTCAGATTTTATTATAATGTACTTTTGTGCCTCAACATTTCGGTGCTAATACACACCTTTAAAAATGTGCATCGTATGTATGAAGACTACATACATGAGAAGCATAATTTGTTTTTTTTAAATGTATCCCTGTATCCCTCGTCTTACATACCTGATTAATTCAACGTAAATTAAAATAGAATTATGTCCATTTGTTATGCATAACTAGTATTTATAAATATCAATTATTAGTCTTATGTTATTTACAATAGCCATTACTGTGTTAACCTACATAATGAAACATTCATGCTGCAACATTTTTGGGTGGATACAGAGGAACTTAATTCTGGGCTAACACTTACGATTATTTTCAGCATTTACGCCTAGTTGAAATTAGCGGATGATTTTAATACACTTTTAATTGATTTGGTGGTGCAGAAATATTATTTTTTTAGTACATACCATTTACATCTGTACACCAAGCACAGTACATGTCTGTGCACCAAATCGAATGAAAAACAAACATTTTGACACGTACAAGTGCACTTGAAATTGAGCTTGATATGCACTAATTTTGTGCCAAAAGATATTCGATGGGTGGGTATGGCTTTTCCTCAGTAAACAAAAAAGTCCCAATGCACATCCAGTGTACACATTATTTAGTTCATTTCTATATGTTTTTACTTGTCATAAGTATGGATCATTTAGTTAAATATTTTCATCAATACATGTTAAGCCGGCAACCAAGTCAAGCTAGCCCCTAGCAGCAGGTTCTTACACTGCCAATGTTATACTGTGTCCTTTGTATTTCCTCCACTGCAAAAGAGGAAACAAAACAGATAGTTATGAATTAAATCATGTGTCACATTGGATGTGCATTGGGGCTTCCATGTTTCCTGCTGTATACTTGAGGTCACTTTCCCAGTATCACTACAATTAACACAAATAAATATATAAATATACTGTAAAATACTGTGATTCTGGGTATTGAACATGCTCAGATTGTGTATGTCTAATTGTAAATAGCCTGGGAAGTTTGTGGCCCCTCCTCCTTAGTTTAAGCTCACCCATCCCACATCTATTTAATCAACAGGTCCCAGTACACAGTTGTGAATGTAGTAGTCTATTAAGAGATTGCTATACCAGTAGTAAGTTGGCGATGACTTTTGCTGTAGCAATAACCTTGGAGGGGAAAAAACTAAAAAAATATATATATACAGCTCAACTCCGTTATAGCACGATCCGCTACAACGCGGATCTGCTATAACATGGTGTGAGCGTGGCGCCCGTTCTTTTTAAGCTTTATTGCTGACGGACGGACACACAATAATCCCCTGCACATCACATAACATACCCCTGCCTGCACATCACCCCCCAACCTGCACATCACCCCCCAGCCTGCACATCCCCCGCTGTCAATCACATCCCATCCCCCCCTGCCCATCACATCCCCCTGCCTGCACATCACCCCCTGCACATCCCATCCCATCACATCCCCCCTTCCTGCACATCACCACACACACACATACACACACACCTTTCCCACCTCCCTCTAACAACACTGGGGGGAGCTGAGAAATTAGCTGGTTCCTGGCCGGGACACACACAGACAGCTGACATCCCGGCACAGGCTGTGTGAGATACTCTCCCGCTCCCTCCCCCTCTCGCAGACTCGCACAGCACACAGTCTCCTGCACTGCACAGGTAAGTGCTGCTGTAGGGGGGGCTGCTGCTGAGACGCCGGGCTCAGGGAGAGCTGGAAGAGTTATCCCAGCTCTCCCCCTCCGGCAGACGCGGAGTCTCTGATCGCGGAAGCCATTATTTTTAAATCGCAATCCCGGTTATAACGCGGTCATATCGGGTGGACCCCAAGGACCACGTTATAATAGGGTTCACCTGTATATATATATATATATATATATATATATATATATATATATATATATATATATATATACACTGCATATTTTATATTTTTGCCATTATATTTATTAGGGCACTTCTATTTTTTAACCAGAATTAACTGCACTGAAGTTCACACATAGCACATACAGTGCTTCTAATTGTTAACCTTTTAGGCACCACATACATGTCAGGCACCACATACAGATTAAGTCTCAGGAACGCTCTGTGGGCAGTTCGTTGGCTGTCCGTGGGGGAATTTGTGCGTCCCTGCGGCGCGTTTTCACCTACAGGTATGATGACTTTAAAAAAGCTGGGTTAAGTGCAGCTAAGCAACGGGTGGGGGTCCGTGAGGGAGCCATGAGGAGGACACGTTGCAATCAGAGACTTCATCTGTACATGTCAGGCACCACATACATGTCAGGCTTTGCATGCTGTTGGCTACATTGTTGGTTTTTTTTCCCTCTTTCTCTTTGCAGTGGAAGAAATGCACAATTGATAGTGTAGGACCTGCTGATGGGATGTGGTTGCCGGCTTGAAATAGTTTGGGTAAAGGATTGAACTAAATGAGCCGTACTTATGAGAAGAATAAACATAGAAAAAACATATAGTAATTAACTAAATAATTTGTCATATTGGATGTAGCAGTGGGGCGTCTTTGTCTATAATTAGTTAGTACAGTATGTCAGATTTGTTCTGGTTTCCTCCTGACCACAAACTTAATATGTCTTTGATGTTGAGCCATATAATGAGCAGTAGTCCTAGGTTTTCACCCACTCAGTACAGTCTATATGCCTACTCATGAAGAAAAATGTCATATCTTCTCACAAGTAGGTCTTCTTAATAATTGTAAGAGTTTAGCAAGAATTGTAGGATGCATCGCATATTTATCCAGATAACTCATTCTTCCCATGATCTCTATAGCTCTAGGCACACCCAGATGAGTTATAACATATCACCAGACACTACACTTATTATAGGCTACTGAATATAAGGTGTTATCAGAAAAATGATGTCTGAAAACGTAGACAAGAAGTAGAAAGCAACAATGTACCAAAGGATAGTTTTTTGTTACACTTGACATTTCATTTTTAAACACACTGCATACTGAATGGAAGACTTTTCTACAAGCACCCTCAAGCACAATGAAAGTTCACCTTTCAGAAGTGTTCCTGTATTAGAGGGAGTCCACATCTTTAGTACTAAAAAACATGTTTTTACAAACTACGGCAATACTGAGGAGGTCAATGTTCACTATGGAAAGATCCTTTGTTGGTAGAAACATTTATTCCGTGCTTCTTGTGAATATCTGTACTGTATAATATTTAACATTTGAAAGAAGTTGACACCAATGCCCAAATAAGATATCCACATGGCTACCTCCCGCGTTGTCTAAACACCCACCTCCATCCCATTCTCTCTCCTCCTGTGAAGGAATTCAGCATTATGACCAGAATTGGGGGAATAAACACAATGAGAAAATATTTAATTGAGCATTTATCATTTCTTACAAGTAGGTATTAATATAACAATAAGGATTACTCTGGGATTGAGCAAATATTGAAAAAAAAGGTTTGAGCATATCCTAGCATGCTTGAACTGTTAAGGCCTTGTAGAGAAATCCACCTGGTACATTCTCTTCCCCCAAGAGTGTCAATCTAGGATTGCCACATCAGTCATCACTAACCCTGCAGAAACTCTCATTTTTACTTTGGGGACAGAGGTCTAAAAAACAAAAAAACTGGTATAAATATGCTGGATGAGAAAGCTTTAGTCACTTCAGGATGCAAAATCTTGCATTGTGTTTAAAAACTTATACAGGCAGGATATGACTGGTTACCTGGACCAAAGTGTCAACCCTATAGCAAGATAACAGCATAAATATGAAACCCCAAAGCAGTCATAATAAAATCAAACTATTGCACAGAAATGCACTGAGACAGCCAATATCAACATAAGTGTCACAATGGCTCCCAATACTGCCTCTCTGTAAAATCAATGACAAATAGCAACAAAGGTTTTCAGAGCAACAATGCTGAGGTATAAAGTAAATACCCAACAACAATTCAGGTTCTCACATTGACAAAACAGCACAATATTTGAAGCTCTTCCAAGCTACCGAAGCAAATACATTGGAACAACGCAAAAAATATATACTTAGAATATCCATAGCAGAATGCCCTCAAATCAGATGTAATGATTTTCTGCTTATGCGGCTTTCCCGTGGTGCACCTTTTCATGTACTTAATTGAGATCTCAACACAGGATAAGCGGAAATAAAATTACCAATTTCTTTTTGTACGTGTTCAACAGCTGCTCTCAAAAATCACAGCAATTAAATGCTGGATGCACTAAGCTCTCTCCGTCGGTCTATTTAAGGTGACGATAACCAGGATTTACTCATGTAAAAAGCATTGGCGTTATTTGTAGCAGACGTTACTCTTAATGACAAGCAAATTAGCTCATTACAGCCTAAAGTATATTTATATTAAATTAACTACGCTCCTTTAATGCCGCCAGGAAATGACTTAACACTATTTAAGTCCTACTGTACCTAACTCTGGCGTTACTCCCACATGGGGAAATAACTATGGACACGCCTGGGTCTTCTCCTAAATTGGTCTCCACTGTCTCTTTTTGTCTTTCTCTCTGTCGGTCCCTCTCTCCCAAAATACCTATTTCAGTGTCTCGATGGGAGTACCATCAACATAATTAACGTTATTTGAATGAGTTTGATTATAGCTGTTGTTTTTGCATATAATTACCTCGGTGAATAAGGTGTTAACTTGGAAAATATCAGCCATTCCTGTTTTAGGGAAGGTCACATTATTTACCCTAATTTAGCCGACCTTAGTGAATCTACCCCTAAATATAGTACAATATTAGTATGATTCTTATTGGCACGGAAAATAGTATGTAATTGTTTTTAAACAGCTGTATAAAATCTCCTCCATTTATCATGAGATTCAGACATTGTCATTCCTGGTGGTTTGTCAAATATTGCCTTCTCACATGTGAGGCAAACTAACTCCAGCGGTGAACTAGATCAATAAAACTCATAGGTGATAGGGTACTGGAAATTATGAAAATATTGTACAAAGACACAATTTTGTGACCCATACCTGATTTTTTTGGCAGCACACTAGGAAATGCTTCCTATGAATTAATATTATCATTGCAGTTACACGTTCATCCCTAGGCTTCATAGCACATTACTGTATGTAGCATGGTTGTCATGCTATAAAAATATAAATAATGCTCCAATATGGATTTTGCTGTATTATTCTTTTCTCACAGCAGAGAATTAACTAAATCAGAGGTGCTCAACACCAGTTCTCAAACCCCGCCCCCAACAGGTCAGGTTTTCCGGATATCCCAGCTTCAGCACAGGTGGCTCAATCAGAGGCCCAGTCTTTGACTGCACCTCTGATTGAGCCACCTGTGCTGAAGCAGGGATTGATTTAGCCATCTGTGCTGAAGCAGGGGTTGATTGAGCCATCTGTGCTGAAGCAGGGATTGATTGAGCCATCTGTGCTGAAGCAGGGAATGATTGAGCCACCTGTTCTGAAGCAGGGACTGATTGAGCCACCTGTGCTGAAGCTGGGATATCCTGAAAACCTGACCTGTTGGGGAGGCTTGAGGACTGAAGCACCCCTGAACTAAATTATTTAAAATCACAGTAAACTGCTGAAGGCAGAATACCAGCAGGTACATTAACATCTGCAGTCTACACAGAGCCGGGAAAAACAGCAGCCTTCTGGTAAGCAAATGCAGTGTGTTGGAGAGAATAAACTTGTTAAACAAGGATATGAACCATAATCAAATGGTCTATCCTACAAAGCAGACCTGAAAATGACTTTCCAAATGACAGTGTAAATACTTGGACAGTACTAGTAAGAATTTAGAGGTGAGGAATAAAGTGTAATGTCCTTCCCTTAATCTAAATGTAAAATAAGTGTAAAGCAACAACACTATCCCTCCCTCATATATATACAGTATTTTTTCTCCCTACATAACCATGAGGCATCTCTCGAGCAGAAAGAAAAGCTTATTTCCTACCATTATGCTGTCCCTAGCTTGTCCAAGAGAAGCATATGGCTCAGGGTAATATTATTGCCAGTGAGTGACATTAAACCAATTAACAGTCTTGCATCACACTGTAACTGCACTTATTCACCAGCAGGCCAACAAAAGCAAAATGTATTTCTCTAAACAATGGGATGAACAGGATAAAATGTCCCCTTATGTGGGCATACCTGGTAAATCAGTTCTACTATGTAAAACCCCACTGTTCTTGCTGCTTCAGGAGCCCTTATTTTCCTCTTTTTATGACTTAAAGGGTTCCCAGTATTATAATTGGGTGAAGAGACTACGAGGATTATTCATTAAACTGTGATAGAGCCGGGTGGGCACTATTGCAAGGAAACGACTATTGAAGACAATGGCAGTTTATGTGTGGTACTGAAGATTAATGAGAAACCTCCTAGGTATCCTCAGTGTTAACAGCGATGCCAAGAAGGGGAACTTTGGGAACTATGCATCATCAAATCAATTCTCTCTGCAAACATATTTGAGAAATGAGACACCCAAGATGAATTGCAACTATATAATACCTCTGTATGGGGACAAATGCTATAGTGAACCTCTATTAAGTTTCTAGATTTACCGGACAGTTCAATGTCAGCTGGACTATTCGTTAACTTGGAATCAAATTGATATTTGAGGCCAGATTGTAATAGGATGAGCAACAAGGCCTTCCTAAGAAGGAGGCTTTTTAAACACAAGTAATGTTGTCTATAATCACAGGAATACCCCATACTGACTGATGCTGTCCTATGATGAGACTGTCCTACAGATCCACAAAAAAGGGTACACTACAGTATACTGACTGATACTGTCAACCAATGTACTATCCATCAATGTAAAAGACCATTAAGTAAAACTGACCATCGTGCAAACCTAAACTGACTAACACTGCGAACCAATAATGATACTATCAATGAGAATGAATGTCATATAATTTTATTTATTTATTTATAAAATATTTTACCAGGAAGAAATACATTGAGAGTTACCTCTCGTTTTCAAGTATGTCCTGGGCACAGAGTAAAACAAATAATACATGTTACAAGTACAGTTACATAAATGAACAGGGTATACATTATATACAAGACATTGCGTGCACAGTTAAAGAAAATATATATTATGAGCGTATGAAACAGTTACAGACCAGGTTAAAATGTGAGACAGCCTTAGATTTGAAAGAACTTAAACTGGTGGTGGATGTGAGAGTCTCTGGTAGGTTGTTCCAGTTTTGGGGTGAACGGTAGGAGAAGGAGGAACGTCCGGATACTTTGTTGAGCCTTGGGACCATGAACAGTCTTTTGGAGTCTGATCTCAGGTGATAAGTGCTGCAAGTGGTAGGGGCGAGGAGCTTGTTCAAGTAGCTGGGTAGCTTGCCCATGAAGAATTTAAAGGCAAGACAGGAAAGGTGAACTTTGCGCCTAGACTCTAGTGTTGACCAATCTAGTTCTTTGAGCATTTCGCAGTGATGTGTGTTGTAGTTGCATTGGAGAACAAAACGACAAATTGAATTGTAGAGGGTGTCAAGTTTGCTAAGGTGGGTTTGAGGTGCCGAGCCATATACTATGTCTCCATAGTCAATAATTGGCATTAGCATCTGCTGTGCGATACGCTTTCTGACCAGGAGACTTAGGGAGGATTTGTTCCTGTAAAGTACCCCTAGTTTGGCGTAGGTCTTGGTTGTCAGGGTATCAATGTGCATCCCGAATGTTAAGTGGGAGTCAAACCATAAGCCCAGGTATTTAAAACTAGTGACAGGTGTTAGGGTGGTGTTAGCGTTGGTTCTAATCAGGAGCTCAGTCACTGGAAGCTTTACAAATTTAGTCTTGGTCCCAAATAATATTGTTACCGTCTTGTCAGTGTTTAAAAACAGTTTGTTTTGAGAAATCCAGTTTTCGAGTCTCAAAAAGTCAGACTGAAGTATGTGTTGAAGGTCAGAGAGGCTATGGCTGTGTGCATATAGGATTGTGTCATCTGCATACATGTGTATTGAGGCTTCCTTACAAGCTGTGGGAAGATCATTAATGAACACTGAGAAGGCCCCAGAACAGAGCCTTGCGGGACACCACAGGTGATATCCAGAGGGTTGGAGTTAGAGCCTGAGATGGACACATGTTGGGATCTTCCTGATAGGTAGGACTGAAACCAGTTTAAAGCATGCTTCCCTATTCCAGAGCTCTGGAGTTTGTTAAGCAGGATAGCATGATCAACTGTGTCAAAAGCCTTTGCAAAATCTAGGAATACTGCACCAGTGAGTTGTCCCCGTTCCATTCCACACTGGATTTCATTGCAAACTTTTAGCAGGGTAGTTACGGTGGAGTGTTTGGGACGAAAGCCAGATTGGAATTGGCTAGGGAAATTTGTTTTGGTATAGAAATCGCTTAGTTGGGAGTGGACACATTTTTCCATGACTTTGGATAGAATTGGGAGAAGTGAGATTGGCCTGTAGTTTGAGACAGTGTTTTTGTCCCCACTTTTGAAGATTGGGACAACTCTGGCAGTTTTCCAGGTTTTAGGGATATGGCCTGCAGACAGGATAGAGTTGACTATGGAAGCAATTGGTTTGGCAATGGCTTGGGCTCCAAGTCGTAGGAACCTAGATTGTAGTAAGTCAGGTCCACATTGGCTGCTTAGTTTTAGTTTGAGGAGCACTTGTATAATATTCTCTTCAGATACTGGGCCAAATTGAAAATTGTGGGCAGTGTTGGGAGGGGGTGGGATTATAGGGGTACTCCCAGGATGAGATTCAGGTTTGTGGTTTGGGCTGCGTTTCGCAAATAAGTTAGTGGCACACCCCACAAAGTAATCATTGAATGCATTTGCAATGTCAGTGGGGTTTGTCAGAGTAATATCCCCCTTAGTGATATTACTTGGTTGTTGATGGTTAGGAGGCTGGAATATATTGTTGATAACCTTCCAGAAGTTAGCTGGGTTTGATGTATTTTGGTGGAGATTGTCAGAGTAATATTGTGCTTTTGCATGCCTTGTTTGCCTTGTGCACATGTTCCTCATGCATCTGTAGTGATTGAGATCCTTGGTAGTGCCAGTTACTTTGTAGCTTTTCCACAAGGCATCCCTGAACTGGTAGAGTGCTATAAGGTCAGGTGTAACCCATGGAAGGTGGCCCCCCCGTACCCTTATTTTGCGTAGTGGAGCATGGGTATCGCAGAGTTTTAAGAACTCAGATTGGAAATAGTCGAGTGCAGAATCAGGGTCGGGAATTAAATCGATTCTGTGCCATGGGCAGTTGGTAAGGTCATCCAGAAACTGTTGTGGGTTAAAGTTTTTAAATGTTCTAGTGAGGAGAACTTTAGGGCTTGATTAGGGCAGTTTAATTTTCCTTACGCAGTACACTATTGCATGGTCACTGAAAATGTCAGGAAGGATGCCAGAGGATTTGATTCTGCTGGGGTTTGAGGAGAGAATCCAGTCTAGCAAGGAATGGTTATTCAATTTCAGGTTTATCCGTGTGGGTTGGGAAATGAGTTGCGATAGGTTAAGTGACTTGAGTTGTATCTGGATTTTGTGCTTTTTAGGGTCAAGCCAATTGAAGTTGAAATCCCCAAGAACTAGCAGCTCGCTCTTTTCATTCAGAGAGGAAATGGAGCCAAGAAATTGGGTGATATCAGTCAGGGATTGTAGAGGGGCTTGAGGGGGGCGGTAGATGCCAGCAAGCAAGATTTGCTTAGAAAAGGGGAGGCAGATTTTGCCAACTAGAATTTCAAAAGAGGGTGGGCTTGGTGTGCAATTTAGCAGTGTAAATTGTAATGTGTCTGCAATATAGAATAACACCCCTCCTCCTCTCTTTGACCTATCTCTCCTAAAAATGGCAATATTTGCATCAGGGGTTTTAGGGGATAGCCATGTTTCTGTAAGAACGATGGCTTTGGGTTTATGCATAAGGCACCATGCCCTTAGTTCGTCCAGTTTGGACAGCAGGCTCCGGATGTTTATATGGGCGACAGATAGCCCTTTTTGGAATTTAAAGGTGGAATTCTCAGGGGCATGGGACAGAGCTGAAATGGGAGGACCTGGGTTAGGTTCAATATCACCTGCTAAAAAGAGTAATAGTATGAGTGGAAATTTGGGTAGTTGTTTGCAAGTTGTAAATTTGTGGTGTTTGCCATTTGAGTGAGCAGTGGTTGGTGTGCTGCTTTTTACATACAGTATGTGAAACGCCGTCACAAAACTGAACTGAGAATGTGCCCATACTGTATGTCAGAGAAACACTGTGCCAAGCTCCAAAAGTGATGCAGAATGACTACATAACCATACACTACTATCCCTTAAATGTTTCATCTGATTAATAATAACCTCTTCAAATGTTCCAATAATTCTAACTTGCGGGCTTATTTTTGGCCACTTTCGTCTGTTTGCTGTTTGCTGACATCACTTTACCACCAGACACTCTTGGAGATGATGATACCACCCGAGTTTCTCCACTATGCTTCCCCCTCGGTGCTCCAGTCCATTAAACCAGCATGGCATATTTTCTTGGTGTTTGAGGGAGTATACCGGAGTTAGATAGTGAAGGTCTGGAACACTGACAGTAGATATACAACCTTCAACAATGAATATATGCTTTGTGCTTTGTCTCTCCATACTAACAAGCCTAAAATGAAAAGGTTCATTTATAGTTAGAAAAAGCCTAACCTGAGGAAAAATTACCTCGGAGCAGAAAGAAACAGCTAACCAAACACACCGTTCTTCAACTATAACCTATGAAACATCTCATTCCTGCTAAGGACTGAAGCTTGGTATTATAAACTGCCTCAGGAATAAATATATTGGAACTGCAAGAAACCTCTATTGGGATCTGTATTTTCACACAACATGGATCCTATGGTATTCAAAGAATAAAAGAAACAATCATTTATTTACAATGGCGAATGAACAACGAACACCTATTTATTTTCAATGGCGCGCCTGAGTCAACATTTCTGAGCCACATAACTCAATATGGAGGGATTTGAGGTGGGCCCCTTTTATATGGGCGAGCTCCAATGCCCTCATCATTCATTATTATTGCGAGTATGTGGTCCTGATCAAAGAACCTAAGGAAGAAGGTCCAGTGATTATACAATTACATTTCGAGACTTTAACGTCTGGATACTGTTGCATGGGAAGTGACACAGGGGTTGACACATGAGGTTTCTTGGACAGCAGATTCTGGGAGAAAGAACCGTGGTGACAGAATTAACTTAAAGGGAACCAGTGTCAGGCACTCCATAGTCAAAACACTAAGCATGAGCTTTTGAGGAGGGGTCCACCTTAAGGTACCTAACTGGGATAATACTAGTGCACAGTGTGTTCCTCTGAGTGGTCCTGTAATACAAGCTTCAGTTTGCATAAGTAACCTGATATTACTCAACAATGATTTCAAATGTTTTTACGTGAAAAAGTATGGATTTTATTCAAGTGCATGCTAAGAAATGTAAGGTTCCTGTAGTCTCGCGCACAGATTCTGGGTCCATGGATATCTGGGTGTCCTTTTAGACACGGTTTATAGATGTTTTCAAAGAACACAAAGAGGAAAAGATGTCAGCTCTTGGCCAAGATGGTGGTAGTCAAGTTAGTCCATTTCTCAGAGGCTATGTATGGTCCACCTTGCTCCCCTACAATGATAACAATGGGTACAGGGTGAGATCTACCAAAAAGAAAAAGACCCCATGTAAACATTTTACCTGGTACTATTGTAATAAGCATGGTCATGTGAAAAGACATTGCAGAAAAAGGATGCAGGATAGGGAGAGCAACGATCCACAATACTGCATCCCCTACCACTCTTTCATTTGTTGCTAAGCCAAAAATACCTGCTCTCAAATTCCCAATATTATGCCACCCATAGATCCAGAAGCAAAAATGAGGACATTATATCATTCTGTCAAATTGACTAAGGACTGAGTTCATGATATAAAGGGAAATCTTTAGTGAGCATCTAAAGGCATTCAACATGTTGACAGAACATGTGATGAAGATATATATTTTTTTAGTTCCTAAAGAATTTTCAAGGATGTGGGATAAATGACGGGTTAATATTGAATTACAGCTCTGCCGTTGTTGCCTACAAGCAGAATAAAATATGAACCACACTCCCCCTCCCTTTCTAAAGTGTATCTATGCAATTCTGAAAGAAACTGGCTGTAACGCGAAAGAATGCATGTCATCATTTTTTTTATGCATTACAAACTATTAAGAGTTGTTCTAAGTGTGAAAAAAATAAACTATTATGAAATTCTAATTTTTGGCTGCTTTGTTAATAATTATTCTTTTCCCAAGAGTGGGAAAAAACAAACACGTATAGATTTTATCAATATTTTTTTTTTTTTTTTAGGATCACATTTGATTATTTGACAGAGTATCGGAAAGTGTAAAACTTCTGATTGGTCTTATAACATCTGTGTTCTACCATTGCAAGAAGGGGAGTGCCGCCCTTCCCTTCTCTATTTATTTTTCATTTAATTTTTTGTTAGTCTGTTTTTAACCTCCCAGGAGGTTTTTACTTATGTTCAGGATACTCCATTAAAGATTTTTTGTACTATTGGATCCTCTCCTTGCGCCTGTTTTGGCTGTGCTCTACTTCATTTGCATCTTCTGGATTTCGTCAGCAGCAGCACGTCTACCCTACTAAGGAGGTGATCGTGAGTAAATACAACCATATTGTTGCCTGCTTGATATTCCCACTGAAATTGGGAGTGGTGGGTTATCCCATTCACCCCTCCAGCCTTAAACCTTTTTCACTGACTGCCCCACACCTCTGGAATGCCTTTCCTCTCAATACCCGACTAGCACCCACTCTATCCACCTTTAAGACCCACCTTAAGACACACTTGCTTAAACAAGCATATGAATAGCACTGTGGATAATACTGGACACATGATACATAAAGCTTGGTCCCCTGCAGACGCACTTACCAGAACTCCCTCCTACTGTCTCTGTACGTTCTCCCTACCTACCAATTAGACTGTAAGCTCCTCGGGGCAGGGACTCCTCTTCCTTAATGTTATGTTTGTCTAAAGCACTTATTCCCATGATCTGTTATTTATATTATCTGTTATTTATTTGATTACCACATGTATTACTACTGTGAAGCGCTATGTACATTAATGGCGCTATATAAATAAAGACATACAATACAATACCCCCAGTTTTCAGGGACCATTATTCATGTGAAGGCTATTTGAATACACTCACTGGCTAATGATGAATTTTGATTCACCTACCTATGTCTTGGGACTCATTATTACATTGGAAACACCTGGTACTTGGGCACTCTGGCCACGCTTCTGCCACTTTATAGCATTGAAATATTTAAAATGTAATGAGGTTAAGAAAGACTCATTTTTATTTTGTTTAAATTCATAGTTCTATTTTTCTCAGTGTACAGAGATTAATGCTTTAAAATTATACAGAAAGTACAAGATATACTTTTAAGTGCAGTTGGCGATACGCTGAGACAGTTGGCTATATGCCCAGATTTATGCGCAAGGTTATTAATGAAAAATTAGTGACACTGAGTTAGTGATTATGGAATCACAGTAGAAATGTAAAAGTACCATATAGTTTTTTTATGTAGAAATAATTTTTTTTTTAAAGGATGATTTTACATCTTTTATATTATGTATAACCTCATATAAAGTTCTCTGTTTGACAGAAAATATTACTACTTAAACTACTATAATATGTTAATATTTTGCAGACATGGTTGGTTAATGTCACAGGACCGATTCCTCATATTGGCAGCTGTCCAAGGCTAGGACGATACAGAGTATGTTCCTGTGTTTAAAAAAAAGGCAGAGGTTATATGAAAAAATAATTGGAAAGATGATTTAATATTAGAAGGAAATTGTGCATACAATTTAGATTTTAATTTTGCCTGATAGGGAAGAAGATTTTAGAGATGGTTTTGTTTTTTGATTAAGGTTTCTCTGTTCGGATTGAGGACAGGAACGGTGCCTGTTTATCTCTCTAAATGAAACGGCTCTGTCGGGTTTTCAAATAGCAGAAACATTGCGTTTCATCACAACAAACTGGCAAATCCAGAATAGTTTGTTGAGGGGAATCTGACAAATTAATATTAGTAAAATTAGGTATAGTTAGGCAAATTGGGAAGATATTTACAATTTTAAAGACATTTAGCAATACTATTGTTACTATAAAAAGTTTGTGTCACAGTAGGGGTAGCCGGCCTCACATAATAAAGGTTAAGCCTGGCTGCCTGCCCCTAAAACCGTATGTTATGGGCTGTTTATGTAACCCCACAGGGCTGGTAAAGTGTGTTAACCCCGTTTCTCAAGCTGCCTATTTGTGTTTTGACCCCTTGCTAGGAACTAGGTAGGAAACATAGAACTTGGGATTGTGTATATAATAGGGGACATTGGTGGGACCGAAACGTGTATAGAGGGGTTCGGAACTTTATTACCGGTAGTACTGTAAATTGTACCCACAAATCGTGCATGTTTTGCGGGTACGCGTCTATGTATAAAGACATTATATTTTATTAGTACTTTCCCCATGGTAATGTATTGACCAGCCTGCAAGTTATTGAAACTTGGTATTAAAACTTGGCAGCCATAAGTCAAGTTTTATCATCCAAATCCCAGAGCCGGGGTTAGAGAAAGAAATGTGTTTTCAAATGTGTATTCATCTCTATGAAAGCAGTACCGGTAACTTGATTAGCCGAGATGCCTACATAGAGATAGTGAATCAAAGGGGAGGATGGGAGTCGAGAGGTGTCGGGCCATCTGGTGAGTGGGGAAGGGCGGAGGTTCAGAGACAAGGCTCCCCACGGGGGAGACTCATTGTTTTCTGCAGACACTGTGGAGCCAACACAGCCGGAGGTATGGGGCTCTAAAGGGGAAGTGTTGCTCGTAGGCACGGTTCCCATTGGCCGGTTCAAATTTCCTGCTCGCCGGCTACCTGAGCCCCTCGATTCTCCCCCTCCTCTGATGAGTGAACCAAGCCGAGCCTCCCACTTGTGAGTGGTTGTTGCATTATGATCCGTGCTCTGATTGGTTGCCGCTCCGTGATCCATGTTAAAGATATCCAGCGAGGGCTATGTAAGGAGCGCAGCCGATCAGAGGACCAAACATTCGTAGGACTTGGTCCGGTGAAGCGTTGGCGGAATTTTTAAAAATGCTTTGCACCGAATAGCAAAGCACTCAGCATTGTGGTGCCGGAGAAGCCTGGCCTAGCTGAGGACAAGTTCTGAGGACGCGGCCAAGTTCTGAGGAATGATCCTACTTGCTCCAGGCTTAGTCCAGTGACACAACTGGCAGGTGCTTGGCATTGAGGTGCTGAAGCAGCCTGGCCAAGCGGAGGATAAGTGCTGGGAGCAAGTTCTTGCGGTCAAGTTTTCAGAATTGGCCAGAGCTCCAACTTGTGGGGAGAGCACGGCGGCTCTCCTGAAAAGAGTACAGTGTGTTTCCTGGATGTGGAGCGGACAGGGTAAGCACTGAAGCAGGTGCCCTGCACCTAGTTGAGGCTAGTGTCTCCCCTCAGACCCCCAGTTGTTATGTATTTCCCTGTTTTTGTGCATTTTTGTATGTCTGTTGGCCTTGACAGAATAAACCCATTCATTCAATGTCTTTGTCCAGTCTGGTGTAAATGATCCCTGAAGGTAAAGGTCAACAAAAGTACTGGTCCCCTGCGAGAGTTTGTAACACAGAATCCGAGATTTTAAATAGAAAGTGTATATATACAGTTAGGTCCGGAAATAATTGGACACTGATACAAGTTTTGTTATTTCGGCTGTGTACCAAAATAAATTCAAGTTACAGTTAAATAATGAATATGGGCTTAAAGTGCAGTCTATCAGCTTTAATTTGAGGGTATTCACATCCAAATTGGAGGAAGGGTTTAGGAATTACATCTCTTTAATATGTAGCCCCCTCTTTTTCAAGGGACCAAAAGTAATTGACAATTGACTCAAAAGCTGTTTCATGGACAGGTGTGGGCTATTCCTTCGTTATTTCATCATCAATTAAGCAGGTAAAATGTCTGGAGTTGATTCCAGGTATGGCATTTGCATTTGGAAGCTGTTGCTGTGAACCCACAACATGCGGTCAAAGGAGCTCTCAATGCAAGTGAAACAGGGCATCCTTAGGCTGCCCAAAAAAAGAAAATCCATCAGAGAGATAGCAGGAACATTGGGAGTGGCCAAGTCAACAATTTGGTACATTTTGAGAATAAAAGAAAGCACTGGTGAGCTATGCAACACAAAAAGGCCTGGACGTCCACGGAAGACAACAGTGGTGGATGATCGTAGGATCCTTTCCATAGAAAAGAAAAACCCCTTCACAACATCCAGCCATGTGAAGAACACTCTCTAGGAGGTAGGCATATCATTATCCAAGTCTACCATAAAGAGAAAACTTCACGAGAGCAAATACAGAGGGTTCACCACCAAGTGAAAACCATTCATAAGCCTCAAGAATAGAAAGGCAAGATTAGACTTTGCCTAACAATATTTTAAAAAGCCAGACCAGTTCTGGAACAGCATTCTTTGGACAGATGAAACTAAGATCAACCTGTACCAGAATGATGGGAAGAAAAAAGTATGGAGAAGGCTTGGAACGGCTCATGATTTGAAGCATACCACATCATCTGTAATACATGGTGGAGGCAGTGTGATGGCATAGGCATGCATGGCTTACAATGGCACTGGGTCACTAGTGTTTATTGATGATGTGACAGAAGACAGAAGCAGCCGGATGAATTCTGAAGTGTATAGGGATATTGTCTGGTCAGATTCAGCCAAATTCAGCGAAGTTGATTGGAAGGCGCTTCACTTTACAGATGGACAATGACCCAAAACATACTGCGAAAGCAACCCAGGAGTTTTTTAAGGAAAAGAAGTGGAATATTCTGCAATGGCTGAGTCAATCACCTGATCTCAACCCAATCGAGCATGCATTTCACTTGCTGAAGACAAAACTTAAGGTAGAAAGACCCACGAACAAACAACAACTGAAGACAGCTGCAGTAAAGACTTGGCAAAGCATCACAAAGGAGAAAACCCAGTGTTTGGTGATGTCCATGCGTTCCAGACTTCAAGCAGTCATTGCCTGCAAAGGATTCTTGACAAAGTATTAAAAATGAACATTTTACTTATGATTGTGTTAATTTGTCCAATTACATTTGAGCCCCTGAAATAAGGGGACTGTGTATAAATAGGTTACAATTCCTAAACGTTTCATACAATATTTTTGTTCAACCCTTGGAATTAAAGCTGAAAGCTTGCACTTCTATTGCATCTCGGTTGTTTCTTTTCAAATCCATTGTGGTGGCGTACAGATCCAAAATGATGAAAATTGTGTCAGTGTCCAATTATTTCCGGACCTAACTGTATATATATATATATATATATATATATATATATATATATATATACTGTATAAATCAATGTAAATTATATACAGGAAAGACAAGTTAATCTGAGCAAACAGATATCCCTGCTAAGGACTGATATTGTACTTTGATCTTAAAGATGCATTATGGATTCGGATGCGTGGAAGAGACTCATATTTGGAACCCCCACAAACATTTTTTTTTGCCCGGTGTGTATAAGATTTATACTGTAGGTTCATGGTATCTGCGACTCGTTTGGGAGCCAGAGATGTCCCATATCGAAAAGCAGCTACACAAATATTTGATTCCATCAGATGAACAGCAACCACTTCTTCCAAAGATGAAAGGACCACTCTGTGAGCCATGACCAGAGAAAATTTGGACTACAACACAAACTGTATCACAGGAAGTGGACCTTCCCATATCAGACAGACAATGTCTACTCTTTAAGGAAAATGACAGATAAAATGGACACAAGAGTGTTTTTTCACTGTTTTATTTATATACCCAATAACAAATACCAGGGTTGATGGGACATGTTTTTAGGTACAAGTGTCTGTGAGAACTAATTAAATGTTTCTCAGTCCTTAGGTAATGTACTAGGGGAAGTTTAGGAAAGTGAATTCCACAATGTGTCATCTGTAGTATGGAACGAGGAGATATCATAAAGATATTACTCTACTGCGAATATCAGGAAGGATTTACCTGGTATCACAATGGTATAATAGTATCCCGGAGTCAGACATTGTTAAGAGAAGAGGTATCTCAATTATCTGAAAAAACAACAAAGAGAGCGACAATGTGGTGGTTCAATGCACAAAGTTAGATAGTGAAGGTCCGGAACAGTAACAGTAGATATACAACCTTCAACAATGAATATATGCTTTGTACTTTGTCTCTCCATACTAACAAGCCTAAAATGAAAAGGTTCATTTATAGTTACAAAAAGCCATGCTTGAGGACAAATTACCACGGAGCAGAAAGAAACAGCTAACTAAATACACTGTTCTCCATCTACTGTATAACCTACTGTATGTAACATCTCATTCCTGCTAAGGACTGAAGTTTAGTATTGTAAAATGCCTCAAGAATAAATATATTGGAACTGTAAGAAACCTGTGTCAGGATCTGTATTTTCACACAACAAGGATCCTACAGTATTCAAAGACTAAAAGAAACAATCATTTATTTTCATTGGAGATTGAATAACAAACACATATTTATTTTCAGTTCTTCCCAGTACTCAAGCTTGCTGTTTCCTGGTTTCCTGTACTTACATTTGCTGTGTTCCAGACCCTGCAAAGACTTCACTACACTTGCCTCTCTCCAGCCCTGACCTCTGATTGGTTCCTGATCATCTTTTGCCTGCCGCCGTCCCAGATCTCTGCTTCGATCCTGACCATCCTTTGCCTGTCACCAGCCCTGATCTCTGCATTGATCCTGACCATTTACCTGTCACCGGCTAAGACCTCTGTTTTGTTCCTGACTGTCACTTCCTGTCTGCTAGCCTGTCCCAGCAACAGGACTCCAACTCCACTCTTAGCCCCCATGACAGATGTCCTGGTGGGGTCGGTTCAGCTTTGTGTCCTGATCAGGAGATTACAATTTATATCCACTAATTTATGTATTTGCTGAAGGTTGGAAAGAGGGGACAAAATCCGAGGCTGGTTCATTTGACCATGATTAAGAGTGCAAAAGTATGTTTTAATTAATCTATCTGAATTGGAGAAGCATGCACACAACTAAAACTTACAAGGAAGGAATCTTGTCAACATGCAGAAAGCTGAAGAAACTGAAACTGAACAAAGGAGTAAAACATAATGTAAAGATGCAATATTTGAGGCATAATAATGGAGATTGTTAAGCCATCCACTGCTTGAGAAGACTAAATTGTGTTGACTCCTTAAATATATATTTATAACCATTTTCCTAAATGTATCTACAGCAGATCAGTGCAGTGAGAGGGCTGTGTGAAGGCATGTGCATGCTGCACAAACAACCCACAGTACAATAGCTATTTCGGTAAAAGCGTCCTAGATTCCAAAAAACAAACAGCCTAATTAACTCACAGCAGCACAGGCTAATTGCACTTTAATTGGTTTAGACGGCAGACGTAACAAACAACAAGGAAAACAACTCAAAGTATATAAGAGGGTTTACATTTTTCAATCCTTTGACATGATCCCTTTCATTCATCCACCGCAAAACAACTTAGATTCTATCATACGTACTTTCACCAATAGGAGTTTTCATATTATGGGCTCTGAGTTTGGTTACTATTGACTTTTAAAGGACAAATAACATTAGTACCATGCTGCCATCAAAGAAACCCCAGACTGGAAAGCTGTAGAGGAAAGTCAAAGGGGCCTGTGTATCAAAACACAGAAAAAATTGTTTTCTCGAACTGCACCAACTTTCCCCCCAAATTGCGTGATATCTGTATGTACTAAAATAAAGGTCCACACATACTGTATAGTCCCTTCAGCTTCCTTGACACCCTCATCCCTTGCAACTTTTATTCCCAAGGAGGGCGATCCACCACCCCGTTTTCCAGACATGGATTGGGAAATAAATAAGAAGTCCACCAGGAAACAAGAAAAACTCTCAGATCGAAATACTCTCCCAACTACGGTGGAGAAGTTACATTCAAACTGTTATGAATATGAAGAAAATATTATAAAAACAGGGGCAAAAATCAAGAGATAAGAATGATTACATCCGTCATAAATAAAATTAGGGAAAACAAATATAGTAAAAATACACAAAAATAAGAATCATTATTGATTATAAGAATGTTGCAAGTTCCAACACCAAGCCCCCTGCAAGTAACACTGTTATCAATACACAAAGCACACGTTTCCATAATGGAGACATCTGAAGAAAAGAAGATGAACACAGTGTCAACTTTTGCTTTATGTCTAGCTTAACATGTACACCTTATGCCTGCCATATTACAGAGCTTTTCAGCACAGTCTGCGTTAAAGAAGTGCAGAGCCAGTAAACCTCTTCACACTGCATTCATACTGGCTATGCACTTTTTTAACCAAGACTGTGCTGAAAAGCTGTGTAATGCGGCAGGTATAAGCTGATAGGGATCCATGTTAAAATGGACATGAAGCAGAAGGTGACAGACTGAGTGCTCATTTGCATGTCATTTCCCAGAATCCCTTGCTGCAGTGGAAGCACTGTATAGTAAGAGATAATGGAGAAAAACAGGGTTGCAGACCTGTCTGAGACATGTGAATGTGTTCACAAGTGATATTTTAATTTGCGGTATTTAATTGCAAAAATATTTCAGAAAATGTACCTTTTTATACACTTTCACAAAGACAATGACAATATTCAAACTTAATTCTGCCAATCATTAGTAGATAAACATGTTTTATTTAAGGAAACACGTGTGGAGGAAAATTATACTAGAGCAAGTCTGAAAATGGAACACTGGTCTCAAGCTCAAATTTATTGTTCATTCTTATCAATGTAGGGCCCCTTCTTTTCAGATTTTTGGTAAGCTAGTTGAACAGGATATTAGGAACGGCAGGCATTATACTGTTTATCTCTCTCAATATCTTGTGTAGCGCCTTACACAGAGCAAATCCTGCTCCTCTGTGCTACTTGAATTAAAGATGCAGAAAATATATAGTTATCTGAGAGGCTGGGAAGGGAGTAGTACTTGTAATCAAAAATTCTGATGAGTATTCATAAGAACCCCGTCGACTTTGTCGCATGACATTTCGTATCAACACCTTTGATTACTCTGTGTTTGAATTTTTAGAAACACTGAAGACCCTACTTTATCCAAGGGTATACCTCTAAATCTGATCTTTTGTCTATTCCCTACATTTCCCATAATGTATAATTTCCCCAAAATACCCAAACAGTTACATAGCCCCTCTTATTAACCAATAATTTTGGGTATTAATTACATCACATTTTTACTCGTATCTGAAGAAGTCTTCATTACTGCATGATCAAATGCTTTGTCCAAAAATCTTTGGACAAGGGACATTTGCTAGCTTCTCAATATCATCAATTGTAGACCAATTCTAAAAAATTGCCCTTATGGTACTGTATGGTACTGTAAATTGCTGAGCCCATTTTTTTAATCATTGCTTTTATATTCTAAATAGCAATTTACATTTACTAGTTTAAAAAAAGTTTTAATTAGAACTAAATTATTTTTTAAAGTAAAATCCAGATCAAAAAATGTAATCCCTAAAGGCTATTTTCTCTTGAGTACTATATTTTTTATCATTGGGGTTGAAGTAATTAATAAAAACATAAAGATCTCCCAAAGATCAAGACCAAACAATTAAAATATCATCAATATACCTTCTATAATTTTTGACATTCTGTCTAAAGATATAGCATATCTCCCAAAACCTCATGAAGAGTCCTGCGTAATTACTGTAGGAACAAAACTCGTCCCCAAGGGTGTTCCATTAATTGGCTATAAAACCGGTCATTAAAAAAAAGAATTGTGATTTAAAATAAAAGAAATGTTATCCAAAATAAATTATTGTTGTGTCAAGTAAATTTCTGTTGGAGTCTAGGTAAGGCCTTACTAGACTCCAAAATTGAACAGCACCAACTGAACTGAATTGTTCTATGAAATCAATCATTTGTTTACATATTTACATATATATGAGTATTTATTTATTTTATATATCATTAGTGTGAGATTTGTATTTTAGAAAATGGTTAGACTCTTTCAATGGGCATGCATATGGTTTCACAATTTGGTAATTATTAATTATTACACACCAATATTCACTATATAATATTTGTTTTGCACGTGAATGTATATTATTGTAGGTATATTTATTATTATTATTACTATTATTATTATATTTTCCTAAAATAAACACTGTACACATGAAGTATTTGTGTATAATAATTGCTTTGCACAATTATTAATATGAATTATTATATACACTTGGGAACTGTCTATGTATATAACTATTGGTAGTTAGGATTAATGCAAATCCAGAATCCGGTGCTCAAAAGACCACACAAACAAATAATACAGTGATGATAGTCCAGTTCAATCTTTACACATATATGCAGCAGCAGCAGAGATCATATTAGTCCATAAACGGATAGTGCAGCATTGTATCCACACTGTGTGTGATCGTGAAGGTATGTGGCTATATATGCAAGCCCTTTGATAAAGCACTTCCAGTGTCAAACATGTTAGAGGATTACCAGCACTACTACTTTATGTTTTTTAATCAATAAATAACTTTTTGGTCACCATGTCCTAGCTTTGCTATTTTGACTGTGCACCGGCTATTTCTATTTGGATCTTTCCCTATGTATATAACTAATATATATATATATAAAGCAGAAAATAGCTGTGTTAGTCCAGTTGCGATAGTGCAGAATAAATGAGGTCTTCAGTATTAGGTGATACCTTTTTTATTGGACTATCAATTTATGTCATAGGACAAGCTTTCGAGAGTTCTCCTCTCCTTCAGGTCAGCAATACTGATATACACAGGAATCTATGGCTAAAACAGTGTAGAGAAAAAAAGCAAAAAAAACAGATATTTACTGTAGATAAGGTAGGGTGTTAAAAGTGTTTGAAGCCAGGGGAGGGTGACAAGGAAAGGTGTGGAGGGGGAGGGATGCTGTGGAGGAACCGGGGAGAGAACGTGTGGATAAGAGTAGAGGCAACAGGATAATTTTATATATATATATATATATATATATAAACATTTATAATATGAGTACATCCTAATTAAATGTTTATCTATATTAGTATCGATATGAGATGTTTGGATATATTTTAAACATTTTGTTCACACTTGTCCTTTTATTCTAATGTATCCATATTGGTTATTATATGTACAATGAGTTAATCATTGTGGAAGGCACAGTCTTTGACTTGTCTATACAAACTCCCCCTAACATGAGTACAGTATATGCTAACCTTATGATGAAGTGTGATGATGCGATGATCACTTCTACCTGAACCATAAGACCCGGGACCTACATGATGGATGTACATGACATGATTTACTATGTTTTATATTTGCTCTTTTCTATATAAAGATTTGCTTTAACATGTACCCGTCTCCCTGTTGCACTCTTTTCTTGTCTTTGTTCTTTGGGCTATGAAATACCACTACCTTTTAAATTACAGTGTCCCACTACTTTTCCTTGACTAATTTATAGTTCCACTAATTAAAGAAAAAATTATTTATTTTAGGACGCCTCTTGTTCTTTGTGTTTTGTACGCATAAATATTGTATAAATCTTTCTAAAATATCGCAAAAATACCCTTACCCCCCGAAGTTAATTAAATTCAAAGTCATCCACATTACTACTACTTTCTTGAATCCACTTTGATCACTGATGGGAACAGTTTGAGTATGTTCAATGATAACCTCAGTATAAATTATTCTGGTATAACGTTTTAACAAATCTCTGAAAAATGTCAAGGTCAGGTTAGAAACACAGCTCTGACGGGGCTGCAGTGAGTGGTCAGCAGGAAATGTGATATGTAAAACCAGAGACAAAACATAAACACAGACAGAGCTCAGTGCATATCCAGTGAAATTCATATACGGTACAGTGCCTAAATATATATGTATAAATATCTATTAAATAAAATGGTCTTTTAGTTTAACATTTTTGGCCAAAATTGTTGTAAGCCCCTGAGCCACTGCACGGCAGACCACAATTCCAGGGGTCCCTAACACTAATATAAATTCTTAATAACCTGTGCAATACCAGGAAGAATGATTTATAATAAATCTGTCAATATTAGTTGCAAAGTTCAAAGTCTGATTGAACTTTTAATAACCTGTACATTACCAGGAAAAGCACTCTGTATTAGATATGTCACAACCATACTGCAAGCAAGTTCCCCTGAGTGGGAGATGCTATGGAGTGAGCTTTTAACTATTTAAATGTGGGAGGGGCTAAGCTTCAATTAGGTAGGAGGTTGCCATCCTCCAATCAGCTAAGACTAGCTGAACAAGAATTGTAAAACATACTGGACACCTAACAAGCTCCTATTGAACCCCCAAAATAACCACAACATATATATAAGCATATGAGCGTCACAGAGGAGTGCTACTGAGCATGGCAATATATATTTAAAACCAGAGACAAAACATAAAACACAGACAGAGCTCAGTGCACATCCAGTGAAATACCACTACCTTTTAAATAACAGTGACCCACTACTTTTCCTTGACTAATTTATAGTTCCACTATTTAAAGAAAAAATTATTTATTTTAGGACGCCTCTCGTCCTTTGTGTTTTGTACGCATAAATATTGTATAAATCTTTCTAAAATATCGCAAAAATACCCTTACCCCCCGAAGTTAATTAAATTCAAAGTCATCCACATTACTACTACTTTCTTAAATCCACTTTGATCACTGATGGGAACAGTTTGAGTATGTTCAATGATAACCTCAGTATAAATTATTCTGGTATAACGTTTAAACAAATCTCTGAAAAATGTCAAGGTCAGGTTAGAAACACAGCTCTGACGGGCTGCAGTGAGTGGCCAGCAGGAAATGTGATATGTCCTGAAAGACTGAATAGCGCAGGGGTGCGCAAACTGGGGAGCGCAGCATTTGCAGAGGCCCCCCGCTCTTCCCCAAGGCATTTAAATAAAATGCCAGGGGATCGCGTGAGGCCTCTGCAACTTCCCTTTCCTTGTCTTCGGTGATGCGTCGCCATGACCCCGCGTCACCATGGCAACACAGCGTCATTTCACCTGGTGTCATGTTGCCATGGCAACGTGGCATCAGGTGACCCCGCGGCGTCATCTGATGCTGAAGAAAAGGTAAGAAGGGGGGCACAAGCAGGCTGGGGAGAGCAGGCAGGGGGGGCAGCGGGGAAAGTTTGCGCACCCCTGTAATAGGGCATTCCATAGAAATAAAAATACTCGTCTTTCTCTGCTATTCTTTAGTTGAAAATACTACCATTGTACTATGTGAATGAAGGGAATACTATCGTAGTGAGGATTAATCGAATGGACTGTCGATAAGTGTTGTCTCTGCTGTGCGTACAGGCACAAAGCCAATCCTAAAACAAATTTAATCATCCTTATTAAAGAGAATGGGACAAAAAGAGAATAACAAAGAGAAGCGTTTCCATTCAACACATTGTGAGCTACATTCAGCTGAGATCTTGTAAGCTATTATACTGTATCTGAACAAGGTCGTTTTGTACCTATTATTCAGTTCTATGCTTCTCCTGCATATTGTACCATCCTTTGGAATATGTTGCCTTTCTATAATAATAATCCATAGAGTTCAATCTCAGAAGTTCTGTGATGTTGGGATTTCATTCTAAAGCTGCAGTCCCACCTTGCCCCTGCTCCCTTTCTTGTTATATAGGTGGGGTCTCCCAAGTTGTGCCATATGTGTTCAGCTTTGGGGACCCCATGGATTCCTAAGATATTTACCAGAGAAGATGCCATTGGTATTTCATGGAGTTTAAAAACCTCTTCATGACATGGGACAATATGACGGATGACGCTGAGGTTTCCTATAGACCTGCATGACGCAGGAGACTTAAACCTCTATTTTGTTTACCTTGGAGGAGACTGTACCAGTGGCACCTTCTCCGGTATTTCCTGAACCAGGGTGGTGCCGGAGCTGAAATGAATGTGGCTCGAATCCCTCTGCTTTCGATCTATTTAAAAAAAAATATTGGTAAAGAAAAAACAGAGCAGGTGTAACTGCTCCTTTAACAGCTGTAAGCACTTAAGACTAATAATACCTGTCCCCGAGTGCAGTGACCCAACAGCTGGGTGCCTTTTATTTCTAAAAGACGGGGCAACAGGGAAAGTGACAGTAAGATCTTACAAATGTATGGAAATAAAGTACATCTTGATAACTTGGGGTTTAGACTACAACTCAACCTATTCATAACTGATTGCAGTTTTGCCACTGATACATAATTCCCAGAACCAACTCTGCCAGCTTGTTCAATATCAGTTTTCAATTGCTGTAAAATAACAGTATTAATCTGCAAAGCGTTTGCCTTTGCTTTTTTGTTTTCATGAAATGTTGAAGAAACAAGTATAAACCTATTTGCTGCTGGAAGAGACAATGGACAATGCGATACAGGTGTTATTCAAAGTGCTGATAAAGCTTTGTTTCTGGCTTTCTAGAAAACTGAAAATGTGTCATGAAAAAATAATGATGATTATGTTATACTAGTGTGTGCAACATTGAAAATGGCAATTTTACTCTGTAGCACCCCTGCTAATACAATGCACTAGATTGCCTGTAATATTGTTAATAGAGACTCTCAGGCCAGGGTCTGTTATAGTCCATCTATACAAGGACTACACCTCCCAGGAAGGCTTGGGGCTTTGGTGGTCTGATGGCTCTGCTTTCTATATTTTCTATCATGTACTTCCTGTCAAACTAAGAGATTGAATTTAGAAGTGGATTGTTTCCAACAAGCTCTAGGGGAATCAAATGCTTTTTCGTAATCTACGAATCCTAAAACGAGTGGTACATCGTATTCATTACTTTGGGAAATCACTTCTTGTACGACATAGATGTGGTTCATTGTGTTGTATCCACTGTGAAATCCCGTTTGTTCTCTATGCTTGGCAAAGTCCAGTTTTTGGTGCAGCCGATTTGTGTGTATCTTTGTAAACAAAATCTTGTAAGTGATTGAATGTAGACTGATTGGTCTGCTGTTCTTGGTCTTCTTTGTCTCCTATCTTGTGGAGGAGAATAAATATGGAATTGCTCCACTTTTCTGGAATGGTCTTGTTCTTCAAGCAGCATGTAAAGAGTTTTGCAAGGATTCTTTCTACTTCATCCCCAGCTTCTTTCAAATTTCAGTTGTAGTTCCATCTTCCCCAGGAGCCTTCCCATTCTTCATGGGTCGTATTGCCTTTGCCACTTCTTTTGGAAATAGAAAAGTCTCTAACTCTATATGATAAGTGCACTGTCTTTAATTTTTTATCCTTTCGTCCTGTTTGAGTATGATGATTTGCTTCTAGTCAACCATAAGTCACTGCTTCATCTTCCTTAATCGTGCGTTATTTTGATAGTCTTCTTCACCATGTCAGTTACATGTTCTTACATCTTCAGTTATGTATTTGCAGATTGTCTTGAACAGATCTGTATATTACATTCTTGTTCCTTCATATCGGGATTGCTTCATTTCTTGTTCTTTCCTCAGTAACTACTTCTCATCTGATTTTTTTTAATTCTGTTTTTGTTAGTGATTCCTCCAGTTTTTTTCTGCGCTTTCCACTACAATCTTCGTAAGTTCTTTATAATTATTTGTTACAGTGTTCCCATGCATTTCTAGCAAGCTGAAGCAATGTTTAGCTCTAGCTCTTGAAATTCTAGTTGAAAAATATATCCTTTGCTTGATGTTATAAAAGTTGATATTTTGTTGTACACTGCGGTGGAATAATATATATATGTTGTAAAAATGCTATTAGTAAACTGGTTAATATAATGATATTATTCCACCCCAAAATACAACATTTACCTAAGGTGCCATGGTACAGTACTATGTTGTATAAAGCCCTTAGGTGGTGGCACTTTGTAATAGCAAACTATTGACTAAGAGAAGGTACTTCCTGGGCTGACCACATCCAATGCTAATCTGGGTGAACTCAGGGCCCCTTAAGAAAGATAATGCACCAAACCCATTGATAGGTGCTGTGACAAGCACTTCAAAGTATTACAATATAGAAGGGGGATTACAATTCTATCACTGGTGCTTTTTTTTGACCTGATGAGTATGTCATCAATAAAAAATGGTCCACTAAATAGTAAATACAGCAATTACTGCTTTATGGTTAGCCTCTGCCTTTTAGAGCTTTCATTCCTCATCCAAATTTCACAACCAGCACCATCTAAAGCAAGATGGAACCAGGTGTCAAACCTTCTATACAGCAGCATAGGAGTTAAAGCAAGAATCCCACCAGGAAGAATTTCTATTTAGATTACTTTTTTCTCCAGGGTTGAACCATACTTTTTTCAACTTTCGAGCCCCTGGTTCCCAAGATACCTATCTGTGAAGTTACCATGTTAAAAATTCTCTCCTGAGGCAACAAATGGCCGGCAAATCTTGAGAGATCCACAGGCTAATAGGAAGCCGCAAAATCGCTAGTTCCAGCCTCCTATTGGAAAGTAACTGTCAGGGACTTCCCTGACGTGTCTATAAGGTCTAGCTCTGACTGCAGTTCCCCCACTTGTCCACTGGGATTGCTGCACCTCACTGATTGCTGCAAGGAGACCTACTTCCTGTCACTTCCCTGCACCTTTCCTCTGTTTCTGCCTGTCCAATTTAAGCCACCTCTTTCTGTCTATCTTTGCCATTGTTTACTGCTACTGACCTTAACCTTCTCCTTTTGCTTGTCGCTATTGTTTTGGCTTGTATTTGGTATAGTATTATTAAAGGCCCTTGACTGTAAATTGGCTTGCCCCGTTTAGTTCCTGAGCCTCAAGAAAGAGAGGCTCAAGACAATAAGTCTGGCGACTGCGAAAAAGAGATGTCAGTCAGAGCTGATGAGACTCCGCCAAGGCTGAGCTGCTGCAGATCAATGATGCTGAGCTAGACGCAGATGGTCATGCCAGCCATGCCTGGGAGAATTCGCTGTCAAACCAGTGGAAGATGAGTTTGAGCAAGAAGTCCTTTGCTAGGTTTGCTCACCAATTCCTTTAAAGAGCCTGTATTAAATCATCCCGACACCCAATTGTCGAAAAGTACTGGCCTACTGCTGATGACCAATCTAACAATATAAAACTCTCTTGTCGATTTGACTGCCACAGATAAGTTGTTACAAGTACCTGAACTAGACTTTGACAAGAGGACTGTATCTGAGCTTTCATTGGGCCCCATGAGTCGCTGTTCTTTGAACTGATTCAACCTGTGGCAGAGCATTCTCATGAACAGCTGCATGCTGATTTGAGCAATAACATTACTCCACTAGAACTATTGCCTTATGATTCTGACCAACAGATGCCTCAGGCCTGATACCCGTGGGAATCTGGCCTACTTTAAGTCGACCTTCCACATAGGACACCCTACAAAACCTGGAGGACCATTCGGAAAACATCCCTGGAGAGAGGGGAGTCATTTCAGGGACTTCCTGACATGTATTATATCCTCTCACTTTACTTGCAGTTACCCCGCTTGTCCACTAGGATTGCTGCTCCTCACTGAGTGCTGCCAGGAGACCTTCTCCCTGTAATTTTCCTGCATCTTTCCTGTTTCTGCCTGTCCTATTTAAGCTCTTTTTTTCTGCCTAACTTTGCCTTTATTTACTGCTATTGACTTCTACCTGCCCCTTTTGCTTGTCTTCTGGCTATTTTCTGTTTTTGCTTGTTGCTATTGTTTTGGCTTGTATTTGGTTTAAGTATTATTAAAGGCCCTTGCCTGTAAATTGACTTGCCCCTTTTTGTTCCTGAGCCCAGTCCCTGTCCCTATCCTGTTTTCTGCCAAGCACCGAGGACCCCCTGGTTCTGGATAAATACAATTAAAAATGGCCAGGATTGCTTCTGTAAAGAGCAGGGTTTCCTATTAACTCACACAACCATATTTATTGTAACTTGTTTACTTTTAACCCTCAGACTTATGACTGAGGCGGGGGCCTGAGTACCTACTGCACCGACACACTTTATTCGAGCAAATACCCAGTATGTACCTGGCAGATACCTGGAATGCGCCGCTCCTCACCTCTGACAAGCCCCGTTGCGTTTGACTTCCCAGCCTGGGTTCATGCCTGGCTGACGGGCGGCTGATCTGTTAAATGATAATGATTAGGATTTAATAGGCTGCAATGCTTCGCGTGTCTACCAGATGGCATAAATTCATGAATTGTAATGCAGTATATATATATATATACTGTGCAGTATTGCAGCCAGCGGGAATAAAATGCTTCAATCCCTGCCTGGAAAATACCTCAATGCACTCGGGCAGAAAACAGTCACAAACCTCAATACACCCGGGTATACCCGAATTCGTGGGACTAGCCGAGCTCGAATAAAGTGTGTCGCCAGTGTATTAATAACTTACTGGGTCACACGTGGCCTATGGTTAGACAGCGAGAAGAATACCATCCCAGTGTACGGGACATACAACACGCTTACTTATCCCCTAATAACTTGGGTACCTGTGATCCGTAGTTGAGGATCACTACACACAGTATACAAGTACAATGTGGGAGCTCGTTGTGTATTTACTATTGTCAGCCTGTACTTCAAAAAGAGTGCTTCGTTGCCGCTGTGCTTTATAGCCGCTGAGGGTCCTTTCCGTTGGTGCTTGAACCCCCGACCACGTCTGGCCCCGTAGCTCTCTGCTACTGCTGCCATTTGCACATGTATACCCTCTGTAATCCTCGATCTAAACCTGATAGCACTCAGGTCCGTGCAGATCTGACTCAACATGGTCACCCCCTTTTTAGAGGCTCTGCTACGTCATAGTCCATCCTCTTCCACAGCTGTTATTATTGGCTGCTCTCCTGTCCATTACAGTCACATGTCCAGAGCACATTGGAGAGGAACCTGCCAAGGGGCAATGTGAGTGTGTGGAGCTCATCACACAGATGGTTACATTATTAATAGCTAGCATTCCACATTAACAGTGGTGCGCAATAAGAAAAATCTTCTTATTAATAAATTAAACAAGTAAACAAAGTAAAAGGAAGTATGGTCTGAAGAAAGGACAGGGTTGCCCAGAAACGTTACTGTATGTATGCCTGCTCAGATGTACTAATACAACAGAAGGTTCTTTTGTATTTTTGTAACTCTCCTGTGTGCTTCCTCTACCTCAAATACCTATACCTATTTAATAAATACCAATACCAATACCTATTTAATAAAATAAATTTTAAATAGGGCCTTGAGATTTTACAACTCGAAAATTACAACCTCTACATTTGTCAAAACATCCCTTCCCGAGTTCATTACTAAGCAGATCTGTCTTGGCAATGTCAAATTTCGAAGGGCAACATTCATTTCCCACCACCAACAAAATGCTATGATATCAAAAAAGTATTCAAATTGGATATAATAATAATAATAATAACAGCATGTTCTTGTATAGCGCTGCTAGTTGTACACAGCACTTTACAGAGACATTTTGCAGGCTGAGGTCCCTGCCCTGTGGAGCTTACAATCTATTTTTTGGCGCCTGAGGCACAGGGAGATAAAGTGACTTGCCCAAGGTCACTAGGAGCCGACACCAGGAATTGTACCAGGCTCCCCTGCTTCAAAGTCTCAGTGCCAGTGTCTTTACTCAAAGAGCCACTCCTTCTTCTCTATATCATAGATGACTGGTTTAAAAAACCCTACTATAAGTTATTTGAGCTGACTTTATGAATGTATCAACGAAACACAGTGCACATCCAAGTATAAATGTTTGTGTATTTACAGTACGCAGAATTATAATAACGGTGTGGGATGGTGGTTTCTAAGCAAAAGCTACATACTGCACAGTTCCAGTTCTGTTAGCCAGAGGGCAGAATAGAGTAATGATACAGTAAATCCTTTACTGAATGTACAGTATTTTAAAATATCAGAATGGTCCATCAACCATTACAACGATGCACATCATCATACTCATTAAAGGAAACTAACTGAGCATTACCATTTGTATTTAAACCCCCCCTCTGCAATTATTCATTTAACTAAATCATTAATTACTTTGAATGGGTGCATATATTTAAACTATACAATGAAAACAACCAATTTCTTATCATATTGTACACAGCATGCAGATCAATGCAGATGGGTTGAATGGTGCTGCACTGCTACTGCATGTGGGATTGGGTCATATCTGTGAAGAACAAATTAAACGAAATAACAGACAATTCTGGGTAACATAAGCATGCAAGGACAGTGCCTGAACAGGTAGAGACAATGAACCAATTTCCACAATTTTTTGAAGACTTTAGCCTAAAAGAGAGATTTCTTGAACAGACTAAGGCTGCGATTATAGTGAGCGCGACGCAAACAAAATGCAGGACCGCTATGAGGCTGCCCATAGTGCATGAGTGATGAAGAGCGACCATGCAGATTTTTGAAAAGACAAGTTATTTTGTCTTTTCGCACGACGGCCGCGTCACGTGAGCGGTTCAGCCAATGAGGGCGAACCAGCCTTGTGACATCATGGCCACGCCTCCCCGTCGCCTCGGATCACAATGCAGGGATCGCTCCAGAGCGTGCACGCGCCTACTGTAAACGCAGCCTAACGAGTGATCTGTAGTGTGCAGCAGGGGTCTCCAATTTGATCATATTGCTGTGTTCAGACCCTTAACCTTAAGTATTAATGAATACCTGAATGAAAGACAGGACATTAGGAGGTGTCACTCAAACTGGCCAATGCTATTCCCCACCTGCAGGATTTTTGAAAACTTTAACCCTTTGAGTGCTAGTGGGGCCTGCAAGACAAATCAGTGCCTGCTCTTCTGGCATCAAAAAAACCCATAATACTGTTTGCAGGATATAATTTCTCGCACCTCATGAGAAAAACAAACTAGACTATCCAATTTGCATCCAGTTTTTTTCCTCTTGGCTGCTTCTCCTTGGCACTTTATAATCATTAGAATTTATATTAGATGACAAAAAATGTAATGTGTGAATTTATATATCTTTGCTGGTCTAGTTCATTACAAAAAAAAAATCATTATCTAAACGTTTGAGATTTCCTTTTTGCTCTGAAATAACTACAAGAACCTGTCCTATCTAGAGATGGGCGACTTTGTTTTGGCGAATTTGGATCCGCAGCGGATCGGCCGGTTCATTTGGATTTCCACGGATCAATCGCAAAAAGGGCAATTCCCGTGCGGATTTTATATTATTAATCGCGCATGCATGGCCGGAGAGCGCCAATTGAGCATGCGCGGCCGGAGCGCCGATCGCGCAAGTGCACGAGCGGCTGGCAAGTATTGTATCGTATGTCTTTATTTGTATAGTACCATTAATGTACATAGCGCTTCATAAGCATGAAGCATATCGATCACGCATGCACGGCTGGCCAACGTGACATAACACGGGCCGCATTGCCATGGCAACGCATGGCGCAGTGCCAAATGACGCTGAAGGTGGAGGGTGGCACCAGGTAAGTGCCTAGGACGGTATATTTTTAAATCTGCCACTGTTCATTGGATATATTTCTACATGTAAACAAGGAGAATGAACTATAACAGTAGCTTGTAATCTTTACAGACAAGTGGTGCTTCTCCATACACCATCCAACATGGCTTGAATGGGTCCGGAAAATGTCTTCTGGGATAGAAGTTATCTTACAGAGCAGCACTTCTTAGTATACTGTATATGGCCCAAAACGCATTCTTGTATATAGAGGGAGTATATAGGGCAAAAGAAGGTGTTATATACAGAGTGGTAAGGGAAATAGGAGAAGTTATATACAGAGTGGTTATATGGGGCAAAAGGAAGTGTTATATACAGAGGGGTTAAATAGAGTGTAGCCATGCATGTAAAATGGTCTGCAGTTGTCTCCCCTGCTGGCAGTAAACCTGGTAAGTACAGGAATGCCAGCACTAATCACGGAGGTTTGCCCTCACACCCTGGTGAGGTGCCCTATGTATGGATGGGAGTGGCTACATGCTCTGAGTCCACCGTTAGTGACATCAGAGCTGTGACAGTTCTTGAAGTATATAAGGCACAGCACTGCCCAAAGTTAGTGTTGTTGGAGGGAGAGCGGTGTAGTGTGTTGAAGGAATGAGTCTGTGTTGAGACTTGGGAAATGAAGGGCCCACTAGTGCAGTAACTAGTGGCCCATTTCTACATCAAGCCTGACAAGGCCACACTGTGTCCAGGGACCTGGCACAGGGGTGATCTCCCTGCGGGGAGAGGGGATCCCACTCCATTGGGACGGCGTACCTTTTCAAGGGACAGTACGGCGAGATGTGCGGCTGAGCTGATCGCTGCAAGGGGGCAGTTTGCTACATCAACAATAAAGATGCCCTGTTCAAAGACAACCCCACTGTGTGAGTGTGAAGTTACTCTCCAGTGGCAGTCACCACCAAGAAGGAGTTCCTCATCAGGACCCTCTCCCTGCGGACGCATAGATCCTGATGAGGTGGAGGCGCTACACGTGATATAGGTAGGACTCGCACACACTACCTCAGCTGCCTGTCTGGAGTGACAATCCCCTAATACCATCATGCGGGAGACTCAGGAGTCCTGTTGCCTACAGGTGCACCACCAGACACGACCATGTAATGGGGGCTGGTTAGACCATACGGGCCAATATGAGATTGGGTGGGTCAAGCTAGAGGGAATACCCATTACAGTTGGAGGCGCTGCTGAGATACCTGTCAACAGGACAGGCTTTTGCTAGGCACACTGGGAAACAGGGAGAGTGTCTACTGCCACTTTGTGCTGCGTGGGACGCAGCCATGGGTAGTCAGGGGAGCTGCTGGAGCTGCAGACCGCACGGACGACCTGGGATCCTGCAAGGAGTTAGTGGGGCTGGAGCCAGGCTATAGCTGTCCTAGTCACCTTGAGGTAGTGCTAGGGTAGGACGCCTAAAGGGATAAACTGGTAACTTAGGTCAGGAACCCTGGAGAGGGTCTGCGCTAGACTGACCAACAGTAGGTAGACGCCCAAGTACTGCATGGAAGAGCCAGAGAGCATTTTTATTGTATTGGTGTGGCAGCTGCCCCGCAGAGAGGAGCTCCATGTACAATAACCCAATATATAGTGGCCGAATGGCGACCGCAAGAATGGAGGATCCGCGCGGTGCGGAAGTTCAATATGGCGGATGGAGGCCGAAGGAGAGAGCGCACATGGCATGTGTGCGGGTGAAGTGCAAGCTACAGAAGAGACTTTTGTGAGCCTGCTGTGGAGTGGCGTGAAAGCTGTGGCTGTGCCGTGTTGGTCCTGCTTAGGTCCTTGGGGTAGTAAACCTGAGGACAGTGAAGAGGACATTGTTGTGAGATATGAGGAACATAATGGACTTGCTTGTCATTCGACGTAGAAACAGTAAAAAGCTACCTCAACCATGAACAAGATTGACATTGCAATCCAAAATGGCGGTTCCCGCTTCCCTGGGAAACCGCGTGGGTCAGTTGCAGAAAATGTTGCAAAGTCTCAGCTTGCAGAAAGTTGGCCAGGAGTGGCACCAACGGGAAAGCCCCACCCTGATGGGGAGTATGGCGCGAGGGCTGGAGCCGCGCCCCCATGGACTATGACTAACTCAGCCCCGGTGCTGGGTCACCTGACAGATTTAAGGGACCTCCCCCTAATCTCAACCAGGGGGAGTGGTTTCCAGTTTTGGCGGATGCAGATGGAGAAAGCTGGAGGAGGGGTTGGCCAACCAGCCCCTGCACTTCAGTTGCGAGGAGCCAGCGAGCAGAACAGACCACTAGTGAGAGTGCCTCCTCTAGTGACTATGGCCTGCAAATCAGAAGAAGGGTCACTGATATCTACCCATCCCTACTCGGCTCCAGGAGACTTCCTGATACTCCGAGTGGCGGGGACCGAGACAGTGGCATGCCTATGCCTACAGTGTCGCCTGCCGGGGGGTGCTGTGAGCACTACAGCGCGATGCGCGCAATGTGGCCTGCAATACCTGTGGCCAATGCCGACATTCGTGCAGGTCCAGGCAGTAGAAGCTGTGGGAGATGTAGCCATGATATCGGCGGAACTCCCCGGTGCGCTCTGGAGGGAGTTTACGGATCCCGGAGAAAGGGGATTGGGCCCGGCCCTCAAGGCTGAGCCGGACGAGAGAAACGGTCACCGACGCGGTCATAAAAGGGGGGCTCACCGTTGATCACCGAGCGGAATGCCTCACCCTAACGCAAAGTTGGAGTCCTCGGACGAGGAAACTGCAAGTCCTATCGCCGTGACGACCCGACCGCCGGTGAGCCTCAGCAGCAGTACGATCAAGTGAGTGCCACTCACTTGTGTTGGCAGTGAACGGAGCAGAGTGTCGCCCATACAGCGGCAACCCGAGCGGCGAAGTCCCACGGCTGTGGTGACCAGCGGTTCCGATGGCGGCAGATCCACCCCGACACCAAGGAGTGGTAATCAAAGTCCCTGCTTTTACCAGGCTCCGGGGGTGGCGACGGCGGAGGAGGGACGGTGCCAGGCCCAAGCGGTGCCACAGCGGAAGAAGGCGTTGCCGGATGTCGTGGTGGAGGGAGAGGTCTCGCTTGGGGACCCAACCCAAGATGGCGGCGAGACACGTGCGTGTCAGGACGTTGCTTCCGGCGGGCAGAGCGGAACCGATTGGGAGATGACGGCGCCTCTTCGCTCGAGCAGTGTCAGCCGATCACCTAAGTCGACGAGGAGCGGGCGATCGATGCAGAAGACGGAGAGCAGTGAGACCGGAGAAGCGGAGAGCCCATGCGGTGGCACCGGACCAGGTAGCGGTGAAGAGCGGGTCGTAGCCCCGCGAATACCGACTGTCCGGCCCTATGCCCAATCCCCGGCCTTAGCTAAACCCAAGACCCTAGTTAAAGCCCCGGCCCCAACCACCTTTTCCTTTGGTTCCTCATCGAGCTTAGGGATGTCAGGGGATTCCCGGGTCACTTCCGATGAAAGGACTGGAGGGGGCTTGGACTGTGGTACATCCGATGATGGCTCGGTGGGTGGGAGGTATTCTTGACAAGTGTCCGCGTCTAGTGATGGCCTAAGTGTTGTAAGTGTCACACTAGAGAGTAGACCCAAGAGGGTATGATCTCAATCTCGGTCTACCGGGACATCCGGAGTGTCCTCCTGGGGGGAGCTAGAAGAGGGAGAGTCAGTGGAGTCAGTTCCAGAGGAGGTTAAGGAGACCCAGGGGTGGGCCCCCTTATTTGAGGGATACGAAGCCTGGCTAGATAGAACCCGGTTCATCTTGGAGCGAGATGGGGTGGTAGACTATTGGTGGGCCAAGGGAGAATTCACCAAGGAGGCTCATCTGAAAGCGATGCAGGACCGGTGGTACGATATTAGTTGAGGGCTAATAGAGCCATTGGGTCCCAGTAAACTAGAGGATCTGGCAGAACCGAACGAACCCCTGTCATGGATGCTGCCAGAGAGAGCGGATAACACCAAATTGATCCGGGCCATCCGAGCAGAAAGGGCCATTGTAGCCAAGTACAAAAACTCACATGGGTTAGAGTACCCCTATGTCCCCGAACCCCTCATGCAGGAGATAGAGGATCAGAGGGATGGGTGGCTAACAGAAACCATAGAGATGTATATGGTGAATAAAGGGGGTGCGATTACTGGTCGCAGGGCAGAAGAGAGGATCTCCCAGCTAATGCGAGTATGGCGCATCGGGCACAGTATATACATGCACAAGGCTGTATATAGACCTGAGAGTGGCTTGCCCAGAGAATACAGAATCACTGTAACCGACATGGCTGGGAGGGAGGTGAAGAAACCAGATCCTCGCCACTATTATTAGGTAGACAGAATAGTGAGGTCTGTTTCTAAGATAAGCGCCCCCTGCTGATCAGTGAGCGCTACACTGTTAATAATCATGAAAACAGTAATGTTGTTTTGATTAATTATGTGTTCCATTTTACAGTGCTTCCTGGGAAAAGGTACACCAAAATTAGGTCCCAGCCGGGACGGTGGGGATTCACCAGGGGGAGATTGTAGCCATGCATGTAAAATGGTCTGCAGTTGTGTCCCCTGCTGGCAGTAAACCTGGTAGGTTACAGGGATGCCAGCAGTAATCATGGAGGTTCGCCCTCACACCCTGGTGAGGTGCCCTATGTATGGATGGGAGTGGCTACATGCTCTGAGTCCACCGTTAGTGACATCAGAGCAGTGACAGTTCCTGAAGTATATAAGGCACAGCACTGCCCAAAGTTAGTGTTGTTGGAGGGAGAGCGGTGTAGTGTGTTGAAGGAATGAGTCTGTGTTGAGACTTGGGAAATGAAGGGCCCACTAGTGCAGTAACTAGTGGCCCGCTTTTACATTAAGCTGACAAGGCCACACTGTGTCCAGAGACCTGGCACAGGGGTGATCTCCCTGCGGGGAGAGGGGATCCCACTCCATTGGAAGGGCGTACCTTTTCAAGGGACAGTACGGCGAGATGTGTGGCTGAGCTGATCGCTGCAAGGGGGCAGTTTGCTACATCAACAATAAAGATGCCCTGTTCAAAGACAACCCCACTGTGTGAGTGTGAAGTTACTCTCCAGTGGAAGTCACCACCAAGAAGGAGTTCCTCATCAGGACCCTCTCCCTGCAGACGCATAGATCCTGATGAGGTGGAGGCGCTGCACGTGATATAGGTAGGACTCGCACACACTACCTCAGCTGCCTGTCTGGAGTGACAATCCCCTAATACCATCATGCGGGAGACTCAGGAGTCCTGTTGCCTACAGGTGCACCACCAGACACGACCATGTAATGATGGCTGGTTAGACCATACGGGCCAATATGAGATTGTGTGGGTCAAGCTAGACGGAATACCCGTTACAAGAGCAATAGAAGGCATTCTATATAAAGCAGTTATATGGGGCAATTGAAGTTATAAAGAGGGGCTATAAGTCAATATATTAAGTGCGGCCTATTTAGGGGCTGAAGGGCTGCACCTGCATGACAAACATGAACAGATTGGATCAGATGCAAAACAAACTCACATACTGTTGCTGCAGCTTCAGTAACACAGGCTATACAGGTAACTCTTGACCTCTGAGCTCACAAGACTGTTTAGCTCTCTACGTAAACAGCAGTTAAAGCAGCAGAACAGGCTGCATTGCTTTTAAAATTAAAAAAAATTATTACAGGTTTGAAGCAGGGGATCCCCAGAGCTGGACTTTGTTAATTTCAGCTCCGGGGACCCCCTGCTCCCAGAGATATTTACCTCTGTAGCAGTGCCGGTATCTCTGCAGTTAGGGAACTGTCTGACTAACATAATGATGGCTTTAGATGTCCCAGGGCCAGCATTAAGGCAAGGCTTTAGTGACTTTAGTGAGTCAACATTTTAAACAAAACTACTATGTAAATAGAAGAAAACTATTAATGTACGTAATTGCTCTTTAATAGGGTTATATATATATAACCGCTTTAAAGTTTGGGAATAGTGTGGCATTTTCCAATAAGTAGGGTACTTGGCACTTCACAGGTGCATGATGAATAAATAAATCAGGCCACTATTGTGCAGTAACTCCCACTGAAGTCAATGAGAGTTTCTGGTTGTCCCAGTATGCACTAGCCCAGTTCCATGAAAAGCCCCTCTGTTTAGAAATGTTACTTATCATTAAGCAATATATCCTATACATTTTTGCATCTCATGTTTTTAATCTATTTAATAACTTTTTTTTGTGTGGCTGTGAACACAGTAACCTGACACAATAAAGTTCTAGTACAGCAAAGACAAGGAAACCGTGTGTTCATCTTTGTCTTCCATGAGTCCGTAGTCCGGATTCCGGAGATGTATTCATATCCACTCATAGGTTTCTTGTATTTGCTGTATCTTATACATTTGAGAGTTGCTCTAACTTTTTTATCCACCTTAACATTGTTGAGTTTCAATATGCGGAATCACAAAAAAAAAAAAAATTGATAAGTCCAACAGGGCGAAACAGCTTTCTTTCATCTTTTTCTGGTTCTGTAGTATACTATGTAGCCATGTGTAAAATTGGTGTACATATCTCTCTAGTACTGAGCAGTAACTCCTGTTAAAAGGGCAGGGTTGCCAGTAGTCATCATGGAGGTTTGCCCTCAACCCCTGTGATGTGTACGATAGTAGCAAAGGAAGTGACAGCATGCTCTGTGTCCACTGTTAGTGACATAGAGGTGGGTCTTTCTGGAACCTATATATTACACCTCACTTCCTAAAGTTAGTTGGTTCAGAGAGTGGTTGATCTCTGGAGTTCAAGGTCTGTAGCAGTTCAAGTCTGTCTGTCAGAGAGGCACGTGGCAAAGTGACAAGCTGAGTACACACTTTGTCCAGGGCTCTACCACAGCTGGTGGTCTCCCTTAAGGGAGAGGTGGAAAGACAACTTAGAGGACAAGAGGAACCTTCTGAATGGAGGGCCACTACAAAATGTGCAGCTAAGTGTCGGCCGCTGTGATGGGCAGTCTGCTACACGACATGCTAATAAAGATGGCCATGAAAAGACCCTTCTTGCCTGTGCGTGGAGTTACTCAGGGAGAAGGTGCACCCGGGAATTCCCGTTCAGAAACTCCTCCCTGCTATCGTGGGGATCTGGATGGGGTGGAGGCGCTGTACCAAATGTGAGTAGGATTCAGCACACTACCTCAGACGCCTATCATGGTGATATCTCCAACAACATCAAGCGGGAAACTCAGGAGTCCTGTTGCCAGCAGGTGCACCACACTACACCGACATGTAATTGGGACAGTTTCTCACATAGGGGGTCAGGAAGGAAGGGCCCAGGGAAACACCGTTATAACTATATAGGCTTTGCCGTACACGTTGTGTAATAAAGCATGTGAAAACTAGGGAATTATACATGGTTGAATGTACATATAAGAAACTCCCAAAATTGGTAAATTGTCCAAAAGTAGCAAATTCACATTATGGGGTGAATAATGGAGGTTTAGGCACCTGTGGAAGACATGCACATGCATTTATAGGTTATGTACTGAACTTCATTTGTTAAAGAGGTGTGGATAAAAAAGATTTTTCATCAGTGTCAAAAAAGTAATAATCTAGACATTTGGTGCAGATGCTTATGTTATTCCTGCTGGATGTCTGGTATCCTCAATTCTCTTAGCAATATGTATCTCATTCCTGGTGATTGCTTCAATCAGCTTGTTATATGCATGGGAGGGAGTGACATCTGGGGGGAGAGAACGACATCTGGGGAGAGAGAAAGACATGGGGGGGGAAGGTGATATTAGGGGGAGGGAGTGACATGGGGCAGAGGGTAACATTGGAAAAGAGAGAGTGACCTGGGGGAGGGGAGGGGAGAGAGTTATATGGGAAGGAAAGAGTAACATTGGAGGCAGAGGGAGAGTGTGATATGGAGAGAAAGGGAGACAAACGGGGGGAGCGGAGAATGACATGGGATGGAGGGAGTCATAGATAGGAGGGAGTGACATGGAGGAAGAATAGGGTCTGCAGGGGTTAACAGCGGCCTCAAGGCTCCCTGTGTCTTCTAAATCAGCCTTTAATATGTGTATGAAAAGTCCTCACATAAGTCCCTACCCCAAAGAGCTTACAATCATTCCCCCGATATTTACTTTTATGTATTATGCACGTATCACTATTTGTATTATTCTTACCGATATTGAGGTCTATTTACTAAAGTCTTCCGGGCCGCAAAACCGAGACAGAGAGATGTATATATTTTCGGTGCTAAATAGTTAAAAAATATAATACAATAATAAAATGCAGTGAATCTCTGGACCAGAAACTCTGAATTAGCATGTGTGGTAACGTGTACTCACAGTACAATGATTATGAAACCAGCTACTGTATAACATAGCTCATTTTCCAATTAAAGATTAGTGAGAGTGGCACTCTCTATTTCCTCTTAGAAAACGTTAACTAATTACTGTATATTGCTGTGCACAATTTTCCCCTGCAAAGACCACAGACCTGCCAATCTATCAAAAGTTACCTGGCACTGAATGTGAGAAAAAAAAGTTAATAGACAACCTGGTGGGAAGCAAGAATTATGTCAAAGTTAACTATTTCATCCCAGAGAGACACATTGGAGGCTCATGGTTTATCTAACTAAACTCCATTAGCATTACATTGCTGGAGTTTGGTAACCTCCTACTTTTCCCTTGTGAAAATTAATTGACAAGACCCCTAATGCTGCAGACCAGCAATATCTTACATGTATGTATATTTTTAATAAATCAGTTCTGTACTATGAGAAAATACTTTTTTTAAACACCTCTGAATTACATTTGTAATGTATTATAACGTAACAAGACTTTTTTGTTACAATTGCAACCATTTACAAAGTCACATCCCCTTCCTCTTCTAAAACAGGCACTGGCACACCCCTTTTTGAGCCCTGCTCTCTCTAGCAGTCCTCAGCTCAATTGTATCTAGTTGTGCCTGGTCACATGATCTCCCCCACAGAACTTTGTCATATTAATATGCAAATGCACTCCACTGACTGCAGAATACGCCTCTGCAATCATTTAGTGAACCCCCGAGCCAAATCTTCACCAATCGATCACAGGAGAACAGGTCGATCGGCAACTTAGCTAATTACATCATTGTGTGGATTGTATTGATGCACATATTAAAGGGAAAATTAAATTTAATTAAAAAAAAAAACAGCAGTTTGGACTTCTGCTTTAACATAAGAGCCTGACAGTGCAAAATGATAAAATAACATGACCAAAATGTAGCACGCAAGTTACTATATGTGACACATGCTTTTTGCTGCCAGGACAAACACATTGTCATGCGTCGCTGGCTCCCTCTGGCAGCAAAAGGGTTAAGGATGATTACATTTGTTTAACGAAGTCAACCATATTACTACAGTAAGTCACTTAAAAATACCTTGCATTTTTTTTTAAATGGGACTGGCCCTTTAAATGGGAAGAGAAGAAGTCATTTTAAGCTCCCACAGGACAGATAAGGGCAATCACCGCAGGGGAATCGATCATCAAAAGGAAAAAGAAAAGTCGCCGAAGGAAGCAGCTAAGCTGTCGCAGGCAAGAAGACTGCGTGTTGCCTGGATACAGCAGTAGCTTTCACTGCAGTGGCACGTGTCATTGAAGGCAAGTCGGGAATGACTGGCATTTGAGGCTTTAGCATCACCTCTGCGAAGACCAGGAGGCTTGATAAACACTTCATGTTTATCCTGCAATCACAAGTCAAATTCCACTCGTCCACCAAGACAATTTCACATTTTGTAATGTAAAGAGACTGATTTACAGATATCAGCTGATTCTATTCGGATTATCTACAGTATATGTAATTCAATGAATTCCAATTATATCACTCTCTTTCCGTCTTTTAGGGTTATTTCTCAAACACGAAAGAAATACAATATGTTGTATCATTAACGATCAGGAGATCTTTCTCTTAAATTTGACGAAAATACAAGTTTCAATTGGTAACAAATGCTGATTCGAAGGGAGTTGAATTCTACTGTATGTTTGCTGACATTGGCACTGTATTACCTTGCACCATATCACAAACCGGCGGATGCATTTAGTTGAAAATATACTACCTTGCTACATTTTGTACCATGAAATAAACAACAGTACTGTCCCGATAAGACAGAATCAGTTGATTTAATCGTACAGTAAAAAAAAAAACTAATTTTCACTGAATTATACACAGTGTATTAAACAGGGACATCAGTTTGCTTTGTTTTGTATAATGCATTTAAACTGAGGTAGCCTCGTTAAACATGCATAGAAAATTAGATTGGGACTTCAAGTTGTCAAAGCGAAGCCGCTACACTCCATTAAATATGTTAAAACAATTGCCCATTTCACATAATCGAGCGAAAGCTGTATCAAACTTTAAGGAGGACTAACCCAAGTTGGACAGTAATGCTAGCACTGTATTCTGAGAACATCTCTCTATAAGCTGTTTAACCTTTTGTTTGGACAAAACATTTTTTAATTATTCACAGTTAGTGGCTAAGGTTGATCTGAAAGTGTTTTTTTTCTGACTGGCTGCACTTCCTTAAAAGTATTTAAGAACTTAACAAGTACAGGTATAAACAAGGCTAAAATGATTGGTAATTTCTCCAATAAAGTTTCAAAATATGAAGCTCTTGAACCACAGATATTCTAATATTTAGAATAAAATACAACCAGGTTATGGTGGATAAACAAGTGACAAACCCTCCCCTGTAAACAGTACAGCACGATAGAGAATCCGTAAGTGTATTTTCAATACTTCCACAGATCCCACAGACCCGCTTCATATACTGGCACGTGTCAAACAGATGCAGAAAGGGATTATGGGTAATGATATGCAAATTAGCATGCCACTTTTGGTTTTATTTGATTTGACATGGATAGATAGTTTGCCTGCTGCAAAGAAGAAGAGAATCAATGGACCCATTGACTGCTTGGTCAGTGCCTCATGTATTGTGAAACTGGCAGAGGGCACAATCAGGTTACAATAAAAATATACGGAAATAAGAATTCAGCCAGTGATTCAAACTTTGAAGTCACTCACTCTTATTATTCCTGCAGCTGTATCTTAACAGAACAACTTAAAGTATAAGTTCACTGTATAGTACTATAGGTTAAATAAATGAGGGGTGCGTGTGACTTACGGTAGTGAAGACCTCAACCAGTATAAAACAGTAAACTACAGTCAACTGTTTCTATAAACCATAACTGCAATCCATGGCACTGAGCTATCCAGGTTTCTAATTATATCCCAGATAAAATGACCGAGTCACTCCATGACCTTGGCTAGAATTCAAAGATGACATTTTTGAAGGATACTCATTTACATATTATTTCTAATGAAGCTGGATGGAGATCCACCGTCACCCGGAGCATTTAGGCCATAGTGTAATGCACAGATTCAACACCATGATTAATATTCATGCCCAGAATGGTGAATTGTTTCATTCCCTCTTAACTCCTGGTGCCTCTTATTCCTTTAATTTGCACGACGTGACCTATTTAACCAAGTACAGTTCTTTCTGTTCTGCCTGGCATCTTTCCACAACCGTGAACATACAGTACTGCAGTGTGCAACATAGACTTTCTAAGAGAATAGCAGCATGAAGCCAATTTGACATACATACTGTATGGCAGTAATAAAGCATGCTTTAAAAACAAATGGTGTCAGCAGGCATGAGAAGTAACTATTTTCCTTCACGGTTGCCTATTTCTCAATACTGAGGCTAACGTACCTGTTAGACGGCACATATTGAAAAAAGAAAAATCCCACCTGAATTCCATTAACCCTTCCATTTGGCAGTGAAAGAGTTGAGATGTAAACTAGGCTATATGACATGAACTGCGTTAAGGAACGTTGTGGGCTTTCGTCAAAGTGAGAAAATTAAGTTATTTGGATCGTCATTAACAAAGCAGTGGTATAGCGAAGGGCATAATGGGCATTGGCCGGACCTTGGCTAAAATGTACAGTATTTTAGTCAAAGTAAAACCTTGAAACTTTTATTTTTGATTAAGTCTGGAGTGCGTTATCTTCAAGGCTTTACGATGATGTGAGAAGCTGCTGCTTAACAGCACCCTACAAAAACAGAGCCAAGGAGCGTGTATTGTGAGTAAGGTGTGCAAGACTAGCACCAATGTATCTTTTTAGCCAAAGTAGAAACCGACGTTTCAGCTGAAACAGAGGCCTTTATCAAGATGAAGGGATTGATATAGGCTGCTGTGTCAGCCGAAATGTTTCTACTTTGCCTAAAGTACATTTTTGTTGAATGAAGTGCTGTTCTCAATGTAACCCCTCTCCTTACCTGGCTCAAAAGGAGGGTGTTGCGCAGGTGTAAATGTGTGGGTGCAGATGTTCCGCACTTAGACTCTTGCGTAACTTATTCTCAGGGCTGGTGCCCGGCAGGCTGGAATGGTAAGCTGGACTGTGGTTGGTGTAGTTGGGTGATGAGCAAAAGGGCGCCAGAGACTTTTATAGGATAACATTATTTATTGACAAACTCCAAAAAACAGTATCCCTGGATGCCACACATAGCCAGGGAGGTACCCAGGCTTCGCGTCACTTGGGATGTTGTGAGTGCACCTTTTCTTGGGGAAGGAGCACGTAATATAAACTTTGGTCCCTAATCTTAGAGATCACTACCCTAATCTATAAAACAATAAATGGTGACACACACATACAGGTTCCTAACACAGTAAAACACTAACGGACACATGAAACCCCACTCCTTTCTCCTGCCCTGTTGGTATGGGCTCCTCCTGGGGTCTGAAGATTACATAACCTCCCCAAAGTGCTTAAAGAAAAGGATGCCACTCTGCGTTCCCATACTGTAGTAACTAGGGCAGGGCCAAACCTTCCATGATGGCCACACACTGTGAATGACAGAGTGGATGATTGGGGATGATTGGCAGAAATAGGGGCGGAACCAGGCTGCTAGCTGGGACCACAGTAATACATAACACATGTCACAACCCACTGTACATTGATAGTTATAGAGCATACACATATAAGTACTGTATATAAAAACAATACCCGTATAATACATTTTCCCACCAGGAGGGTTACAGTACATCAAGATCACAGTTTTGGACTTTAATTTAGGAAGGGCTGGAAGAATGACCCTCTCGAGGAGAGAGCGCCATCAATTAACAAATGCCTGTAGATATTCCAAATAGGAGGGTCTGGGGATTTTCCATCTTTGTGGGATCATCATTAAACACAAATCATAACACAACCCTGTACTGATATACCACATCCATATGGTGCCTCATTTCAGATTGCGATATTATCTTGTGAAAAACATGCATTTGTAAAATGATTCATGAAGACAAATGACTCCAATGTTCAGACCCATTTTTACTCTTTTATAGCAAGATGAAATAATCAAATCTCTATTTGCCTTTAGCTAAATATCATGGCCGATTCAGAAGGCACCCAAAGGAGAAAAGTATTATTGTGTGAGTCGGGTTATTCGGTGACATCAGCCCATATTTACTAAGCAGTGCTATACCATAAGATAACTGTAACAAAAAGTAAGGGCTGTAACATTGTTTTCCAGTTGGCGATGATGTCTTATGGCACAGCACCACTTAATAAACATGGCCTATTGCCCTATTGTCTCTATTCCCAGTCTCAAATTTGAGATTTCTCCCCCCCCTAATAAACCTCCTCCCACCCTAATACTTTTCTTCTTTGTGTGCCTTGTGAATTTCAAGGATGAAATTTAAAAAATCTGCATCTCTTGGTATTTTAATGATAGTATGCTGAACTAATTTCATTGCTGCAACATATCATTTATATGTCATATTTGTTAAGTATTTACATATAGTATTATATTTTACATTATGGACATTACATAGAACTCCTTCTGGGCCCCAAAAGACCTTATGGTCATTCACTTGAATGGTTTTTAAGGTGTCTTCTGGCCAGCGATGGATTTCAAAATCCGCTGCCCTTAGGCATAGCTATTGCGGCCGCCTCCTTACCTGCCGTCCCCCTCCTCCTTCTGAACCGCAGTGTCAAATGGTAACACAATGTCATGACATCATTTGACGATGCAACGTCTCGTTGCCATGCGACGTCATTTGACGCTGCGACGGGGACGTATGCTGCATCATTTGACGCTGCAGTTCAGAAGGAGGAGGGTGGCAGGTAAGGAGGCGGCAGCAACAGATAAAAGGACTTCCCAGGTCACATAGGCCAGAGAGCATGGCAAAAGTATATAGGGGCGGACGTTTTTGCCGCCCCAAAATGTTTCCGCCCTAGGCCCGGGCCTAATGGGAAATCCGCTTCGGGCGCAGGAGTAGCACCACCTAGCTTCTCTCATTTGCTACATTGGTATTATGGCTGAGAAGTCTGGTCTTATACTTATGTAGCCGGGACCCCATTTTTCCCCAATTGGATGAAGGGGAGGTGCACCTAGGGAACACTCCGATAACGGAGGTTCCGCACAAGAGGGAGCCACCATGTTAGGTTGGCGCCAGCGCAGAATTGGTCCGGCCGGAGGTTGCGCATGTGCAGAGCAGGGACAAAAAGCCCACGAAGGAGGAGAGCTAGGGGAGGAGGGGAGTTAGGGGAATAAGGGTCCCAGCAGCCCCCGCGTTTCCTCCGTGACGCATCAGAACCAATCAGGTACGAGAGGGGGGAGGAAAAGGAAGTGGAGGGGCGCACGAGTGTTCAGAGCTAGCTGTCGGAGGAAGGAGAAGGAGCTCCGGTGTAGGGAGGCTGCCGCCCCTACCTAGGCCGCATGCCCCAGGCCCAGTTAGACCCTGAGCCCCAGTAGCGTGCAGCTGAGCTAGGGACTGGCCATAGTCAGGTTGCGGATCCCCTTACTGTGCTACGAGTCATACCAGGACAGTTCTAAATCCGCGGGAGGCCTGGGACCAGGCCCCGCCACTAAGTTGCAGCGTGTCTGGGTGGGATCGCCCCGAACATCTACGGGTGACGTCATCTACGCCCTCACCGATCCTTTGTGAAGATAGTTGCAGAACCGGGTACAGGAGTACCCGGCAGGTAAAACGTCAAGTGCACCAACGGTACCATTCTCACTCCGGGACACGGTGGCTGCGCAGTCACACACTTATACATCCACTGACTCACTTGAAGGGGGGGCGTGGGGAACGTACTCCAAGAGGGAGCTGGGCACGGGTTGGGATCACCCGGTGGAGGGAGAGGGAGAGTGAGCGTTCCAAGGACGCAGGTAGTAGTGTCTCCTCTAGAGAGGGGCACCTGTGATTACGTTACTTGTTGCATAAGTAAAACATATTGGTTACGGTATTGCTGTGCGTGTGTGTGTGTTCATGTACATAAGTTCCTGCGAAGACCCACTTCCCCTAGGGCGGAAGCTATCGCAGGTGGAGGCGCTGCACCAAGGCATAGGTATTGTGAGCACCCCAGGCTCTCCGTGGCAGAGGCTTAGGCCCTGTGTGCCTACAGGTTATATAGCACATGATAGTGGTCTGTGTCCGATAGGAACCAGGGCTACACTTACAACTTCTGTAGTGCCGACGAATATTCTAAAACAAATCTGGGGCAATCACCAACAAGACCCAGGTACATGCTGGGTACATGCTGGGTACATGCTGCAACATTTCAGTGACATTTCTGCAGACAGACTAATGGCCCATCGTATTAACAGCGCGGGTTCCTGGCAGTCCCATTCAAACCGAATGGGACTGCCAGGGACCCCTGCAGTGTTAATCCGATGGGCCATTAGTCTCTGCAGAAATGCCACTGAAATCTTGCAGCATGTACTCAGAATGTACCCAGCATGTACCTGGATCTTGTTGGTGATAGCCCCAGATTTTCCAAGGCAAGTTTTAGAATATTCGTCGGTGCACCTGTATGACAATAAGAAATCCATATTTACATTTACTGAACAGTGCTTCCTGTTGTAAGGGCTTGCAATCTTATTTTTGGTTTCTGAAGCATAAAAAGATACATCTTATATACTATAAATCTCATATGCACTGACCATGACCCCTTGCAGACGCACTTACCAGAGCATCCTCCTTCAGTCTCTGTAAGTTCTCCTCACTTACCACCTAGATTGTAAGCTCTTTGGGACAGGGACTCCCTTTCCTATTTTATATCTGAAGCGCTTATTCCCATTATGTGTTATATTAGGCAATGTGTATTGTAAAGCGCTATGTACCTGGATGGTGCTATATAAATACAGATATACATGCATAAGAAGATACAATTATTGTAACTTGTGAATTATGACCTCGAGGTAACTCAGCTCCTGACTTCTTTGTCTGAATCCAGAAATTAAAGAGATAGTTTGTCTGTCTGATACTAGAAACTAGATTCCTGGGGCCAGATCCACAAAGCTCCATTAACTCAGGGCTCATAATGTCACATTACCTAAAACAGTAACATCTGTTACTTTCCCTGAGATTAACACGTATCAACTAAGCTAATTATATTAAAAAAAACAACAGCCAAAATACATCTCATTAGTATACTGTACGTGTAGGCTCAATGTTCAATTATTGTAACATGGCGCTATGTGCCAGTAACATCACGTTAAGTACGTTTTAGCAATCCAGACTCTGAAATATGTTTTTTTTTTCAGAGCGAGCGATGACCTCATCTGGAACATGTGAATTTGAATATGCTAAGCATTTTCAAATTATTTAAATTGTCATATTCCAAGGCATCTCAGGTGTGTTCATAGGTATTTATCTCAATACAGGAGTGTTTTGGGACTGTTACAAGTCAATGCTGTGTCCGGGAGAAAGCAAGACTAAACATTACTTTACTAGATTTTGTAGATATGCTGTAAGACTCATCATTTTCTTAGGATCCTGCCAAGGGAGGCGTCAAGCGGTGCCAAGATATATACTGTAGAATAGCTGAAAAATCAGCACTCACGTGGATCTTTTTAATGTGTTTATTCAGTTGAATCGACGTTTCAGTCCACCAATGGAGAAAGGTTGATAAAATTCCCATTATGGTGACGAAACATCAATTCACCTTGACAAACATACTAAAAAGATCCATGTGTGTGCTGTTTTTTTTCCTATTCTATACATTAAATCACTAAACAGATTTGTGGATCTGGCCCTTTGGTAGATGCAGTGAAATTCCGTATAATTTAATGCTGGGCAATTATTTCTGGATGAACAGGCTCCTAGTGACAATATGATGGCGAGCAAGTACTGTAATACCAACATCCCTGTACACAAACGAAACATTTTCAGGACTGTTTGATTTAGTCCTGCTCACTTAAGACAGGCTTAAGATCATGAAGTTTGTAGATGTGGTACTTGTATTTAGAAAAGGACCACAAATCCAAATGTATCTGATGCGTATTTACAGAACAGTTACAAACCAGGTCTCCTAAGTAAAACTCGAATAAAATATACACTGCTATCATATTTGTAGAAGGCTTCCCAGTAAGGTAATGGATTTGAATTATAGTACCTAACCATACCAGAACCAATGAGTCTCCCACTGGTCGTTCTTCCACATGTACCCCGTTCTGTAGACAGGAGAAGCAATGAAGCTAGCTTAGTCTAAGCGTCTCTATGCATGGATGGGTAAGTGCTTTTGTTATAATACCCAATTTAACCCCAATGCTGACAAAGATGCCCTAAAGCATTACTTAGGCCGCGATTATACTTGTGGCGTGCGTGCGACCACGTGACGTCACGCGAAACATGCACTGCAGGCTGGAGGCTTTGGGAGGCGCGGCACTGCTGGACTTTTGGCGCAAAATGGCGGTTATGTAAGCAAGAAGGTATGTTACTGTATTACACCTTGAGAAAGTCCCACGGGATGAAACGCTTTGGTGCGTTTGCTGTTTTCATCTTCCTGTGAGCTTATCTATTAAACACCCTTCAGTTTTATTTTTGAAGTTTGCCCGTGATATTTTTTCACTCAGGATTATTTCTGTTTGCTGTGCTCCTTTGCTCCATCCTTCATCTATTGCTTCTACCTACCAGGATTGCACGCTGTGGAACACTATCTACTATCCACTATCTACTACTACCTCTGGCATCATGAACCTGCTATGTATTTTAACTGTTTTCTTTCTCCTGGCCTCATGGAGATGTTACTCCCTCTATCCACTACAAACTCCTCCATCCTGGCCCACACCCAACATCACCATACACCCTGGACTACTCAGAAGCCTTTCACTATCTACTGAATGTTGGTGGAGAACTCTAAAAACCAGCACACCAACCACTGCTCACTCAAATGGCAAACATCACAAATCTACAACTTGCAAACAACTACCCAAATTTCTACTCATACTATTACTCTCTTTAGCAGGTGATATTGAACCTAACCCAGGTCCTCCCATTTCAGCTCTGTCCCATGCCCCTGAGAATTCCACCTTTAAATTCCAAAAAGGGCTATCTGTCGCCCATATAAACATCCGGAGCCTGCTGCCCAAACTGGACGAACTAAGGGCATGGTGCCTTATGCATAAACCAAAAGCCATCGTTCTTACAGAAACATGGCTATCCCCTAAAACCCCTGATGCAAATATTGCCATTCAGGGATACTCCATTTTTAGGAGAGATAGGTCAAAGAGAGGAGGAGGGGTATTATTTTATATTGCAGACACATTACAATTTACACTGTTAAATTAGGAGGTAGAAAAGAAGGAATGGTCACTACTTCCTAGTAAACCAAAGCAAGTGTTTGATGAATAAAAAGTTCTTTATTACAAAAAGCTGGACATCATGCAAACAGCTCTGACGCGTTTCATCCCTTAGAAGGGACTTTATCAAAGAGTTATCTTTGATAAAGTCCCTTCTAAGGGATGAAACGCGTCAGAGCTGTTTGCATGATGTCCAGCTTTTTGTAATAAAGAACTTTTTATTCATCAAACACTTGCTTTGGTTCACTAGGAAGTAGTGACCATTCCTTCTTTTCTACCTCCTATGCCACGTTTTACGAATGGAGCACACAGGAGTCTCTATCGGTAGCAGGTGATTCACTTCATCCACGGAGGGGGCGGTATCCAGCTGACACACGCTGCAAGGCATCGCACACTGGCTCCCCGGTCTCCACACAGCTGATTGCCTTCTGGATGCGGCTCGAGGACGACCTGTGCGTGCATACGCACCATCACGTGAGTCCCCAGATCGGCGCGGCTGGTTGCAGAGACGCAGCTCCTGTTCCAACAACATCGGTGAGCGGAGGGGCGGGCTCGCAAGCCAGATAGCGGTGCAGCGATTCCTTCTACCGGTGTGTCCCGCAAGAACGCCGTACACGTGGGATCTACAGCTATTGTGTACCCGGCAGCCGTGCATGGTTCAATACGGGACACCACTTCAGCATACTGCTTGGCTTCAGGGGTTGGTTCGGATACCAGTCGGGTAAGGTTAGTATTATTGGGACTTTCATGGGTCACAGCATATGTTACGGTGGTTGCATTTCCCTGTGCCCCTGGTCCACATTTGCTCATTAACCCCCGACTGGTCTGCTTCTTACCTATATAACCACCCTATATCTTACCATATACTTTTTCTAATTTATACCTGCTGGAGACTCCAATCCTAGACACACCTGGACAGTGATTGCATATCATTATATATGATTGTTTAGCATTGGAACTCAGGAGTTCATTCTCCATTTTTTTCTACGCTGTTAAATTGCCCACTAAGCCCACCCTCTTTTGAAATTCTAGTTGTCAAAATCTGCCTCCCTTTTTCTAAGCCCATCTTGCTTGCTGGCATCTACCGCCACCCTAAAGCCCCTCTACAATCCCTGACTGATATCACCCAATTTCTTGGCTCCATTTCCTCTCTGAATGAGAAGAGTGAGCTGCTAGTTCTTGGGGATTTCAACTTCAATTGGCTTGACCCTAAAAACCACAAAATCCAGATACAACTCAAGTCACTTAACCTATCGCAACTCATTTCCCAACCCACACGGATAAACCTGAAATCGCACAACCATTCCTTGCTAGACTGGATTCTCTCCTCAAACCCCAGCAGAATCCAATCCTCTGGCATCCTTCCTGATATTTTCAGTGACCATGCAATAGTGTACTGTGTAAGGAAAATTAAACCGCCCCATTCAAGCCCTAAAGTTCTCCTCACTAGAACATTTAAATTTTTTAACCCACAACAGTTTCTGGATGACCTTACCAACTGCCCATGGCACAGAATCGATTTAATTCCCGACCCTGATTCTGCGCTCGACTATTTCCAATCCGAGTTCTTAAAACTCTGCGATACCCATGCTCCACTACGCAAAATAAGGGTACGGGGGGCCCACCTTCCATGGGTTACACCTGACCTTATAGCACTCTACCAGCTCAGGGATGCCTTGTGGAAAAGCTACAAAATAACTGGCACTACCAAGGATCTCAATCACTACAGATGCATGCGGAACATGTGCACAAGGCAAACAAGGCACGCAAAAGCACAATATTACTCTGACAATCTCCACCAGAATACATCAAACCCAGCTAACTTCTGGAAGGTTATCAACAATATATTCCAGCCTCCTAACCATCAACAACCAAGTAATATCACTATGGGGGATATTACTCTGACAAACCCCACTGACATTGCAAATGCATTCAATGATTACTTTGTGGGGTGTGCCACTAACTTATTAGTGAAACGCAGCCCAAACCACAAACCTGAATCTCATACTGGGAGTACCCCTACAGTCCCACCCTCTCCCAACACTGCCCACAATTTTCAATTTGGCCCAGTATCTGAAGAGGAGATTATACAAGCGCTCCTCAAACTAAAACTAAGCAGCCAATGTGGACCCGACTTACTACAATCTAGGTTCCTACGACTTGGTGCCCCAGCCATTGCCAAACCAATTGCGTCCATAGTAAACTCTATCCTGTCTGCAGGCCATATCCCTAAGACCTGGAAAACTGCCAGAGTTGTCCCAATCTTCAAAAGTGGGGACAAAAACACTGTCTCAAACTACAGGCCAATCTCACTTCTCCCAATTCTATCCAAAGTCATAAAAAAATGTGTCCTCTCCCAATTAACCGATTTCTATACCAAGACAAATTTCCCTAGCCAATTCCAATCTGGGTTTCGTCCCAAACACTCCACCGTAACTACCCTGCTAAAAGTTTGCAATGAAATCCAGTGTGGAATGGAACGGGGACAACTCACTGGTGCAGTATTCCTAGATTTTGCAAAGGCTTTTGACACAGTTGATCATGCTAAACTGCTTAACAAACTCCAGAGCTCTGGAATAGGGAAGCATGCTTTAAACTGGTTTCAGTCCTACCTATCAGGAAGATCCCAACATGTGTCCATCTCAGGCTCTAACTCCAACCCCCTGGATATCACCTGTGGTGTCCCGCAAGGCTCTGCTCTGGGGCCCCTACTCTTCTCAGTGTTCATTAATGATCTTCCCACAGCTTGTAAGGAAGCCTCAATACACATGTATGCAGATGACACAATCCTATATGCACACAGCCATAGCCTCTCTGACCTTCAACACATACTTCAGTCTGACTTTTTGAGACTCGAAAACTGGATTTCCCAAAACAAACTGTTTTTAAACACTGACAAGACTGTAACAATGGTATTTGGGAACAAGACTAAATTTGTAAAGCTTCCAGTGACTGAGCTCCTGATTAGAACCAACGCTAACACCACCCTAACACCTGTCACTAGTTTTAAATACCTGGGCTTATGGTTTGACTCCCACTTAACATTCGGGATGCACATTGATACCCTGACAACCAAGACCTATGCCAAACTAGGGGTACTTTACAGGAACAAATCCTCGCTAAGTCTCCTGGTCAGAAAGCGTATCGCATAGCAGATGTTAATGCCAATTATTGACTATGGAGACATAGTATATGGCTCGGCTCCTCAAACCCACCTTAGCAAACTTGACACCCTCTACAATTCAATTTGTCGTTTTGTTCTCCAATGCAACTACAACACACATCACTGCGAAATGCTCAAAGAACTAGCCTGGTCATCACTCGAGTCTAGGCGCAAAGTTCCCCTTTCCTGTCTTGCCTTTAAATTCTTCATGGGCAAGCTACCCAGCTACCTGAACAAGCTCCTCACCCCTACCACTTGCAGCACTTATCACCTGAGATCAGACTCCAAAAGACTATTCATGGTCCCAAGGCTCAACAAAGTATCCGGACGTTCCTCCTTCTCCTTCCGTGCACCCCAAAACTGGAACAACCTACCAGAGACTCTCACATCCACCACCAGTTTAAGTTCTTTCAAATCTAAGGCTGTCTCACATTTTAACCTGGTCTGTAACTGTTTCATACGCTCATAATATATATTTTCTTTAACTGTGCACGCAATGTCTTGTATATAATGTATACCCTGTTCATTTATGTAACTGTACTTGAAACCATGTATTATTTGTTTTACTCTGTGCCCAGGACATACTTGAAAACGAGAGGTAACTCTCAATGTATTACTTCCTGGTAAAATATTTTATAAATAAATAAATATAAATAAATAAATATTGGACTACTAGACTACAGGATACCCCCAAGGGCAGGTAATGGGCAATAGCCCTTATACTACTACCTTTTGACCCTATGAGTGGGGATGTTTATATATTAAGAGCGATTGTGCATTTCTGACCATATGTGCGGTAGTCAGGCAGACTGTATTTGCCTCCCCTACATACATATCCTTTGACCTTATGGATGAATTATAGTGTTCCTACTTTTTGATCTCTTCAAGACTGTGATGATATATTAAACAGTGCACACACTGATATTGAGCACCATTCTCTACACAACTCTATAACTAACCACCATTAGTTTGTTCTGGCGTCGCGCGCACCGCGAGAATAATCACGGCCTTAGTGATGCTACCATCAAAAGGTTAAACACACAAGAAAGACGATCCAGCATGGCACATTATACACTCACACTAACAGGGGTGGGCTGCCGCTGGGGAAGTGATAAGAAATGTCATTTACTGGGAAGATTAAGATTTTTCTGTTCTGTCAATACATTTGACAGAATAATAGACTTGTAGTTTAAATGAAGGATCAGCATTCTGTGGACATCTCTCACACCTCATCGCCCGGGAGGATTCAACAGGGAGATTAAAAAAAGAGCCGTCCCCTGTGTGTGCATTCCTAATGTGTGCATGCTTTTCAAAAGCCTTTAACACGTTATTTTCTTTGGGATGATTTGCTCTGGATCGATATGGACTGACATCACTATGCATTTTATTATGCATGGGGTAACAAAGCAGTGGAGGAGTGCCTTTGATTGCTCCTGGCAATACATCCAACTTAGCATATGTTGAACTTGATGGAGGTGTTTATTTTGTCAACCTCATCTACTATGTAACTATGTAACCCTGCTGGGTCATAAAAGGGAGCAAGGGTGATTTTATACTCTAATGGGTCTAGACTTACAAGACTTGTTAGACTGAAATCCATTGTTCCTTCATATTAGTCTTCTATAAAACAGCAATTTCTCCAAATAAACATACAGAATAACAAAGTACAGCACTCTTACAGAAATAGGTCCACCAACATAATTGTTTGGGCCAAGCACAAACATGTGGTTCCCAGAGCTGTGTGACAGCAAAATCTGTTTTACACATTGGTACACTGTAAGAGATGTGTGCAGAGGTACATTTAATGGAGACCGATTAGGGTGAAATTATATTTTGGCTTTATTCCGCCTGTTACTTTAACGAGGCAAAACATACAAAAACAAACAAAATAAAGGCCTACTCCACTTTAGAGAATAACTAAACCTTTACTCCAGCCGTTTCTAACTTGGTGGGTAGCTAAGCTGGTTACCAATCTAAACATATTTTATATATAGATACAACAGTCCAACAAGAAAGTCTCTTATCTGTTTCTGTTGTAGCCATAGGGGAAGGCCTCTCTGTGCTCCTGGGTCAGCATCCTTGTGTGGTATGGAACTCTATGTGTCCAGGTATAGAGGTCTTGTCCCCTTGTCTTGCTGTCAGCATACAGTCTTTTTGTGTGCATCAAGACATCAAATTTTCCTCAGGTCAGCCCAGTTTGGGCTAAGGAAATCTCTGCAGTCCTTCTCCTTATGTCAGCCCAAATGTAAGCTACGGAATCTCTCTCCTGTTTCTCACATCAGGCTTTCCAATGCAGAAAAAAAAAGCATTTTTTCCTTTCTCGCCGCCTCTCAGCAGCTTCTCACCAGCCTCACTCTAACTTTTCCTGGCTAGAAGATTTGGGGAGAAATTCACCATTCTAGAGCTGTGATTCGCCTCGATAAGCTAATCACAGCTACAAGAATTGCAGGAGTTTCAGAACCTGCCGATAAGTGGCTTATCGCCGGTCACCCAGCGATTTTTTTATGATGGCTGAAAAATGTGTCAATTCATGCCTTTATCGTCCACTTATCGAGGCTTACTGAATAGCAGTAGACATTTTGGCCGATAAGTGGCTTATCGAGTGTTATAGAATAGGACCCTTAATCTCCTTCAGGATTTGAAGGCCTAAGTATCTCAAAGTCTTTGGATTCAATTTGGAAACAAAGTTAATTTGTAAATGTTTTGTAGCATGAGAGGGAAGGTTAATACTTTAAGCCTCATATTTTCAATTATTCATTTTAAACCATTAGTAGGAGTCATGTTGCACAATTATCGGGAACAAATTAGGGAGTTATATTAAGGGTTTTGTGATAGTTAAGATAATATCATCGGCAAATAGGTCAATTTTAAAATCTTCTGCTGCCACTTTGAACTTGTAAGGACCCTTACCTCCTCAGCCTGCCACTGCTCCCTCCGTCCGTGCTCCTCGTCGCAGTCAGCGGCGCGTCTACGCACTGTCCCCCTCTCAGATCGCGCGCTCGGCCAGCTTACAGAGCGCACATCTCGCAAGATAATTTATTCACTTCACTCGGCGGCTGGCTCTACCCACCGCCAGATCCAGGACCTAGGCGCACACCCCCCACTTCTCCATCTGCAGCAAGTCAGGCTATTATCCCCTGCCCAATAACAGGAGGCTCCTCTGCTCACCTCTGCTCTGCCCCCTCCTCTGATTGGTCTACCTCGCTTTATTACTCCTGTGATTCCTGTGCAACCTTGCTTTGAATAGTTTTGTTTGCCTTGTGCTGTTTGGATCCTATGCCCAGCTCCCTCTTACATTTCAGATCTCTTCAGTTACCGAACCGCTGGTCTACTTACCCTCTCTGGCTCCTCGACCCCGGCTACCTCTTGACCTCGCTTACATCTCGCCCACGGACAGGACTAATGGACCTCTATGACTCGGACCTCTATTGCCCTCGACACTTGGCTACGGACATTACTACGCTTCTCAATGCCCGGATCTGGCAAGTACTACAGCTAGTTCTTTGTACCCCTGGCCTTGGCCACGCTACCAAATCCACACTCCAGGCACGCCCTCACTACTGCGGGTGCGTGGTCTACTCACTCTCCACCTCAGTACTGGGGGTTTGTCTGGTCTGCGGGCAGCACAGCGTGACAGAACTCTGAGATGTTTTGACTTTTTCTAATAAGGTTGGCAAGCAGTGCTATTGACAAGGCAAACAGTAAGAGCGAAAGAGGGTACACCTGTATAGTGCCATTTATGACAGAGAACCCTAGTGAGAGTTGACCATTAACAGAAATTGAAGCTGAGGGATTTACATGTAATGCACAAAATCCCTCCATAAAAGTAATACCAAACCCAAATGGAGTTAGCGCACCAAACATAAACTGTTGAAGGCTTTTTCGGTATCTACAGTAGGTGAAGAACCACCAATGAAGATTTTGATGATTGAGCGATTTGCAAAATATTGACCAGATGTCTGGTTTTATCAGCAGCCTGTCTAACTCCAATAAAATCTACTTGATCTGTGTATACAATTTGGGGCATAATTGCACAAAGTCTGTTGACCAACACTTTTGCATAAACATTTAGATCGGAGTTTAACAGTGAAATAGGGCAAAAAGTATTGTAGTTTCAGGGGATCTTTTCCTTCTTTAGGAATAACTACTATAGTAACTTGCACCATTTCTTAGGATGGGTGGGACCATTGAAGAAATTAATTCTAAAGTTTCAACAAGTGGGGAATAAGTACGGCCTTACATTTTTTATAGTATTTATTGGAGAGGCCATCTGGCTAGGGGCTGTCCCATTTCTTAGGGTTTTTAATACACTCAGATATTTCTAGAGATAGAATCAGTTTTTCTAGAAGAGACGAAATGTAATTAAAGATTACAAGGGCACACGAGTCATAAGGTTACAATTGCTTAAAAATAAATAAAAAAGCAAATTCTGCCATTTTTGCCAAATAGCAAAAATACATTGTAGAAAATGGCAACATTTCTAACATTGTTTGCCCAAAAAAAACCTGCAAACATTTCCGAACTGGTTACACCTGTTTGCACATCTCTAGTCAGCTCCTTGTGACGTTGGACACCAAAAATTAGATGATAAGTTCTACACATTCTATGTACAGTGCTCATCGCTATACAGTATAAGAAAAAAAATATTATGATAAATATATGTATTTATAGGCATATATATGTGTTGTTGTTTTTTCCTCCAGGGTGAGATTGATGGGAAAATGCAAGCCCCGTTTACACCGCTCTCCCCCTATGAAAGCCTTCCTGGTTTGAATCTGTTTTTGGTTTTCTGTCATCTATTTTTATCTTGACCTCACTTCCTTGGATCTGTTTCCAGATTTTTGTAGAATGTTAACTGAAGCCAGGGAGGAGTCCTACCCCTTCACTGGGCTGATGACTCTGCGGGGATTATTCATTAAACGGCGATAGTGATCATCACCGCACTATTGCATTTCAGAGAATAACCCCCCTGTGAGTTTGATCTAGCAAAGGGAATATAAATTATACTCTTTGGAAGAGAAACCTTGCAGAGGAGTCATAAATTGTGTAATGTCCTAGGAAGCACAACATCTGAATGGTATATGAAAAACTGACTGAACCAAGCAGTTGCCACGGATTCTCTATATCTGCCAGCTTTAAACTTGTCAACACCGAGTTTTGCAATATTTTTCCATGATTCATAAGGAGAATGCTTTACCATTGAGTTTTTTTGTGTGTGTGCTGGAACTTAAATTGTCAGTAAGGTAAACGCATTAGTGGCACCCACCTCTAATGGGATAAAGAAAGAGGATCCCTCACTTTTGGAATTACTAGAATTTTTATTGCCACACATTACTCGGCTCCCCTCTAACAAAACACATGATTTTTATAACAGGCACATTGAAGGAGCATGATTTCCGTAGCTCTTCTCAATGAACAGGCTCGGTGTTGTTATGGAGGGAGAAGAAAGATGGCAAACGATTATCTTAAATTGGAAGTCATACTTATGGAAATTACCTATAGCAATTAAAGAAATTACCAGCCATCGGCTGCCTGCATTTTAAGCTTGATGGAAAATTAAGTTGAGAATAGTTTGTTTTTATAAGTGTGAAAGTTATGCATGTATCAAGGCCCTTATTTAGAAATACTGTAATGTGTGCTACTCATATCCTTATTATGTGTGTGTTTTGTGTGTTTCCTTATTCTTTTTGATTGAGTCCAAGTATATATGTGCTGGACTATGCTGAATATTTTTTCTATTAATCCAAATAATGAAAATATGGTCTTCATCTGTTGGCTTGTTCCCAAGAGAAATTGTTCAAATTGGTATGTGCTTTTGTAATACAGTATAATACTACACTGAATCCAGTGTTTATTCACCTAGTTATTACAGCTGGAGTTAAAGGAGAGTCCATGCTGATTGACATGTATTTTTTTTTGCTATTTCCATAATCTGATGTTTCTTTTAGGAGATAAGCATTTGAAATACGAAGTGTCCGAGAGGTTAAAATGAAGTTCTCCCCAGAGCGCAGTGCAGTCTAAGGCTGCGCTTATAGTGCCGGCGACGGCGACGCGACGTCGCCCGAAAACAAATTCATTGCCGCCGCCGCGTGCGCTTATAGTGCACGTGACGGCGACAGAGCGACGGCGCCATCGCGGAAACGGCCCTTGAACAAATCAAATTGCCGGAATCCCGCGACCCCGCCATCCGGCGAAACATAACTTTCGCCAGTAGCGACGGCGACGGGTGATGTCACCCGCTGTCGCCAACGATGGCACTATAGGCACGGCCTAAGGCTGCGCTTATAGTGCCGGCGACGCGACATTGTAACGGAGTGCTCACCACAATCAAGGCGTCACCACGAAGCCAAGGTGGGGATTTGATATTACACCAACCCACAGCCGCGTGGGCAGGTATGGAGTGTAGATTGGTTGAAGTAGCCGGGTCGGGGTAGGAGAGGTCTGGATGGTCAGTAATACTTGCCGAGGTCGGTGTTGGAGAGAGGCGGATCGTCATGGTACTTTGCCAAGGTCAGTATTGGAGAGGAACGGATGGTCGAGGAGCTAGCCGGGGTCGAGATAGAGAGGTGCAGATGGTCGTACGTAGCCGAGGTCGGGAGAACAGAAGAGCGGAGTCCGGAGGAAAAGCTAAGGTCAGGAGCAAGGATCAGGAAGCACGACAAGACTGTGGAGGCAAGACAGCAGTGAACACTTCGCTAGTAGGAAGGTTTATGCTTAGCTGATGAACCAGAGGAACGGCTGAGCATATAAGGCATACTGGGACCAATGAGTACAAGGCGAGAGGGAGCGCGTCAGGAGCATCTGCTAAGATTGGTTGACGAGGTGCAGAAGACAGGTGTGGGAGGGCTTACAGGCAGAGGCTGGTGACGCAGTACCTGCATGCGAAAAGCGCGCCTCCCACGCATACGTGACGTGCCGAAGCGGGCTGAGGTAAGCAAGAAGCGCGCCAAGGGTAGCGGGACTCACGGATCCTTACAGACGGTGACGGTGATGTCACGCTGCGGTCGCTGGAAAAATGAAATTGACTTGACTTCCAGCGATCGCTACCAAGCCATCGCTCCATCACTTCTACTATAAGTGCACGTGACGGTGGCAATACATTTGTTTTGCCATGTCGTCATGCCGCCAGCACTATAAGCGCAGCCTAAGCGTTACAATTGTTACATCAGAACAATGAAATCGTGTTTTAACACTAGAAATACTTTTCTTTTTTTTTAAAGAGAGAGAAAAAGAGCAGGACAAGCTCAGGGGGAAGATAGCAACATTATACAAGTTACATTCACATAGGCTTTGGTTAATACCGTATTTGCCTGATTATAGGGTGACCATGAATATAAGGTAGCTGGAAAGAAAAATGTTTACACATATACACACTCCACACACTCTCTGTGTTCTCTCTCTGTCTCGGTGTCTCTCTCTATCTTTCTCTGTCTTGGTGTCTGTCTCTCTTGGTTTGAGGTTCCTGCCACAAACAACGTGGCTGCTTCAGGCCTCCAAGGTGGAGCTTCCTCTGTTGCACCCGCCTACCATACATCCAGCTGCTGATTGGCTCGCAAAGCGGATGGGCCCTGATTATAAGGCGAGCATGTACTTTTCAACTTAACAGAAAAAACCTTGCCTTATAATTGGGCAAAACTGGTACATGTGTCTGCTATGATACACGTGTACTTTTAACAGGATATCTGCTGGTAGCCTATCTTTTGATAGATATCATGTGTCCCATAATTGCCACATAGATATGCATTTCATGGCTTTCTGTTGGGTTTAAAAAAAATCTTTATAATACTGCTTTTTGCAAGACGTTATTGTATATTTTTATCAGCCCCATGGAGGAATGGTCCCACCCCCAAAAAACTTTGAATTAACTTATATGCCGAAAAGACCATCAAGGTAATGAAATCTATAAGGGAATTAGATGGCATCTAATTATTCACAAGATATTTTCCAAGGACATATCCAATTGTTTTTCAACAGGGGTTCCTAGGAACACGTGTTCACCGGGCACCCCTAAAGGTCATTTGAAAATTGTACAGAAGAATTTACAATACATCTGATCTCAGACGCGCTATTAGAGAGGATTGGTGTCCTGGAACAGGATTGTTTATTTCTCTGTATTTTTCCTGCTCTCAAGCTTCCCCAGCTAAAGTTACATGTTTTCCATGCTCTGAAGCAGCCAGAGCTGTGTATATTGCAACATAGTTGTTACAAGTAATCCCCTTTTACATAACCTCTAGTCTGTTGCCCTGGCAACCACCCAATGCTCATATCTGAGATTGGTTTAGTCCTCTCCCCCTGCCTTATCTGCATGTTGCTATGCCCCCTTGCCTGTTCCTGTCTGCAAAAGAAAGTGTGCTCTCTCTTTCCAACAAGCAGCCAAAGTGAGTAGACACTCCTTCCACTGCTCCCTCAGCAAAGGAAATCTTTTTTACCTTCCCCTCAGAGAAGGGGATGAGTTAAGCTACATGGATTTACTCACATGCTACATATAAGCCTGGGTCTAACCAGAATAATTGGGGATCCTTATAATGCATCTGATCTCTGAAACATTATTAGAGAGGGTTGGGGTTCCTCAGATTTTTACAATATAATTATAGAGTTCCTTAACCCAGGGGTGCGCAAACTGGGGGCGCGCAAGATTTTCGGGGGGAGCATGGCAGTTATAGAGGTCCCGCGCTCCCCCCAAAAGCATTTAAATGAAATGCCGGGGGGACCGCGCAAGGCCTCTATAACGCACTTTCTTACAGCGACGCTGGTAACCCGGCGTCAAATGACGCCGCGACGTCACTTGATGTCGCGTTACCATGCCAACGTGACATCAAACGACCCTGCCCGCCGGGGCCGAGCACGGTTGGGGCGCGAGCTGCAGAGAAGAGCAGGCAGGGGTGCGTATGGGGAAAAGTTTGCGCACCCCTGCCTTCACCAACAAAAAGTTGAAAACCACTGACACATGCATTGGAGAAAGACAACCTTATTAAAAGTGCAAGGCATAGTGAGCTCTAACAAAGAAGGGCTTAATATGCACTGGGGTTTTGTTAAAGGCACTGGGAAAAGCAGAGAGCTTTTTAGAACTGGAAAAAAAAATCCCTGCTGCTCCTGGCTCTCTGCCAAATCCAAAGAGATGGAAATTCACACAAGAAAAATGTTTCTGTTCTTTTCCCCACGTGTGTTTCTGCAGTGGCCACTTAAAGGGTCATTTACTGTTCTAAACATACAGTATGCTGAAGTCACTTGTATAAGATTTTCTGACCCCCGAATCACTAAACTGACTTTTTTTTTCTAATTTAAACATTTAAAGCTCATAATATTTAGGGCCATATTTACTAAGCAGTGCTAATTTGTGAGGCACTTTATGACCCATCCACAATGATTTATTTGGTTTCCAACGCCAAATAAATCGAGATTCTGCCAGGTCAAATCCAATATCAAGACGCAGACGTTTTTAAGAAACAAAACGATGTACAGAAAACTTAGTGTCGAGAAATTCATCAGAAGAGCGAGAAAACCTGCTGCAGCGCGACTACTTCTTACAAGTACTAATGTGCATGTCATTTCCCAGAATCCCCAGTAGAAGCACTGTATGCTAAGATAGGGGAGCGCAAACATTCCCCCCTGCGCACCCCTGCCTGCTCTCCTTACCAGGCCGCTCCCCCCTCCTTCCTTTTCTATGGCGTCAAATGACTCAGCGGGGTAACGTGACGTCACATGACCCCACTGTGCCATTGTAGAGGCCTCACGCGATCCCCGGGGCATTTAATTTAAATGCCTTGGGGAAGAGCGCGGGGCCTCTGCAACCGCCCCACCCCCCTTAAAAATCTTTTGCCCCCACTTTGCACACCCGTGTGCTAAGAGATAATGTGAAAATCAGGGTTGCAGACCTGTCTGAGACGTGAATGTGCTCAGACGTTGTTTTTTAAGTTGCTGTATGATAGAGGGTTTTGTCCCATTTTAACTCACCATATTTTGTCTAAGTTGTGGTTAAAACCTATCCCAGGTTCAAATTGCAAAGCTATTATAACTATCCTCACACTGATGAGACCCAAAGGGTCATAAGAGCTATGTGTGAGAATAGGGTTACGGCTATGCACTTCTTAACCCAGGCTGTGCTGAGAAACTGTGTAATACAGCAGGCATACAGTTATAGGGCCCCATATTAAAATAGATTTGAAGCATTGTGACCCTGTGTGCTCACTCGCATGTCATTTCCCAGACTCCCTGGCTGCAAAGAGATAAAGGGTTGGAGACCTGTTTGAGACACGTGAATGTGCTCACAAGTGGTATTTTCATTTGCAGTATACAGTACTGTACGGTGCTGGGTTTTTGTCACCGTAACTCCTCGTGTGTCTGGTGGTCACTATTTAATAAAATTATAATGTGTGCTCAGAGCAGTTAAAAGGTCGGTGTCAGTAAAGATTATAACAAATGAGATGTGATCGACTTTAATTCTGACCTGCAGCCCCGTCTGCTATTTTATTTTTCATCACTTTCATTTGTATCCTTTAATTGTGAGCATTAGCACACACCAATGTAATCTAGTAACACAGAGACAGGATGTATCATTATCCTACCAAGTGCCTCCCCCAATGAAGGGTGATATGACAGGACAGAAGGATCCTATCGTATACAATGCGTCCCTTCCGTGCACATGATCAATTGTGACAGAGTGTAACAGAGACAAATGAAAGTACAGTGCCAGTGTGCCAAGCTATTCTGTTTCTCCCAAACACGGCTTTTAATTCAGTCATAAAACGGACCTGTGTCCAAATAATGCAAAATGATACAAAGCCATCTATAAATAGAAACACAATATGGAATCGTCTTCCTACCACTAGAGATGGGCGAATATTTTGGGGCAAATTTGGATCCGCAGCGGATCGGCCGGTTCCCTTTATCCGGCCGATTTCAGCGGATCAATCTCAAAAGGCGACTGGCGTTTTGCGGATGTTTTATTATTATTGCCAATACGCTCCGCGGATTTCATAATCAGTAGATGGATTTGTTCAAATCTGCCAATGAGTTGCTGAATTCGCGGATTGGATCCTACAAATCCAGCAACGGGTTGAATCCAACGGCGGTTTTTGACCCCGCGTAACCCCACGGATTAAAATCGGCCAAATACATTTGTGGATTTTACGCCTCCAAACGGATTTGGGGGGATTCGCCCATCTCTACCTACCACTGCGGAGTGAACAATAGTGTCGAATAGTATGACATATTACTTACAAAGTGACGTATCAGCTATTGAATTTTCTCAATGTCATCATAAAAATGTCTTTCTGATGCTTTCTTAGTAATCCTTGATCTCTTTACATGTCATAGGACCAACCAGCTAACCCTCTTCATTGCCAAACCAGGGTACCTCCACATAGACCTGTGTAAACATACATGTGGCCCACATGATGAGGGTGGGGCAAAGACATAAATAAAGCAGAGCAATTGGTTAGTGAAAAATGGAAGCCTGCATGCAAAATGTACTCATAGTCAACAGTGATGAGACCTAAGGCAGGTTCTATAGTGTGGGCGTGCGCGGCAGTTATAGTTTGCTGAGGTTAGTCAGCCATTCTATAATGGTGCCGCGCATGCGCACGGCAGGGAGAGTCGAACCGGCCGACAGGGGGGAAGATGAGTAAAAGAATGAATTTGCGCCGCTACCGCTGCTGAAAATGTAAGTATATGTGTGTGTATGTGTGTATATGTATATATGTGTGTGTGTGTGTGTGTGTGTGTGTGTGTGTGTGTGTGTGTGTGTGTGTGTGTGTGTACAATGTTATTAAAAAAATTATTAAAGGATTTATTTATTTATTTGAAAACTTATTTAAACACACACACACGCACACACACACACACACACACACACACACACACATACATACACATTCATATATACACACACACACATATACATGCACATACATACACATACATATATACACACACATAAACATGCACATCATACACACACATATACACACACACACACACGCACACACATACACATACATACACATACATATATACACACACATAAACATGCACATCATACACACACACACACATATACACACACACACACATACAGTCATACACTCGCTCACAGTATACACACAAACCGTGTGCGGCACGTGCACGCGCCTTCGCACAGGCAGGCACGCCCACGCACACGGCCGCACACAGTATATTACAGCCCTAAAAAGTCAAAACAGCTGTCTGTGAGTAGGTTTGCTGGCGATGCACTTCTTTAACCCAGGCTGTGCTGAAAAGCTGTGTAATGCGGCAGGCATAAGCTCATAGGGGTCCCATGTTAAAATGGACAAGAAGTAAAGAGTGACACACTGTGAGTGCTCATTTGCATATCATTACCCAGAATTCATGGCTGCAATGAAGGCATTGTATGCTAATAGATAATGTTGAAAAGCAGGGTTGCAGAGCTTTCTGAGACATGCAAATGCGCTCACAAGTGGCATTGTTATTTGACGTACTCATAGTAAACAAATTCAATATTTGAAACAAATGGTAAAAGAAACAACACCATATAAATATCTAAAAAAAAAAAAGAACTAATGCTTTAAACTTTGTAGACCTGTCATGGTTTGTCTAATTTGTAGAAATCAGAATTGTTTCTTCACAAAAATACATAAAAAACAGGTACTCAAACTGGCACTGGCACATAGTAGAGTAAATCCCACTGAAATGTGTGTTGTGGCCATGAAAAGGGTTAATCATATCCTCACCCGTACATCAGGATTGTCTCAGTGGGGCACCGAAAGCATCTAAAACCTGAAAAAGATCATCTACTCATTTTCCCCTCTGAGGCACAATACAATGGACAAGCTATTTTTTAATGAAAGTCTCTTTATCATTTCCTCCCCCTAGGTGCAAATAAATGAAGCTCAGCCCCCCTGCAGGCCTCTGTCTCTACTTACGAACTGAACGCATGTAAGTGTTTTCTGATAAATTATTACACTTTTACTGGAACCAAAGTGTAACAACTCAAAACAAAGAATGTTAAATAGAGTTGGTTTTTGCTATAAAACACACAAAAGGGACTTATGGTTTATTGAGTCTGATAGGTAAGGAAGAAAGGATCTACTGTCCATAAAATTGTCCCTTTTACATAAGAATGGTCGGGACAGACACAAAAAAGGTCCAGCCAATAAAGTATATTCTACTGGTGCAATTTCAGCGTACCAAAAAAGGCACATATTGTGTGTACAGGTGTTGGGTGGGTGCTCAAGTGCCTGGTCCAATTCAACATAAATTGATCAAAGAGGTGACCACATGGGGATTCTGATCCATGATTAATAATCCAGTACACAGTCCTTTACCTATATCAGGCTCAATAATTCCCTGTAGGTTAGGGGTGGTATATTGACATCTTCCCCTCCTCATTAGGATGGCCCATAAGTAATAAAGGTACTCATTATTATTGAAGAATCCCCTGGGGTAACACATATGAGTGTGCCACTCTAGCATAGGTTATCATACTGACATAGGGAGAAATTAGAACTGAAGCCAATCCAATCTGTCTCCGATTGAAGGGTGAAATGGTGCCAGAAAAAGGGAGAAAAGATCTATGGTCCAAACCGCCTGTACCAGCAGATGGCTAGTATGAGATGCTCTACAAAAATTCAGTTACCCTTGAGAGTACAATAGGGTTGAGAAGACAAAAGGTGTGGTGAAGAATAGAGGGAACAATGGCTAACAGGTTGAGGCCATGAGATAAGGACCTGTAGAAAGGGGAGAACTACCAACAACATAGACTATATTACAAGCATGACTACACACATTGTACAGTAACACAAAATAGACAGCTCAAGGACTGGCTTTAGAAGCCACCAGAGCAAACAAAAAAGTGAGCCACAAACATCTGAGCTGTAGCTGCTTTGTTCTTCGAATGATATTGCTAAAATGTTAACAAAGCTCTTGCACTTAGGAGAGCGCCCCTCATAATGCACAACATGTGCAACCAGCAATGAAAGAGACAAACAAGTGCCAGTGCCAAGTTTACTTGTGGAAAGAAAAAACCCACATGCCAAGGTTACTACAATACAATATATCTCGTTGCTGCACTAACGTGTTTATTTGGTGATGGATAGTGCTTATATATAGCCAAAATAAGTTATTTTAACTTTTTTTTTTTAAAGGAAACTAAGGAATTGCAGAGGAATATACACTTTCATTGAGGGCTAATTATTATACCAATCATACACTATTAAAAACAAACTACAGTAGCATGTGGGATGTCATTAGCGGAGACACTGTATCTTACCCTGCACTCCTTAACCCCTTCAGTGCTAGTGGGGTCTGCAATAGGACTGCAGTGCTAGTGGGGTCTGCAGTCCTATGAAGGACCAAGCTGAACTAATTATAGTGCTACGGTTAGTAAGTTAAAACTAGATGCACTATGCTTTTATTTACAAAATATCTGGCAAAATATAGTGTAAATATTTGTAAATCATTTTTCAAAACCTGCCCTTATGCTTTAATTGACAAAAAGGATTCTGATGAGAGGTCTTTGTTAATCCCCAGTGATAAAATAGGAGATGTATTGATACCCCTCTCTTTATGAGCTCTAACTATGTAAGTACATAGTATACATAATATAATAAAAGAGATAAGGCCTGTAAATCTCACCTCAACCTTTAGGTTACAATGTTTACTAATTATACATGTTCATTTCCTCGTATATATAAATGTAGGATTAAAAAAATGTGGCGATTAACCTACTTTTCCCCCACTCAACATGTTATCGTCATGTTAGTTCAGTTTGTTTATGTGGTAGGTGGCGATGGCCGACATAAAAGCTCAAAATATCTGCTTTGGCTGATATTGACTCCTACTGTAGGTCTTCCTTGTATCTCAGTGGGTCACTGCTTACCTGATAACAGGGATCTGCAGATGTTTCCTCCGGACTTGGATGAATGTGTCCACAGTGCTACAGATAGCTTCCCTTTCTTGCAGACGTGAATTGAGTTGTGTGTCCCCTTGCCGTAGGGACTTGTTGGGCAGCATATCCCAGGGGATATTCTTAGCCCCCCATGGTGGGGCGGCAGCATGAGTGGGGCCAGAACTGTGCCTGTACTTAGGGATCTGCTTAGAAGTAGCTGCAGAACCAGCCAGATGTTTGTCACAACTCGAAGATGGGAGGAGAGAGGGTCCGGATAGAGGGAGGGGGTGACTGTACATATTAAGTAATAAGCTCTGAGAAAGTTTTTTTTCTTAAAGTCAACAAACACAATAGAACATTTTTGGCTTGAGAAGTATGCTGCTTTAACTATTTGAGAGACAAACAGCTGCAACATATTACAGCACTATAAATGTAGTTAGCGTAAAGCTAACAGATCTCTATAAAGATCAATGGCATATATTTCTATGAGCCAACAATATACACTGTGTACAAAGAAAACAGGACCCCTTTTATTTTTCGTCATGTCTTGCAGAAAAATCACTACATTTTCATAAAAATTGCAGAAATTATAGATCTGTCACAGTAGATTATTACATTTAAGAATGATATGATGACAAGGTCACGTGACGATGGGGAGGTGAATGGCTGCTTAGTACCTGAGCTCCATTCCCACCGGCACTAGTTATATCAATAACTACAGCAAAATCGCGACAACAGCAACACAACCAGCAGTAAAGAATCTCTAAACATACCAGGATGGCTTCTAACAAAACAGTTCGAAGAAAAACCCAGACAGTCTCTACTTATTTCAAAAAAGGAGAGACAGCACAGGGAGACAGGCCTGAATCCCCTGCACAACCCACCATGACAGGCCATGAGGGAGAAAATGCAAGTGCTGCATCGGACGACATGGATGTAATGAGGCGCAAGGATATGAAAGCTTTCTGCGCTGAAATGAAGCAATTTTTTACAACAGAACTTTGGGCTCTCAGGAAAGATATGGATGCCATAGGTGAGCGAACAAACTCCCTAGAGGTTAAGTCTGATGAGACCGTTACTGCACTGGCACAAACTCAGAAACAAGTAACTAAGCTGAGGGACCAGGTCAGATTCCTAGAGGAAAAGATTGAGGACTCTGAAAACAGGGACAGAAGAAGTAATATCCGTCTAAGGGGGGTCCCTGAGACTGTCACCGACCCAGAGGATTTTGCCACCAAGTGGCTAGAACAACTCTTCCCTGACAAGACGGACCGTGAGCTCCTGTTAGACAGATGTCATCGCGCCCTGAGAGGAAGACCTCAGGCAGGGGACCCCCCAAGAGACATTGTTATCAGGTTCCACCATTACCGCACAAAAGAAGAGGTATGCAAGATATCACGGGACACTAAACATATGGAGTTTGATAAAGTGAGATTCCAGGTGTTCCAAGACCTGTCCCCTGCCACGCTGGCCAAAAGAAAATCCCTAGCCCCCATTACAAGAATTCTGAGGGACCAGCAGATTAGATACCGGTGGCTATTCCCATGTGCAGTAATGGTGCTGCGGAATGGGGTAGCACATACCTTGAGACGCCTGGAAGACGGCGAGGGATTCCTCGGCAAGCTGGGCGCAGGGGGAGCGGCGGAGGTCTTGCGGGCATCCCCACGAGCAGAAGCAGGAGACGCAGACGTACCCCTACCCACATGGAGCAAAGCGGGGGCTCCGCGGTTGGCGGCAGGAGCAACGGGATCAGCAGCGGCCCATAACTGAGTTCTCACCCCATGAAATTTGGAAAAGCTCAAGCAAAGAAATAATCATATAAAAGGGATCCCTTTTGGTGTTCAGAACCTTCATCATGTCATTTTGCCTTTTCGTTTTACCTTCCAGCTGGGGTGTTTCAGCTGCAGTGTCTTGCTTCACCCGGAGGGAGGCATCGTAAGCGCGTCCTCCGGTGACCCAGCTACCCCCCCCCCGCTCCTGCGACTACCCCCCCCCGCTCCTGCGGCTACCCCCCCCGCTCCTGCGGCTACCCCCCCCCTCACCCCACTACTGCAGCTACCCCCCCCCTCACCCCACTACTGCAGCTACCCCCCCCCCTCACCCCACTACTGCAGCTACCCCCCCCCCTCACCCCACTACTGCAGCTACCCCCAACCCCACTACTGCAGCTACCCCCCCACCCCACTACTGCAGCTACCCCCCCCTCACCCCACTACTGCAGCTACCCCCCCACCCCACTACTGCAGCTACCCCCCCACCCCACTACTGCAGCTACCCCCCCCCCACCCCACTACTGCAGCTACCCCCCCCCACCCCACTACTGCAGCTACCCCCCCCCCACCCCACTACTGCAGCTACCCCCCCCCACCCCACTACTGCAGCTACCCCCCCCTACTGCGGATGCCCCCCCGCACTTGCGGATGCCCCCCCGCACTTGCGGGTGCCCCCCCGCACTTGCGGATGCCCTTCCGCACTTGCGGATGCCTTTCCAGACCTGCGGCTGCTCTCCCGGACCTGCGGCTGCCCTCCTGGTCGCGAGCGGGTCCGTCGCTGACTTTTGGAGGGCAGCCATATTGCCTCTATCCCTCCCTGTGCTCCGGCGGGAGCGGCTCCGGTTTTCGCGGGCTTTGCCGCTGACGTCACTGCCAGGCGACGAGCCAGGGGCCGCTCTCTCGCGAGAGGACGGCGCGGCCCCACGTGACTGCGCACATTGCAGGGAGACTCTGCCCGAGATGCAGAGGGGGACGGTCCGCGATAGCGCAGGGGCCGGGGACACGGGGGGAATGCAGAGAGGTGGGGGCTGAGATCGGGGGATGAGAGGAGGATGAAAGGGGGGAGGAGGATGAAAGGGGAGGGGGAGGAGGATGAAAGGGGAGGGGGAGGAGGATGAAAGGGGAGGGGGAGGAGGATGAAAGGGGAGGGGGAGGAGGATGAAAGGGGAGGGGGAGGAGGATGGAGGGGGAGGATGAGGATGAAAGGGGGGGACGAGGATGAAAGGGGGGAGATGAAGGGGGGGGAGGACGAGGATGAAAGGGGGGGAGGACGAGGATGAAAGGGGGGGAGGATGAGGATGAAAGGGGGGGAGGATGAGGATGAAAGGGGGGGATGAGGATGAAAGGGGGGGGATGAAGATGAAAGGGGGGGGTGAGGATGAAGGGGGGGGGAGGATGAGGATGAAAGGAGGGGGGAGGAATAAGATGAAAATGGGGGAGGATGGGGGGGGGATAACGAGAGGGTAAAGAAAGATTCAATTCACTTGTCACCATCTGACGCGGAGCCCTTCCCAATAAAGTTTCAATGAGGCTCTGTATGTTATGTTATATGTATGTTAGATGGTATAGAATATCTGTTGCTTCTGTTGTATATGTTGTAGGTTATATATGTTATTTATGGTTCATATGTTATATAGGGTTAATGGGGTTAAATATGTTAAATATGTTCATTAAATCATTAAATAATTGGGTTCATTCAAATGCTGGGTATATGCATGTATATATATGGATATGCACTCACTATAACTTAGGTACTGCTGTAAGTCGTTATAAAGTTAAAAATCACGCTACAGTTTAAGGTTAAGTTAGTTATCAGTTTTGCGCCGGTGGGATTCACCCACGATGTCGTACATGTGTTCCTCATATAGGTCCCTGACGAATCAGGACCTCAAACAAGTCCCAGGGGGGTCGGTCCCGGGAAGGGAAAGCCGGCCATTTTGGAAGGTCAGGCATACCGACCTGCCCATTGGGCGTCAGACTCCCACTCGGGGGACCCCGAGGGGAGCTCTGGTTTTTCTTTTATTTTTTTTCATTATTACAAAGCGATTTAACTTATGTTTCCAATTTTGCTTTACCCCTTATGTGTTTTCCCTTGTACTGTCTCCTCCCTCCCTACCCCTCCCAATCCTTTCCCCACCCGGCCGGGGAGGATGCCGACCTAGACGGAACACAAGAACTTTGCCGGATGGTAACACCAAAAACGTCCGCCAGTTGAACAAGGCACAAAGTGGACAGGGTGAGTCATCAAACGTTAGTTTGTTACACTTCTCACACATTAAGTGATGGCGTTAACCCTTATATCACATAACGTTAAGGGCTTTAATAGCCCAACCAAGAGAAAAATAGCTTTCACTGACTATAAACGAAAACACGCAGATGTCCTAATGTTACAGGAGACTCATTTTAGCAAGACCAATGCGCCTAAATTCCTAGACAAAGACTATGCCCAGTTCTACCTTTCCTCCGCACCGGTTAAAAAACGTGGAGTGGCCATCTTGTTCCATAATAAAATCCCATTTGTAGCCCAAACTATTAAAAGAGACACAGAGGGACGCTTTGTTATACTAGTGGGCACGATACGGGAGCAATGCATCACAATAGCCACAATCTATGCCCCCTGCGAGCAGGACGCAGTCTTCTTTGAAGACTTTTTTCGGACTCTACGCACCGTCGCAAGGGGCGGCGTAATACTCGCAGGGGATATCAACATGGTCATGCAACCAAATCTAGACAGATCAGGGAATACGGGCACAGTACATAAAAAAGTGGGGACCTCTTTACGCAAGGGCCTCAAAGACAACCAACTGACTGACATATGGAGAGAACTACACCCGACTGATAGGGACTATACGTTCTATTCCCACCCACACGGCTCCTACAGCAGAATTGATTATTTTTTCGTCTCTTGCCAACTGGTTCCTCTGGTCTCCCGAGCTGGGATCCATGATATTTCATGGTCTGACCATGCACCGATAGAGCTAAGGTGCGAGCACATCCGAACAGGCAGACCAGGAGCGAACTGGAAGCTCAACGAATCAATCCTAAAAATTCCTGAGATTTATGAGACAATAAAGGAAGAAATAGTTCAATTCTTCCACACAAACACAGGCTCTGTAGATTCCCAGTTTGTACTGTATTATGGGAGGCTCACAAAGCGACGCTGAGGGGCATACTAATTAGCACCACAGCTAGGAGAAAACGGGAAAGGGACTCAAAAATTATGAAGCTTCAATCGAGATTACATTCCCTTACATCACTCCATAAGAGTAACCCAGACCCGCAAACCCTACAAGAATTGAAAGATACCAAAATTGAACTAAACATGTTGTTGACCTCCAGGGCAGATAACGCGCTGAGTTGGTCTAAGAGGAAATTTTACGAAAAAGCGAACAGGCCGGATACTATGCTGGCTCGAGCGTTAAGAGACAGACAAGTGAAGTTTAATATCCAAGCTATACGCTTAAAATCAGGTACCCCCACGGCCAACCCTAAGAAAATAGTAGAAGAATTTGGTTCGTTCTATGAAACACTATATAATGGAGAGAAAGTGGCACATAACGCTAAAACGAGCGAGAAGCTGAGAGATTTCTTAGCCAGCTCAAAACTAGGGAGATTGACAGAGGCAGAGAGAGAGGCCATGGGCGCTGATTTCACTATAGAGGAGGTGTCACAAGCCATTAAGGAACTCAAACCCTCAAAAGCCCCAGGGCCAGATGGCTTCTCGGGGCTATACTATAAGAAATTTGCCAAAGTACTAGCCCCTAGGTTGCTCCACGTGTTCAATGCAATATTAGCAGGAGCCCCCATCCCCAGAGAGATGTTACAGGCGTCTATATCATTAATCCATAAACCAGGTAAAGATCCGCTGGACTGCAAAAGTTATAGGCCCATATCCCTAATCAATACTGATATTAAAATATACGCTAAACTATTGGCCAATAGATTATGTCTAATCCTACCCAGACTTATACACCCAGATCAGGTCGGATTCATTAAAGGCAGACAGGCAGCGGACAATACCCGGCGATTTATTGATCTGGTAGAATTGGCCACTAAAAATAACACACAAAGTATGCTGTTAAGTCTGGATGCAGAAAAAGCTTTTGATAGGATAGACTGGCCTTACCTGAAGGAGACGCTTGCGGCATTTGGCTTTGGGGATCAGGTGAGTAGAGCGATTCTCTCGCTGTACTCAGGACCTACCGCCAGGGTAATACACCAGGGCTTTCCATCTCTCCCCTTTCAAATTAAGAGTGGCACGAGACAGGGATGCCCATTATCCCCTCTCCTGTTCGCTCTATGTATAGAACCACTGGCGGCGCAAATTAGAGGCAACCCGGACATCTCAGGGTTAAACGTATATTCTCAAACACATAAAGCGGCCCTGTACGCAGATGATATCCTACTAATTATTTCAAAGCCCCTCACCTCCTTGCCAAACCTATTGGATTTATTGGACAGATTCTCGAGCATTTCGGGATTTAAAATAAATCAAGCTAAATCTGAAGCCCTCAACATCAATCTCCCTAGACACGTAGAGAAGTTATTGCAACTGAATTTTAACTTCCACTGGCAACAGAAATTCATAAAATATCTAGGAGTCCACATAGCCAAGAACACCAAAGACATCTACAATGCAAATTACCCCAACCTAATTCGGACGTTGATAGCTGACCTCCATAAATGGTCCTCTATACGAATATCCTGGATAGGTAGGATACATAGCGTCAAAATGAACCTACTCCCCCGTATCCTATACCTTTTCCAGACGTTACCAGTGCCACTCAGACTGAAGGATTTGCTCTCACTTCAGTCTGCAATCTCTAAATTTATCTGGGGAGGGAAAAAAACGAGAGTCAACAAATTAAATATGAAAAGATCTGTCCTAGCAGGGGGCCTAGCGGTACCCTGCCTGCTCTCATATTACAAAGCGGCTCAATTAAGCCAAATTGTTCAATGGCAATCCAGTCCACATTTAAAACGGTGGGTGGAATTAGAGAGTGCTGCCTGCGCTCCTTTAAAAATACGCAACTTGATTTGGCTACCTAAAACAGCACGACGATCTGCTAACATGCCGCTTTCCTCAATGACCAACTCGTTGTCTATCTGGGAGGCTAATAAGACTAAATACTCTCTCACAACGAGTAATTCTTCGATGTCCCCAATTTGGAACAATCCCAAGTTCGCTCCTGGCCTTCTGGAGGGAGATGCATCAATTTGGAAACATAAAGGTTATATACGAATTAAAGATCTGGAGGGTTACAATAGCAAGATTAAAACGTTTGATCACGTCAGAGAAGAAAAAGATATACCCCACTCAGAATTTTTTAGGTACCTCCAACTTCGAGCATTTTATAACAAATTTGCCCCATACCCCCCCTGACGTCATTCGAAAAGCTCTGTCTGGCAGAGACCGACACAAAGGGACTCACATCACAATTGTACAAGGAAGTAGTTGATTCCGCGAGCATTAGACAGCAGCCACCGTCATTTAGAACCCAATGGGAAAGAGACCTGGGAGAGACATTAGAAGATGACGAGTGGAACGCTATGTATATGGCCACGGCAAAAAGCTCCATATGTACCACACTAAAGGAGAACGCATATAAGGTCCTAATGCGGTGGTACCTCACCCCAATGAAATTAGCCAAGTTCGTGCCTGGATCCTCCTCACTATGCCCCCGGCAGTGCGGAGGATCGGCCGATCTGTTACATATGCTGTGGTCTTGCCCGCGGATCTCCCCACTATGGGAAGAAATTAGACATTGGATACAGAGAGTCTTCGACCTCACTATTCCCCCAGACCCATGGCTATTCCTCTTGAATAGACCACTAACGGGCCTGTCCAAAGCAAACAATAAACTAATAGCACATTTTGCAATAGCCACACGGAGCGAGATAGCAGCACTATGGAAACGCCCCGAAATTCCAAGTATTCCAAAGATTCGAAATCGATTGTGGTTTATCTGCCAGATGGAAAAGTTGACGAGTCTAGTTAACGACACTGGCACCAATTATCTCAAAGTATGGACGCCTTGGCTGGCGCAGACGGATATCGCCGGGGTTGAGAGGAACACAATCTGGCTGTGATAGATGAAGGTGCGTTCTCCTTTAGGAGCGGAAACTCAGCTCACGACGACTACACAGACAAATAGACAGAACGCCTACAGAGGTGTTAAACTGGAGAGGACGCAACCCACAAAGAACCTTACTAGGAGCGGTGAAGAGACCTAGCACGAGTCGATGCTCCTCTTCCGACCGCGCCACCCCTTTACCCCCTTCCTACCCACCTCCTTTTTTTTTTTTTTTTTTTATTATTTATTTTTTTTTTCTTTATTGATTTTGTGTTTGTCAATTTGAATCAATCGTACTATGTGAATTATGTTATTATCTTTATTGCTAGTCTACCCAAAACAATCCGGTCGAGTAGGGCCCGAAAAACCGGGATATGTCTCACAAGCTGACATACGGTACTGTCTATAGCGGAGATTAACACTAAAAATGAATGTAATGTATACTGTATTCTGTATCACTTGTTTGGAAAAATGCAATAAAATTTAAGTTACAAAAAAAAAAAAGAATGATATGATAATCTATTCTTTGGAATTGGTCTCAGCATGATGATCTCATAAAGTGCATAGTTACAAAATGGTGTTTAGCGAAGAAGATAAGCACGTTATAAAGTGCTTGAGACAGAGCAAGTATTATGGTCCAAAACTCTTACACTACATAAAATGTTTCCTGATAAAGGATAGTCGCTAGGAGGACAGAAAAAACGAATTTGTATAGTTCAGGAGTTGGAATAGCTGGAGCAATGCATTATCGATTATACAATCAAACAGAGGTGTTCTCGTCTTCGGGCGTGCATTTCAGCAGCAGGAGGAGGATATTTTGAACACACACTTGGAACTCAAACTTTATAGTATTCTTAGTATTTCAGATTAGATTACAACAGTTTAACACATTTATGAGCTACGAACGAAAAAAACTCCTATTTCTTGTTTTAAGGAACAGGAACCTACCGCAGTGTATCTGGTAATTGTTGAAATAATACAGTGACATCAATTTAGTTAACACCAGTTGATTGACTATTGTAACGTACGTGCTCACAACAAACCTGGACCGGACCGCGGGGCTGAGGTGGGGATAGATATACACCGACCTTAGACCACGAAGCCTGATCCGGGTTGCGAATTCCGTGGTCGTACGTAGCAGTGTCGGGACTGGAGAAGGCAGGATAATCCGTGGACAAGCCGGGGTCAGGATAGGAGAAGGCTGGGTAAACGATATCCATGCTGGGGTTCGGCAACAGGACGCTTGAGCGAAGATGCTCCAGCGAAGACAGGAACGGGGGATCCAGTGCGTCAGCACAAAACAGCACCCCCTAGCCGGGTACAGCTGTGAGTAGTGGAGACCACTGGGAGCAGGAGATTGCAGCAGGTATCAGGAACAACGATGCAGGCCTCTGCAATGGAGAATATGCAGCAGGTAACAGGAAGCACCGATGCAGGCCTCTGCAGGAGAGAATATGGGATCCAGTGTGTCAGCACAAAACAGCACCCCCTAGCCGGGTACAGCTGTGAGTAGTGGAGGCCACTGGGAGCAGGAGATTGCAGCAGGTAACAACGATGCAGGCCTCTACAAGGAGAATATGCAGCAGGTATCCGGAAGCACTGATACAGGCCTCTGCAGGACAGGAAGCAGGGAACAGGTACTGCAGACAGGACAAGAAACACTGAGGCTTATATATACTATAAGAAAGAGTTCAAGAAACGCTTCTATGGTGTAATACATTTTTATTGAGTTAAGGTTTAAAAAGTAACTAAAAGTGCACACTAACAATCGCAGTGTCTGTTCTTGTGAACAAGGTATGCAGGTACTGTAACCTGTTGTTTCCAGGGTAAGTCAGTGTAAGGCTTATCTGCAGGGTGAGTTTTCTCCTTCTGCGGGGGGTGTTCCTCGGCGTGTCAGCGTCGGTGAATGCCCTCCATCCGGTATCGGGAGTCGGTGGATGATGATGTCACCTCCTCAACCCTGCTATCGGCCGGCGCAGGTTTGCACAGTTCTGTCAAGTCTTTGCCAGGTCGGTCTGCTTCCACACATTCTCGCTCTCCGCGTTTCGTTTAATCCTAATAGAGGTATATTAGTATTTTATCTGGTAGTGTTAGGCCTTGCGAACAGGTGTCTGCCTTGTCGTGGCTCGCAAGCTTACAACGCTTTGGCCAAAGGGTTAAACTAAATGACCCTATTTCAAGAGAATATATAAGTATTTTACTGTGTATTTCTGTCATGTAGGCTGTAGCATTGGGCTTCTCTGTCGTCTGTTGTATACATATGCCACGCTCAATAGCACTCCATTTTGACACATATACATATATATTTTGTGGGGGCTCAGGGGTTCCCAAAAAGAGCTTGCTGGGGTTCTGCGTTTTTTTTATAAGAAAGAGTGCAAGAAACGCTTCTATGGTGTAATACATTTTTATTGAGTTAAGGTTTAAAAAGTAATTAAAAGTGCACACTTACAATCGCAGTGGCTGTTCTTGTGAACAAGGTATGCAGGTACTGTAACCTGTTGTTTCCAGGGTAAGTCAGTGTAAGGCTCTTCTGCAGGGTGAGTTGTCTCCTTCTGCGGGGGGTGTTCCTCGGCGTGTCAGCGTCGGTGAATGCCCTCCATCCGGTATCGGGAGTCGGTGGATGATGATGTCACCTCCTCAACCCTGCTATCGGCCGGCGCAGGTTTGCACAGTTCTGTCAAGTCTTTGCCAGGTCGGTCTGCTTCCACACATTCTCGCTCTACACGTTTCGTGGGTGCTCCGCCCACTTCCTCAGGAGTCTTGGATGTGGATGGGAACTCCGATCCCAAATCTCATGTAAGTAGTATAACCTTTTAATCATGGTAACTTATGCAGTAGGTGATCTGATTAGTCACTGCTAATTGTATGAATCAGAGTTAACCTGTTGTTGACATCCCTGCTATACAAAAGGTGGAGTACAGTATATCTGCAGACGAGCATTACACTACTACTCCCCGGAAACAACAGGTTAGAGTACCTGCATACCTTGTTCACATGAACAGCCACCTCGATTGTAAGTGTGCACTTTTAATTACTTTTTAAACCTTAACCTAACAAAAACTTTATTACGCCATAGAAGCGCTCTTTCTTATAGAATACTGACCTCAAGTGACCTCCAAGATCACATTAAGAGCTCCAGCACTTCCTATTGGCATTAGGTCTGCCCTCCCTCCCCAGGTCTGCCCTCCCTCACCAAGTCTGCCCTCCCTCACCAGGTCTGCCCTCCCTCAACAGGTCTGCCCTCCCTCACCTTGTCTGCCCTCCCTCACCAGTAACATTGGACTCACATTGTTTCAGACTTTTTTCACTTTTGACACAATCACGGTAACATTAACCTATTGCTAATTACTACACTCCTCCAATTTCATTTCTTTGCAGGTTTTCTCCTGCCTCCGATATATACACATACAGTGTATACACGAAAGAGACTCTGTGAAATGTACATTCTTTTGCAAAAAACAATTGCGAAAAAAAATGCAAAGTTTTCAAAAATAAAAATTGTGGTGGTCACATGATTAATGTGCAGGTCAAATTGTGTGCATGCAATTAAGGAACAATTTGGTTAAAAAGCCAACATTTTGCCTTTTCCCCCCAAATTTAGAAACAAAATGTGCATAATCCACCACCCCTGCTCAACAACAAACAAAAATAGCAAACGGAAAAAAGGCAAGTGGTCACATCTCTGTTCACATCTGATGTACAGTACCAGCATTTGTGTGAGCTTAGATGGCAGAAAACAGGAAATTGCTAGCAAACATTAAGAAACAGTGACCTAAAACCCTTAGGCTAAATCCCCGCTAGCGCTGAGCGGGCTGCGCTTGCAGAGGAGACTTACATATATAGATATATGTAAGTCCCTGCTCACACGGCGCTCGTGCGTGTGCACACACGCTCAGCCGCGATCAGCGTGTAAGTAAACAAAAAATCTATACTTACCCGCGCGCTGAACTACCCGCAATCCCCCCCCTCCTCTCCGGCGCACACGTACAAGCTGGACACCCGGCGCTCATGCTTAGAGCGCTCTCCAAGCATGAGCACGCTCAGCGCCAGCAGGGACTTAGCCTTAGAAATCTATTGAGCAGACATCTAAGCTCTCTTTAAGTAATGGCATTTTTCTGATCTGTGCATTCTCTAAGCATCACAGTCTTAAACTAATGGAGTCTGGGCAATATTTACTAATCCATCTTGTGCTGGAAGGTATCTTGTGTCTATGCCATATAGAACTACTTTGTAATATGGGCCTCTCCAGTTTAGACTTGTACCCAATAAAAGGGAAATCAAATTATGGGGATTGCTGCTTTAATAACCAATCAACGGATGGTAGCATATTTATTCTTTTGCCCACGTACATTCTTCCATGTTCTTTCATTGTGACAGGACATCACTGTTCTTTTTTTTATTCCATGCTTTTGGTCAGCAAATATTAGATTAACCTGTAAATTCTTAGGACAATGATGTGCAGCGGATGAATGTTTCATGCACTCATATGCAAATCCAGAGATGTAAATAAACACAAGGGGAAGGGATTTTCTGTGTCACTGTACAACTTTTACAGCACTGAGTTCAATATGTAAATGAGCAATGCAGGCATACGGAAACAGTTTATTTTACTTGTGCCTGCAGCTGCTAAAACAGAGGAACCTCTCTGTCTTCTTCAGAGGAAAGCAGCGATTAGCAAGGCAGAAAGCAGAAGATGATGTGAAGTCACTTAATGTGGAATTCACAACATGACTACAAATGAACTTCACTTATCGGGTGGAAAGAGCTGGAGGCTGGAAAGAGACTCTCTCCTTCCATTTGAAGTAGCTTTCAAACACATTCTTCGTTATCAGGTGCTTTGTACTTTTTCATTTATCACTTGACCCATTTTGCCCCATCAATACTGTACTTCTATGGCATGATTTTCACATGACCTGTGTTGGTAGCACTTTACAGCTACTCGGACATTATGACATTTTAGCGGCTGCAATCAGGGGACTGCAGAGCAGTGGGGTTTGAGTAACCATCAGATAATCCACCACTTACTGAATCCTGCAGTACGTGTACACAGGATTATTAAACCTAACAGTGGTGGCATTTAGAAAAAGAAACACAAACACACACACATAAATAAATATAAAATTGTAGCCAGGTATCCCGTGGGCTACTAATGCCCCATCTAACACGTACGTCCTGGTACTAGCGCAGGCAGTGTTAGGGTTAAATCTATGCTCCTTGCTGCTGCTGTGAACAACTCCCTTGAGTGGCAGGGGGGATGGGCCTAAGGCCTGGGTACTGCCCTAAAACGGACTCAGACCTAGGACCCTCCCCTGGGTACAAAAGGGGCTGCAGCTCTAAATTTAGGGAGTGTTGGAAGTGTGGAGCCAGGGCTCTGGTTCGCATTCTTTCCCCTCCCTCAGGGGAGTGGAATCAGCTACCCCACATTCCACCAGGGAGTGTGGGAGTCAGGGATAGACCTTTGGGGCCTCAAGCCCTGGGGGTTGAGTCCAGGGACAAAGAGAGCAGCAAGCTGCGATGTGATCTTCTGCTGGGTTATCTAGGGTCCAGTGGAAGTCTCTCTTGTTAAGGAAGATGTATGCTGTAACGGATTGTGTTGCTGTGTACTGATGTGAAGCAATAAAGACCCCAGTTACTGTTTTGTACTCCTGCCTGAGACTGCAGTTCTTCAGGGAGGGAGAGTGTTTCCCCAGGGGAATGGAGGCGCTGCACCGAAAAGAGAAGGTACTAAGCACCAAAAGCCTGTCCTGGTAATCCCTACTACCACCGGCGGATGCTCAGAGCCTCTGTGAGCCAGACAGGTAGCACCAAGCCAGGTAACGGCAGTAAATTTCCCTTAGGGTGGGAGAAGACGGGTTACATCAGAGCATGCAGCATCCAGGAAAATGAATAAATGGTGCCCAGTTGTCTTGTGTATCCTTGTACATCTGGTATAACCTGCCTGAACATCCACCAACCTCCTCTCTCACCAGATTAGGTAGATAACTGCTGCCGCAAAGAGTCAGATGTACCTTGATCCCTCCTTGTGTTCAGGGCCTGGTCATTGTCCTCCGATATGCTGTCCGCGATGGTAGATGAAGCAAAAATAGAAGAACTGCAATGTACCACCAAATTGAAGAAGGAGGATGACTTAATATATCAAAAAAGAGCTTTATTGGATCCTTGACAAATAGACCGACATGTTTTGCGCAAGTTGCGCGTTCTCGAGGTCCTTTTTTCAACTTAATTTTTTATTAGGTATCAGAGCAGAGATATACAGAAATATAGCATAGTTGAATGGGTTATCTGGGGGGGTTGTAGGGGGGATGGGTACAGAAAAGAAAAGGGAGGGGGGGCAGGGTGAGGGAACAGCATTTTGGTGGAGCTTTTTTAGAAAAAAGAAAATCTACATAGACCAATCATAATATAGTTTTGCGAGATGGCTCTGGGGCCACCTCATTCCACCCTACAAGGTCGACTTTTAAATACCCTGCGTGCCCGGCAAAAAAAAAGCCGGTATACGTGTCATCATGCAACAGCTGGTGTGCTGCTAGGTCATCACGCTCAGTATTCAGAGGAATACAAAAATGTTAAATAACTTAACAAAAAACATTTAACAAGAGAAGAAGGGATGCCACATTCTCCCATATCCTCTGCTTTCTTAATGTTGGAATGAAGGGGGTAGTAAGTAGCAACACCTTGTCCCTGAACAAAATAAAAGCAAAATATAAAAAAGGCATAGCTTCTTTATGTAGTCAGGTCCCCTCTGGGTGGTTGTGCCCCCCCCCCCCCTTCTCTGCACTTACTTCCGCGGCGATCGGAAGGGATGTGGGCGGTAACGGGGGCATGAGGGAGCGGGCGCAAGTGCGCGCGCCTGCTCGTGTCCCACAGAGGGGGCGTGCGGGTGCCGGGCGGTGATTGCGGCACCGGGGACTCCCGGCGGCTCCTGCAGAGAGAGGCCGCCATCTTCTTCTTGCTCGCGCATGCGCAGTGAGTCACTGCCGCCGGTGGCGATTGCAGAGGTTTGCGCATGCGCAGGTGAGGTGCGCACAAGGCGGCCAATGGGAGAATAGCTCCCAAGAAGACTACAGCCCCCAGCATGCACAGGGGCTAGGTCAAATGGCGCCAGGGAGCCAATAGGGTTGCCCGAATCCCCTGCTCAGGGGATTGATACTTTTCGCATGCTCAGCCCACGCTAGGTCAGTCAGGACCAGGAAGAGCTAGGGGTAGGAGGTGAGTGCAGGGGTCTGTGACCTACTGCATTAGGCCAGCATCCCCCTAGGCCCCAGTTAGGTCCTGAGCCACCTAAACAACTTGTAGTGCTATAGGGACATGCCCTAAGTAGGAACTCTGCCCCATTATCTGTTTGGTAGTCAGGGACACAGTGCTAAGCAGCGCAGCCCTGCGAGGTGGGTTCTGGGCTCAGAACATCACCAAAGACGCAGAGACTTACGGTGATATTATCCACGCCGGAATTCACCCCACGCGGTGGCGGATGATGACGTCAGACCGGACGGAATCCCTGTCGTAGTCTGCGGAACCCGGGGCCGGAGCCTCGGGCAGGTATCATTCAACAAGTGCACCAACACTGTACAGCAACGCAAGGAGCACGCCTGAAAGGCGGGGTATCACTTGGGGACATTTAAGTGGTAGAGTGGCCAAGGGCCCTGTATAGTTCATTTGGACACGGTGTGGGGATACATGGTGGATAATACTTTCAATGAGAGCAAGTATTGTTGTGATTCATATAGAGTATAAGTATCTATTTGCATGTGTTCAGTAAAGACCGTTCTGTTTATACTAGTGAGTATTATTGTGTTGTGTCCTGAGAGGGACTCCTCCCGCTCCGTCGGGATCCCTCCCAGGTGGAGGCATTGCACCACGAGATATTGTGATATATATATGTACCCCAGGCTCTCCATGCAGAGGCTTAGGCTCCTGAGGTCCACACAGGTAAATAAGCACCAGTAGCGTCTGTATTCACAGGGAATACCCGTTAGATTTAGAATGATTGACTTTCAACACATGACACCACATAATATTAAAGTAGACTATATAACATTATTGTGTATTAAGGGTGATAATAAATGCCTAGAAAACTATGAGTTCAATAGAACAATTAATGAACATAAATTCACTCAAGTAAGAGTATTATATATTAATTAGAAATAACAATTTCATTCATACCCTAAAAAACACAATTCATTGTTAAATGTCAGAAAGATTTTATATATAAGTCTAAAATGTAAATTCATCAATCAGATCATATAGATAATCAAATTAGATTAATATTCAACTTATTTTAAAGTTGCTGAACTTATTAAACTTTGGCACAACTTTTCCTCATATATATATATATAAATAATCCTGATATAATAACCATAAATCAGACAAAGTTAGGAAATCCACTTTTATTTGAAACAAGGTGTTTAAACACCAGACCGTAAGGAAATGCAGGACCCATGAACTACAGTAGCAATATACAAATCTAAAGAAATAAAATAATATGACATGAAGTAATATGGAAAAAGGGAGAGGGGGAGGGGGAGGAGAGGGGGAGAAGAGGAGGGGGATGGGTGGGAAGGGAAGCGGGATGGGAGGGGGAAGAAATATATTAAAGACATATGTATATAATTTAAAAATAATAAAACTTCAAATCTTAAAAAATGACTAAGGTCCCAGTCTGAGTTGAGTACTCTGGGCATTCTAGTTCACAAAGTAAAGATCGAGAACATTTCCCTAAAGTCAAGTTTATTAATCCTGTTTCCACCTCTAGTTATTGGTGGGACCATTTCAATGCCCTGCACATCAATTTCTTTAGGTTACCTTGGGGACATTGTGACACATGTTTGGATACTGGGTGATTTAAGTCACCCATTTTGTGTGTTCCTGTATCCTTTGTTTCAAATGTCTTATCGTCCTCCCCACGTATTGCTTCCCACAGCCAAAGGTTAGATGGTATACCACAAATTTGGTATCGCAATCGATGAATGATCTAATGCGAAAACTTCTGCCTGTGACCGTGGAGGCTTGCATATTAATACAAATGATGACTCAGGAGATTCCTTGTCCCTCTCTCCCATCTCCTGTTACTCCTTCCCACTCAGCTACCTTACCTTCTACCTCTCTCCCCCCGCATGTCCCGTATACCCATGCGTTCCCTGAGCCCCTGCTTTGATCCTCCACGTTCCCTTTCTCCCGCGGTCACAGCGTTACCTGCCCCTGTGGTGCCACCCGATCCGTTGCCTCCTCCTGGCATGGCGCCCACGGCATGGCCCTCCGCGCGCCTGGTGACGCGTCCGGTGCGTGCACTCCCCCAACCCTTTCTTATTTAGTGTGTGCATCTCCCGACTATTAAAGTGAAAGCAATACACAAAAATTATTTAATATAATATATAGACACCACCCGAAAATCTGAAAAGTACATTAAACATGGATGTGGCACTTAGAAAAAATAATAATAATAATAAAAAAAGGACAGTTTATAAAAATGTATCAAAATAAAATACGTCATTCCAACAGGTGGAGATTTCGTAACTAAAGTTAAAAATCCATCTTGTCTCTTTCCTTAACAAATTATTTTCCAAATCTCCCCCTTTAGGGCAAGGTGGCCTGTCTATCCCAAACCCTGACCCTGTCTATCCCAAAACTGAAGGTACCTTTGCATTTTACGTATCATGTTTGTATTCATCTTTAGCACAAAGATTTGCGCAGAATTTTTTTTTAAACAAGATCTACAGTACATAGGCTCCTTCAAGCTTCTGATGATGTCCACAAAATAAAGTAGTTAAGGACTTTCACACGAGGGAACACATACAAAATAAACATACAATTCGCATACGTTCAGGGGATACCAGGGTGAATTCCCCACATCAAAATAGCAACAAAATATTGATACTCGCAAGCAGATCCCACCACCAGCATTCCCAGGACCCAGGAGACAAGTCAAAGAAGTCTACACCCAGGATGTTGCAAGCAAAAGCCAATCTTTAAGTATTAAGCTTATATTTAAAGAATAGAGTAAACACCATACAGAAGTCAGTTTCCGTTATATAAACAGATAAACGCAATGTTTAAAGAGCTCCCTAGACTACGTTTTGTCTGCTATCAATAAATCAACCATGCCATATTCTAAACAGAAAAGCAGTCAGGCACACGGATAGTAATCACAAACAGACCAAGTCCCTTAATATAGCGGTGCGCAAACTGGGGGGAGCGCCCCCCAAGGGGGCCCGAGACTTTTCTGGGGGGGGGGGGGGCGGGGTGCAGCATTTACAAAGGCCCCGTGCTTAGCGCGGGGGCCTCTGTAAATGTACTTTCCAGGCTCTGGTCACGTGTCTCTATGACAACACGGCGTCAAATGACACCCGTTGCCATGGGGACGTGACGTTAAAAGACGCCGCGGGTCACGTGATGTCACATGAACCCACAGCGTCATTTGACGCATTATTAGACGCAAGGGGGGGGCGTGACCGAGGAAGGAGCAGGTAGGGGGGGGGCGCTGGCGCGGGAGTTTGCGCACCGCTGCCTTAATATTCAGCTGGAGTCACATCTATTTGGCTGCTTTTCCTTAAAGCAGCAATCCACAGGTTTTTATTTTTATGGTACCTGAACCCGAGATTTCTTTCCTTGTTTTCTTTGCAAATGTGGTTGCGGCATGCCACTTGTCGCCGGACGCAGGCTGTCCGCACTGGCCATTTTGTCTTCACTGGTCAAGTATTCTTCCGAAGTTGAAGGACCACGAATAAGATAAAGCAGGGTAGCTTGGACATTTGACTCTCTCGCATGTTTTTCTCTATTACCTCCGGCTATTTATAAGGTTTAAATTAACATTAGTGGAAACGTGTCCATAAATGGGATGATCAGGATGTAGCAGTATGTTCAAATAGGCAAAGTTAAAAAAAATAAAACGTCAGGATGGCATTAAAAAACGAATAAATAAACCCAGAATGGGTGTTATAACCTGTTAGCTGATGGAAGGGGGCTGCAGTGCATCACAATGTATTGTGATTCTTTCCAGGAGCTAAGAAGTTAAAGCTATTTAACATTCAATTCTGTGCCAATTACTGCCGCAAGAGAAGGGATTAACTGTTAATTTAGAGGTTGGTGAAAGTGATTGTCTGCCACTGAGAAGGATTTGGTACTTTCAAACTGCCGTTGGCCAGCTGCTTGGCTTAAAAAAGCAGGTTTTTATTCTTTTCCATTTTCTTTAGCCCTGGGGTAAACATTTTGTTTCCAGAGTGAACTGCCTTGATGCAAGATAACATATCATTTTGTTAGATTGCCTGTGTCCGTCCACCGGCCTTTTTTTTTTTTGGCTCAGTCGTTTTTAAATTGCTGAGAAAAACATATCTACAAATGTTACACTTTTGATGTACGAGTTACTCTATGAACAACACAAAGGGGGATACACTAAAGATGGTGCAATGGGCTCCAAAAATTTGAATATGTGTCAATCTGCATCAGAGGCATACAGTACATATTACACTTGTTTATCTTGCTTCCTTACAGCAGAAGAAAACGCCTACTAAACTAGGCACGCATTTTTTATGGCAAGATGAAAACTGCACCAATTAGAGGCACAATTTTTGATACATTTCATTATAACATTGTGCTGACCCTTCCTCACCCAACTCCTCCTATACCCACTCTCCAAAATGCTCATGGCGTAAACTGAACATTGAGTAAGAAAACATTGATATATTGATGCAATTTGCATCTGTTCACCTTTGGAGCAATGTGTTTATGTTAAGTACCATTAATATTTCCCCAGCATATTGTCAACCCCTATGACATGCATATGTGTATAAACAGTATGTTCCACTTCCTACAATTCATCTGGGAAGGCAGAATGTGGAAGGGAAGCTGAAAAAACTCTGCCAGCTATTGGTTTCTAATCCACATCACCTTTATCTCCTTTAGCAACCTTACCTATATTTATTACATACAGTATGTGTATATTTCCCCCCCTTAGTGAAAATAACATACAGCACCTGCATCCTCCTGCTCCTCAGCTCAGCGATGTTGTGGCATCATATGAGGTCGCAATGTCACATTGTCAAGGCAACGTGATGTCACTACGTCATGGCAACGTGACGCAGCGATGTCACAGAGATTAGGCGATGCCGGAGAGGAGAAGCCAGATGGAAGGTAAGAGGCACTTACAGAGGCCCCGCACTCTCCCCTGGCAATCAGTTGAACTGTTGTGGGGAAGAGCGCTTGGCCTCTGCAAATGCGGAGCTCGGTGTGATAGCACCAATGGCACCGTCATCAAGCCGGCCCTGGTCACTAAATCCAAAGTTAACAGAGCACACTTTTAATGCTTTCAAACAAGATTTTTAAACTTTTGAAGCTGGTACTTTGTTCATGGAGAACTGTCAACATGCAACAAAAATGTACCATCCCCCAAAGGCCTGTGTAATTGAAATTCCTTAACCAAGTGAACCAGACAATATATACCCTCTAAAGCAAATAAAGATACCAAAACACCCTTGCCCCGCACATCCATATTTGACTTTTTAATTAAAAACTTAACCGATGCATCTGAAATTAAAACATCCTCATTCTGTATAACTCCTTGTAACAGAGCCTTAACCCCTGTCAAAAAGGGCTTCAATAGAAAGCCTGTATTGGCCTGAGGAATCCAGAAGGGAGCCAGTTAATTGCAGCTGGAGACAATTAACCAGTCTCCACCTGGCTCATCAGACAGGTAGAAAAGCCTCCTGCTTAAACTGCAGGAGAGGACTCTTGAGCACAGTTACAACTGTGTGTGCCAGAAGAGACTGACACAAATTGATCTCGAGAGAACAGAAGGTTTGTGCTGACAACAAGACACCAGGAACCAGCCGTCTATTCCAGGGCACAGCTGACCCTGGAACCCACCAGAGACTGCTCTCCCCCGTCTCCCCACTCACCCCAACGGATACCAACCCAGACTCAGAGACACAAAGGGGCCCCCTGCTTACAGGTACCTCTCTGGACTTTGGGGTTATAGGTTGGAAAGAAGCTTATGCTCCCAGCCCTGCAGATAGGAACTGGGGAAGTGAGTTAGCCCTTACAAAGGAATAGGCTGTTTACTTATTTGTATCGTTCCTTCAACTGTATCATTTAAAGTCTGAATAAAAGCCATTGTTTAATTTCCCCAAATCCGTCTCCCTGGGCATACCTCTGCACACGTCTCTTACAATTCATCTTTTTAATGCCCGGATCGCAACTAATTCACTAATCTCTCAAGCCCCAAAGAATGCTATGGCAAAATCCGTCCTGAAAAGCACCACTTCATATTCTGAAAAACAAATTTATGCCATAACCTCCACCAATTGCCTATCTACCCTACCTTAAACTTTTTTCCATCTTTTCAGTAAATTCTGGGGGGGAAGGGAATCTTCCTTTAAGTACAAACTGATGCAGAGGGAAATATGTTATCATTCAAAAGGATGCATTGCTTTCAAACTGGCATTAAATGCATCACATACAGCAGATATCACTGTGTTAAGCTGTTGTGTTAAGAGGTGTTTCCTCTGAGCGCGGGACATTGGAAAGATCCAAGGTGACCATCAGTTTCCCTGCACATTGTGTTACAGTGATAATTGTTTGCATCATCACACTGTGCACGTCTTGCATCTCTGATGCATTAGTGAACAACTACTGCTCAGTTCAGAGCAGGGGGAAAAAAACACTCAGCATGGCTGATTAGAAAGAAAACAAAATCATTAAACGAGCCAGATTCTCTGCTATGGGGTGAGCTAGAAGCTCAGATGGGATCATCGATTTGGAGGTCGGATTAGCACAATTGAAATTGATGATTTTTTTTTGCAATTGATTCAAGCCTTTTTTTTTTTTTTGCAATTGATTTAAGCCGTATTTGCTGTGCAGACAGAGCGGAAGGGTTCCTACCTCCCCACTCTGTTGATTTAGATTTTCATTTATCCGTAAGACTGAAGCCCTTAATTTATATATAAAGCTAGGATTAGAGATGTGCAAACTTGCTGAGATTATCTTCACCCGCTAAGTAATAGTTAAACTGACGAATTTGGCGAATCTATATTTAAGCAACATCCAAAGCCTGAAACAGCCTCCCTCCCTTCCTCTCTTGCAAAAGTCCTATTTCAGGAATTTTGTCTTGGTTGAAAAGCATTTTACTTAGGGAACTGCTTGCGAAGTTTGAAATTATTGCAATTTTGCATCGTTCTCAGACTGGGCGTAACGTTTGCACATCTCCAGAGAGAACTTCTGTGTATTGCAGAGCAGTGTTACAATCGCCTCAAGCAGTAAAATAATAATATTAAAACAACATTGACATAACACTGTTACTTAACAAATGCCAGGACACCGCGCGGCATCATCTGAGACAGTCGCCCATCGCTGACGCAGGAAACAGACCACACGCCACAGGCACTGGCTAAAGGCCTACACACACCTGCAGCATGGCAGAACTCAGATCCCCACCAGACACCACGCAGGAGAGTGACCACTCAGACACAGAGACCGCCGCACAACTGCCACAGGCGCAGGTAGACGCAAGGCCTAAACGGATAGTCACACACACAAAAGGCCCGCGAAAAATATGAATCTGACATTGAAGCGCACCGCGAAAAGTTAGAGAAGGCCTGGGAGGACACTGGTTGTGAAATATGTAACGTTGCAAGTACTAGCGATCAGGAGAAACAGATTAGGCAAGCTATAGCCCAAGTGAGGTCAAGTCACAAATGCTACCAAATGCTGTCACAAACATATCTTGCCTACCTAAAAAGAATCAACATGGAGGAAAGCCTCAGCGAACGTGACCAGCAGGAGGCAACTGACCTGGAGCGCGACGGCTTCGTGCAAACCACTCTCACTGAGGCCTAAGACCAGAGAAAAGACCTTTTGTTGGAAACTGCATCACAGCGCTCCAGCACATCCAGGCATTCATCAAGGTCAGCAAGATCAGCGCAATCTAACGAGTCCAGCGCAAGCGCTACCAAGGCGCGAGCCACCGCAGAGGCCACACGTGCCAGGGCCGAATATAGTCGGAAAGAGGCAGCCGTGAGGGCAGAGAGAGCGCACATAGAAGAGGAGCAGAATGCCATTACCACGGCCGCATGCCACTGCCAACGCCGCTACAGCCACTGCCAACGCCGCTGTAGCCACTGTAGCCAAGAGAGGGAAGCCGCTGCTGCCATAGCCCAAGCTGAAGTCTTAGAAGCAGCCGCGCAACAGGATGGCGGGGAGCAACCGTACAGACGGATAGCCTCAAAGGATCCGGTACAACGCACTGAAGACTACGTAAGGAGCCTCTTCAGCGTAAACACCAGCGCACCATCTCATCACGAAGGGAGTGACTTCACAGACACCGAAGACATGCTAGGTTCACGTGGAGAAGACGCTGTTCCTTTAAGGGTACACGCTACCTGGGATAGCCACAGCCGCACCAGGGACCCATACGCCAGCGCGCACACGGATGCACTACAACAGACTCGCAATCCAGGTACACCCACACGTGAAAACACAGCCCCTCACACGGACCAGAAGTCATCACGCGTCCACGCCAAGGATGAAGCAAGGACCCTCCCGGTAACTACCTCAGAACGCGACCAATACACCGATGCCTCAGGCCTGACAGACATGGGCAAGTACATGATCCGGTGTGACATGGTGCAAACAGGATTTACCAACTTTGACAACCGCCCTGAGAACTACCGGATGTGGAAGTTCATGTTCAAGGACGCAATCGAGAGCCTGGGCTTCTCAGCAAGGGGAGAGCTCAACCTGTTATCCAAATGGCTGGGGAAAGAATCCAGGGAACACGCAAAGAGACTCGGGACGGCAAACACGGACCACCCCCAAGTAGGTCTTGACCTAATACGGGAAAGGCTAGAAGAGTGCTACGGTAGCCCCGAAGCAGTTGATGATTCGCTCTTCAAAAGAGTCGACAGCTTTCCCAAGATCACAGCTAAAGACTACTCGAAGTTACGAGAGTTCGGGGACCTGCTGCAAGAGCTGGAGTTTGCAAGAAAAGACCATTCCTTAATAGGTCTCAACGTCCTAGACTTAGCTCGTGGAGTGAGACCCATCTTGGAGAATCTACCCTACAACCTCCAAGATTTCACAAGGCTCCAAATACAAAAGGGAGAAGCAAGTCGCCTACCCACCATTTTCAGTCTTCTTAAGCTTCATTCGCGAAGCAGCAAGAACGAGAAACGACCCCAGCTTCATCTTAGGTGCGCCGACCACATCCAGTGCCAGCCACCCGAAGAATGAAAGGTCAGCGGTGAGATACAAGGATGCCAGAACACCCATCTCGGTCCACAGGACGGATGTGTCCCCTACGACCCACGGAGTCCCGACCAGTCGGCCGTCAGGAACAAGAAACCAAGGGACCTTAACAAAGAATGTCCCATACACAAAAGGCTGCATCTGCTTAACAAGTGTATCGGATTCAGAATGAAGCCCATAGAGGAGCGGAAGAACTTACTCAGGAAATGGGGAGCTTGTTTCAAATGTTGTGCTTCCACAGCTCATTTATTCAAGGACTGCAAAGAAGCTATACAATGCACAGAGTGCAATAGTGACAGGCACATAGCCGCTTTACATCCAGAGACTATAAAGCCCAAATCTAGCAAGGCCCCTAACCCTACGACAAAGCAGGGCGGGGAGGAAGAAGAGGGAGAGACACCCCCCAAATCGGTAGTGTCCAAATGCACAGAGGTATGTGGAGAAGAAAGCGATGGTAGATCTTGTTCTAAAATATGTCTTGTAGCAGTGCACCCAGAAGGACAACCTGAAAGAGCTAAAAGGATGTATGCTATCATCGACGACCAGAGCAACCGGTCATTGGTCAGGTAAGGATTCTTTGACATGTTCAACATACAAGACAGCGCCTCTCCTTACACGCTCAGAACGTGCGCAGGGCGAATGGAAACTACAGGGAGGAGAGTGAATGGCTACACCATATGCTCAGTGGATGGCAAAGTGATAATGCCCCTTCCCACACTCATTGAGTGCAATCACATGGTGGAAGATAGGAGTGAAATCCCCACACCAGATGTAGCGCGACACCACCCCCATCTCAAAGCTATTGCCGATCACATCCCACCACTAGATGAAGATCTAGTTGCTACTTGGTAGGGACATCTCAGATCTTGCTGCTACTTGGTAGGGACATCATGAGAGCACACAAGATACGCGAACAGCGAAACGGGGAACATAACGCTCCAAGCGCTCAAAGGCTCGATCTAGGATGGGTGGTAGTGGGAGAATTGTGCATAGACAGGATACGCGGACCCGACAACGTAGACGCCCTACGAACAAACCTGTTGGAGAACGGTCGTGCATCTCGCTTCAAACCATGTCCGAACCACTTCCAGGTCCAAGAGAAGTTCGAGACCAAAAGGATGTATGGAGATGCGTTTGTGGCAAACAAATACACCGATGACTTAGGGCGTACAGCGTTCCAGACAACAAAGGATGATGACAAACAGGCGCCATTGGTGGATAGAGAATTCCTAAGGTTAATGGATAAGGAGCTCTTCAAGGACGAATTAGGCAGTTGGGTGGCCCCGCTACCATTCCGCTCACCAAGAAGACGCCTCCCAAACAACAGAGATCACGCCATGTCTAGGCTCATTTCGCTCCGCCACAACCTACAAAGGAAACCGGAGACACTTTGTGGCCTTCATGCAGAAGATCTTCCTCAGTGGTCATGCAGGATCGGCGCCCCCACTGAAAGAAGGCGAAGAATGCTGGTACCTCCCGTCATTTGGCGTCTACCACCCCCAGAAGCCTGGCCAAATTCGAGTGGTATTCGATTCCAGTGCTCAGCACCAGGGAGTCTCCCTAGATAATGTTCTCCGGGCCGGACCTGACAAACAGTCTTCTGGGAGTGTTTATCCGCTTCCACAAGGAGCCAATTGCCATAACAGCGGACATTCAACAGATGCTCCACTGCTTCCTTGTGCGAGAAGACAGCCGTAACTACCTAAGATTCCTGTGGTACCAGAATGACGACATAGAGGACGAAATCATAGAGTACCGCATGAAAGTATATGTCTTTGGTAACAGCCCATCACCTGCGGTGGCTGCCTACGGCCTCAGAAGAACGGCTCAAGACGGAGAAGCAGAGATCGGGAAAGATGCGAGGAACTTCGTCGAAAGAGACTTCTATGTGGACGACGGGTTGAAATCAGTCCCCACCGAAGAAGAAGCCATAGACCTACTCAAAAGGACACAAAAGATGTTAGCAAACGCCAACCTAAGATTGCACAAAATAGCCTCCAATAGTGCCATAGTGATGAAGGCGTTCCACGCAGATGACCACGCAAACGTTCTCAAGATTTTGGATCTGGGGACCGACACGCCTCCCATACAGCGGAGTCTGGGGATAAGCTGGAATCTTAAAACAGACACATTCACGTTCCAGGTATCCATCGAGGAAAAACCCTACACCCGACGCGGAGTCCTGTCCACGGTAACAGTCTTTACGATCCGCTAGGATTCGTAGCCCCAGTCACTATACAAGGGAAGTCTCTTCTCAGAGAAATGTCCTTCGATAAGCAGCACTGGGACACCCAACTACCTCCAGAAAGACGGAAAGAGTGGGAAACGTGGAAGGATTCTATGAACAACTTCAGATCCCACGCCCCTACTCACCTATATCTCTCACTGCTGCACACAGCAAAGAGCTTTGTGTGTTCTCAGATGCCTCTACAAAGGCCATAGCAGCGGTGGCCTACTTAAAAATCAGCATCAGGGATGACACTTCACTGAAGGCGCTATCATGGCAGCAGGCATTTGGGTCATTGGCATGAAAAGGTGCGTGGCCAGTAATCTCCACAGGTGCCGAATGTTGCGAGGCAAAAGCCAAGACCAAAGGATGGCAGACTTACCTATCGACAGACTCAATACAGAACCTCCCTTTACCTTTGTAGGACTCAATGTATTTGGACCCTGGATGGTCATCTCACGTACAGTAGAACGAGGGGCGGACTAGCAAACAGTAAACGATGGGCGGTACTCTTCACCTGCATGAGTACGCGAGCTATACACATCGAGATCATAGAATCTATGGACGCTTCAAGCTTCATAAATGCCCTCAGAAGATTCTTTGCAGTCAGAGGACCAGTTAAACAAATATGCTCCGATTGGGGACCCAATTTTGTTGGAGCATGTAAGAAATTACAAATAAACACTAAAGATGATAGAAGCAACAGTATCCAGAGATACCTGCGTGACCAAGAGTGTACGTGGACATTCAACTCTCCTCACTCCTCTCACATGGGTGGAGCATGGGTACGCATGATCGGGGTGGTCCGGCGTATTTTGGACTCTATGATGCTGAAAACTGATTTGACTCGACTCACCCACGAAGTGTTAACCACATTTATGGCCGAAATATCAGCGATAATTAATGCTAGGCCTTTGATTCCAGTGTCAACAGATCCAGAATCGCCAAGTATTCTGACACCAGCAATGCTCCTAACTCAGAAAGTAGGGAACATCCCCACCCCGTTCGAAGATTTCAGTTCTAAGGATATGAACAAACGACAGTGGAGACAGGTGCAGCGCTTGGCCAACACATTTTGGGATCGCTGGAGACGCGAATATCTCGTGACACCTCAGGAACGCCATAAAAGCAAACTGTTAAACCAGATATCCAAGAAGGACATGTTGTTCTATTGAAAGATAGACAGGTGATGAGAAACGAATGGCCTATGGGTCTAATTATCAAAACCATCCCAAGCGCAGATGAAAAGGTCCGCAAGGTAGAAGTAAGAGTGACCCAACGAGAAATTGCTAAAACCTTTTTAAGGCCCATACAGAGATTATCCTCTTAATGCCCAAATCGGATTATAACAAAGAAGAACTGACCATCAGTTCTGTGGACTCTGAAAGACATTGTGGTGCAACCAGCTAGCCTGGAGCAGTGCATCCACTCGGCATCCTTTGAGTAAGGACTTTGGCCAAAGGACTTTGAACCCAGGGATACCGGCCGGTATCTCATCGCTATGTGGATATGGACTTAAGCATTGTTTATGAATGTGATGTTATATTTGTCATGTATTCACACATGTTCCACATAGTTAGTTATATAGTGGTATCTCCAGATACCAGACGGGGAGTGTCCTGGAACTAGAATCAGAGTTCTGTTCCCTTTCCGCTTTTGCAGTTCTGCCTGCTGGCCCTTTATGTTGTAATTCTTTGCCTGCAGTTATTATTCCCTGTGCAGGCGATTTGGATACATTAGTTTCTTTATCTCCTAGCCTCCTGCAGTGGTTGCTACGACTACCCCTGTTATTCCCCTGGCATAGTGGACTGTTCTACTAACCCCTGCCTGTATTCACAGTTTCCTTAGCCCAGGCTCTGTTCCTGTGAGGAGCCTCCATTTTGCTTTCTTTTCAACTCAGCAGGCTAGCAGGCACTACCTATGCCCTCAGTTCACGGTAAGAAGCATCGTTTTTACTTTTTTGTCCTTACTATCAAGCACTATTATTGCAGACAAACTCTCTCACTACACCATCTACAAGTATATCTGTGATCTGCTGCTTTTCAATAAAGTGAAGAAAACTTATAGTACTTGTGGTGCTTGTAAACGGAAACAAGTTATGCTGTCTGACCATATATTATCCAGCATATTTCCCTGTGGTTCCAGCACAAGGATGTTATTTGTCTTTCCGTTGGAAGAATAATTTGTAATCATCATCGCTGTAACTCAGTGGATGATATGGGTATTTGTCTGTATGACTGTACTGGTTATGTTATTCATCTGTGTAATCTGTTCTGTTTTGTAGGCTTCAGGTTGCTGGGCGGTGCCAGTGAGGATCCCAGTGAAGACATGGGATATTTCACATAAGGGGAGAGTATAGTCTTGACTGGCCCAGCTATCTTTCTGCCCCTCCTCCCCCCCCCTGTCATGTAAGTCCCAGTAGCTACAGGCAGTGACAGGCTATCCTGTGGGTTTTACCCCCCCTCACGCAGCCACCCTGAGTGGCAGGAGAGGTGGTGAAATTGGGTCTGTGTTGCAGCTAATCATGGTGCAGACTCAGTGCCCTCCCCTTTTGCAGCAGGGAGGAGGCTTTCCAAATTGTTGTGTGTCAGTTCTCCTCCACCCCTCCTGGGAGAGGTGCCAGTACCCCTCCACCCCTCCTGGGGAGAGGAGGTGTGAGTCCAGCTCCCACCATCCTGGGGCTGTGCATGGCACAAGGCCTCAACCATTAACTGCTGGCCAGCACCATCCAAGGATCTGAAACCCCTACTCTACTACTGTATATGCAACGTTGTTTACCATATGCAGTGGTTGCTATAAATAACGATCTAATTTATATACTTCAGGCTGAGTTGCAGTCTATTAGCCAGGAGTATAAGCATTATACTGTCATGTTAGGGACTGCCTGCAGTCATACTGCATCCTACTGTGACTGGAGGCGCAATGGAAGGAACATAAGGATCACCGTAAGCCTGTCCTGGTCCCCATCACATTGCGGACTCTCAGCTCTCCTGGACCCTCAAAGGTATGCATGCACCACAACATCCGTAGTAGCAGCAACATGTTTCCAGAGAGTGGGGAAACGGCAACATTAAAAAAAAATTGCTATACATTTATGGCAAATTGAATAATGATAAAGATGCCAGTAGCAGATATTGTCATTTTGTAAGTTAATCTGAGTAACAATTAGGCTACAGATTTCATGTCTGAAGTGTCCTACAATACTATTTACTCACCCACTGATCTCATATGGCTCATAAGGGTCAGTCCTGCATGAATAGTCACATTTGTGTTACATTGGGCATATGCTAGTGACTAAAGAGGAGAAATGATTATTCATCCATTAACCATTTGGCCCCTGGGAGTGCCTGTAGCAAACAGAACATTCCATAGTTCTAAAATAACTTCTAAAAGGATTGCTATGTACCGATCCTGCCAGAGAAGAGATACTCGAGGGCTTGAGGGTTATATACAGTAGTAATGAGTATGAGCCTTCACTCATTCCGATACAGCTTCACTGGGCAATGTTTTGCTGACCTTTATGCCAGATCTGATTAAACAACTGCATGCCAAAACGTTACACGTGATATCATAATCCTCCAGGCTAATTCTATCGCACAGAAGGCTCATACACGTTATTCCTGGCACTGAAGCTGGCATAAAAGCCACAATATACAAAGAGGGTCATTTACAAAGGTGCCAGAAGCGAGGCATAAGGTAAAAATAATGCGAATGTGCTTTACTTGTGTTTAGCAACCACTCAGCTCTAAGATAGCTGCGGCAAAAAAACAAACAACCAGTTAACAGGTTACATGTTTGCCAATTTTAGGGGCAGAACATGCCTTAACTTTTTCATTGGCACAAAGCACCACAGATATTTTCTACACAAGGGTCACGTGGCCCTTATCTTTCCCTAACCGTCCTAAAGGAAATAGGAAGCCCTCTCTCCGAGAGCCGCAGCAGTAATAAGCTGCAGGAATCACCCAAAGTGGTATGTTGTTCTGCAAATGACACACAGCCCATGTGCACGCCAGCACTTCTGCCATTTCCACAATAGCATAAGGGCGCTGTGCAGAAAAAAATCTGTTCAGAGGCGTTTGTGTACAGAGCTCCAAATCTGGTGCTTAGACTGCTCTCTATCATGTATCCTCTGTTTTGAAACAACACATTTATTTTCAATAATTCTTTATATCCTATATACAGGGAATTGTGTCTCCCTTCATCTCAAATTTAGCAATTCAGAGATCTCTGGTGTATCATGTTTTTTTGTTGCCAGGTGAATAGAAACCAAACTCAACATACAAAATCCTAGCTGGGACTTGTGAGCTGGGGTAACACTATGGTAGCATTTGGTGACTAGAAATATACAGTGATACTCTGTATTATTATACAGAGCAGCATTTTCGTTTTGAAAAGTGGGGGATAATAATTATGAAGTGCTTCGTAATCATGATTGGATGAAAGGCTCGATATGAATCCAAATTATAATAATTATAGACCACAGAGGCAGCGTGAAGGCATGCCAAATTAAATCCATTGTGTTCACATCAAGTGAAAGGATTTCTGATTCAATGTCTTATCAAGTATAATTGCAGTTCTTCTTGGGCAAGCTGTTTGTTTTAACCCCATAAATGCTGGATGGTCCAGCAATGCATTCAGATTGGATTTTTTTTAAATTTTCATTCATATGCTACCTTAGAACTGAAACAACTTTGTGCGCTTAATGATCTCCTGATGGCGAGAGATAGAGGTGACTGTTCGATCTTAGTACTCCTTGATTTCTTTGCAGCATTTGATACCGTGGACCATGGAATCTTAATGCAGCGCCTGAAGGATTTCTGTGCACTGGGTGGCACAGTTCTCAGCTGGTTCAGATATTTTCACATTGGAAGGTCACCGAGAGAATCTTCAGGAGTATAGTCCTCTGCACCAATGCCCCCGTCATGTGGTGTGCCACAGGGTTCTATCCTATCTCCTATGTTGTTCACAGTGTAAAAGCTGCCACTAGGTGATATAATCAGATGGCACGACTAGGGTTATCACTGCTATGCAGGTGGCACTCAACTCTAGAATATAGAGAATAAGCCGGTTGCTTGCTCTAGGAGCCACGCTATGTATGTAGCAATATATAATCAATATGCTTAGGTGACAGCAACGGACATGATAAGAGGAATAATAGGGAAGCCTCCTGGGTAAAGTGCATCAGCGTCCTCGCAATAAAAGTACAGCTGAAATATAAGCACAAAATATCCAAAGAGACATGTGTCTATGGCGTGGAGTGTGCAGTATACTCACGATAAATCACCATGTCCCTAATCCTCGTGGCCAAACATCAGCAGTGAAGCTCTGTGTTTTCTGTCTGTAGGAGTCATGTCCAATCCTGGGATAGCAGTAGAATAAAAACGGATCGGTGTGACATCCAAACCTAAACAAACCGGGGGAATTCACCAGCAAAAAATTGAATAAAAATAACTTTATTAAACTACATAAGAAATGTGACCATCCACATGGAGATCCTAGCTCCTCCTCCCACGCGTTTCACGCCGTCAGTGGCGCTTTCTCAAGGAAAGAGAGCTGCAAGTTGGCCTCGACCTCTGGCCAGGCCCGGCTGCCGGTCGCGGCTGCGCCCTAGCTCTCCATCAGCTGCATGCCTCTTCCTCTCTCTGTTTTCCAACTCGAGCATCCAACGCTGGTGGCGTGCAACGGGCCTCTCTGACATCAGCGGGCCGGATGTAAGCTGGGCCTCCGCTTCCGGTGCGCTCTGACTTTGGAAGCTCGCGTGGGACAGAGTGAGGAAGAGGCCTGCAGCTGATGGAGAGCCGGGGCCTGGCCGCGACCATCCCCAAGGTAAGTCTATTTTGTATATGTATTGGGGTGAGTGGGGGTCTTTTTATATGTATTAGGGGGAGTGTTTTTTTTAAAATTATGTATTGGGAGTGGATGTCCTTTTATTATGTATTGGGGTGGGGTTTTTTAGTATGTATTTTGTGGGGGGGGGGGATTGGGGTAATTGACGGAAGGTAGGGGCGAGTGAGAGGAGAGAGGGGGGAGGGAGTGAGGAAAAGAGGGAGTAAGAGTGAGACACAAGGGAAATAAATACATGTGAGGCGGGAGGTGTTGAGTGAGGAAGAGGGAGTGAGACGGAGGGGAGAGAAATATATGGGAAGAGGGGGGGAAATAGAAGGGGCTTGTGAGGTGTGAAATGGGGGAGAGGGGCTCGCAATACCACCGATATGGTGGGGGGGGGGGTGGACGTAACTCTAGTCCTGGGCCCCGGGGGATATGTCTGCGGCCCTGTGTACATTACTGTATATTCACTTTTTTGAGTGCCCTTATCTGAAGTTAACACTGGACTAAGGCTGGTTCTATACTGCGTGCACGCGCTACGCCGTGCACGCTCTATGCCGTGCACACTCTACGCCGTGCACGCTCTATGCCGTGCACACTCTACGCCGTGCACGCTCTATGCCGTGCACACTCTACGCCGTGCACGCTCTATGCCGTGCACGCGCTACGCCGTGCACGCTCTATGCCGTGCACGCGCTACGCCGTGCACGCGCGGCAGTTTAGTTGGCTGAGATTAGTCAGCCATTCTATAATGGTGCCGCACGCCCCCGGCAGGGAGAGTGGAACCGGGCGACAGGGGAGAGGATGAGAAAAAGAATGAATTTGCGTCGCTACCGCCGCTGAAATGTATGTATGTGTGTATGTGTGTATGTATGTGTGTATGTATGTGTGTATGTGTATGTATGTGTGTGTGTGTGTGTGTGTATGTATGTGTGTGTATGTATGTGTGTATGTATGTGTGTATGTGTATGTATGTGTGTGTGTGTGTGTGTGTGTGTGTATGTATGTGTGTATGTGTATGTATGTGTGTATGTGTGTATGTATGTGTGTATGTGTATGTATGTGTGTGTGTGTGTGTGTGTGTGTATGTATGTGTGTATGTGTATGTATGTGTGTATGTATGTGTGTATGTGTATGTATGTGTGTGTGTGTGTGTGTGTGTGTGTGTGTATGTATGTGTGTATGTGTATGTATGTGTGTATGTGTGTATGTGTGTATGTGTGTATGTATGTGTATGTATGTGTTTGTGTATGTGTATGTATGTGTGTGTGTATGTGTGTATGTGTATGTATGTGTGTGTGTGTGTGTATGTATGTACAATGTTATTAAAAAAAATTATTAAAGGATTTATTTATTTGAAAACTTATTTAAACACACACATATATACACACACACACACACACACACACACACACATATATACACACACATACATTCACATATACATTCAGTCATACATTCGCGCACAGTATACACACAAAACATGTGCAGCACGTGCACGCGCCTTCGCACAGGCGTGCGCGCGCACGGCCGCACACAGTATATAACAGCCCTAAGGAGTGACATATAATTAGAAACACAAACACTATGAATTGCTTATCATTCAGGACGCAAAGATTTTATAATTAGACTGTCCAAATATTGAGCAAACCTCCCCTCAGTGCCATATTCCTGGTGGCTTCCTCTAAAATGCCCTACGAACATTAACTTACGCAAACTTGTTCCGCTAGGATGGGGTATGAAAAAAGAACAGAGACAAAACATGACGGAGAGCAGCCACCTTACATGTGACTCATGATCAGTGCCAGTACTTTTGCTTACAGCAGCGACCGCCACCAGATGCCTTAAACTCATATAATGTTAGAATCTTGTTCCCTGAGCATGTCCCGCTCTTTTGACAAGTTACTTGGGACACACTTTTAATTTGTTCTGTGTGTTTCCCCCTTGCTATGCAACATGCAGGGCCAGCCCGCCCATCAGGTGAACCTAAGCGGTCGTCTAGGTTGCAAAGGTCCTAGGGGCGCATTAATAATAATTATTATTTTTTCATCTTATTATTTTTTATTTATCTTTTTTTTTTAATTATTTTTCTTTTTTGGGTATTGGGGGGAGTGGGGTCTTTTATTGGTATTTTGGTGCCCTATTATTTTTATTTTGCGTCGCGCTGGGGTGCAGTCGGACCTCCTGCCGTCCCGATAGCTACGCCACTGTTTATTTTTATTTTGTTTATCTTATTTTTTTATACAACTGGGGGGCAAATGTAAAGTTTCACCTAGGGCTCATTAAACAATTGCGCCGGCCCTGGCAACATGTCATTTAGGGGCTTATTCAATATCACGGGAATTTCAGCCGAAAACGTCCCGATCAGCTGCTTTGGCTGATGCAGAATAAGCCCGCATGTGGCGATTGACTTTACAGCAATACATGAAAATAAATGACTGGCCTCTCTATTTTCACACATTAACACAAGAAAAGCAAATTGATGATCTGTATTGGTTACCAGCAGGTAACTAGAGATGGATGAATGTTCCACCTAAATCCAAATCCAACGTGGATTAGCCAGTTCCTTTGAGCCACGGATTCTCAGGGATTAGTATTAAAAAGGCAGATTCTGTTTTTTTTCCCTATTAATGAAGATCCGTCCGACAGATTTGGAATCCGAATCTGTCAAATGGACTCATAATAGGGGGAGGAGTATATAAATAGTGGGGAATTTATGTTGAATCCGACATAAAATTTGATATATAAACATGTTCTGTGGACCGGATTTACATTAAATCCAACGTCAAATTCTTTAAAATCAGAGCCCCATAGACGGACTTCAGATTTCAGTCTGCAAATCAGATTTGGCCTGAAAAGCCTGGGGAAATCGGCGACGCTGATTCTGGCAGGTTCGACCATCTCTACAGATAATGAGTGATGCAAAGATGCTAGAGGAGGAAGAAGGGAGCAATTTAAAAAAATAAGCCCTATGGATAATTCTGTGGGAGAAAAAATCAGTGCTTAAAAAGTTGCTGTTAATAGCATCAAGCAAATGACAACATACTGTAATGAAAGGTGAGCACCCTCTCCAAAGAGCTTACAATCTAGGTGGTATATTGGGAGACTTACATTATAGAGGAATGTATGTGAAAAAAAAAGAATCTGTCTAAATGCTAAAACTGTGAGAATAGCTAGAAAATGTGCTAAATGAAAAGCCAAAAATAATAGGAATGAAACAGTGAACAATGAGCTTTGGGGAGATTTCACTCTGTTCTTTGCTTCCTTCTGTTCCATGAGGCAGCAGCTTGCGTATCCCTCATATTTATTAGTAAGCATGAGATAACTGTAATAAGTGTAGCAGGGTACCCTCCCTTGCCTCCTCCCTGACAGAACCCCATCGTGTGGGAGGGTTTAGTGAGGTGTGTCTGCCGTGTTGTGGTTGGCGCAGCCACATACAAATGGACTACTTGTAAAGCAGCGGCCATCTTGAGGTTGGCACTGCAAGAGGAGGAGGTTCCTGTCGTTCAGGATATCCTCCACGGACTGAGATGGCGTGGCAGTCCTGACGGAGCCGGTAAAGGGAGAGGTAGTGTTCAGGGACCCCTTTTTACCCCTGCTCATCTTGGGTACAGCTGTCTTTATTTGTACCCCCAAATCGACACAATTGTGATTTCTCTTCATATAGTGCATGTGATCTCATTAACAATATTGTCACAACAATATTTCTCTATGTTCATGGCAATTCTCTAATGCAGACACCAGGAATATAATTCTGCACCCCCGAGGCTAGTATTATGTTCTCATCTGCTAACCCTTTCATTGCTGAAGGGCAATGCCAAGCCCTGTAACAGTAAGTACTGGATTACGAGCCCTTACAGAAGCTGCAGAGTTTAACAAGACTGGAAATTATTTGATTTTCCAGTGGGAAAAAAACATGTGCTCTTTACAGTTTATGATGGAGAGTTTCAAACAGCCACTTCAGCTCTAATTTAGTAAATGACAAACGTCTAAGGGCTTTATGGTGATATGGTACATAAAACAGCCTGATAGGCGCCAGTCGTCCATACCCGTTCATTTCCCATCATCATGCAAAGGGAAGTCAGAACCGGGGCAGTTTAAATAAAGTTGATGCTTCTGATGGCGTTGTACTGTATGTGCAAATATGTCTGGGAATATATCAAATATCTTTCCATCCAATGGGCTCCTAGCTCTGATACCATCTTCTTTATCACTTCATAGTAGCTATATTTTCTTTATATAGTGCCGCCAATGTGCTATCCAAAAGATCCAATACAATGCCAGGAATTAAACTACATTAAGGGCCGCAAACATTAAATCAAACAGTAGAAAATAAATCCCTGCCCTAGAGAGCTTACAATCTAAGTCACTCCCACATCTCCACCAGAAGATGCAAATATAAAGCAGTAGAGAGCAAATATAAGGTAAGAAAGCACACAGTGAGCTAAGCTTATTGAAGTGAGCATGGATGTGAGGGCGAGCAATGCAGAAAAGTAGAGAGCATAGATCCATGGGAATTATTACAGTATACTGATTAAATTACCTATTCAGTTGGGAGACATTAAAAAGAGGTCCCTAGCTGTATGAATTGTGTAGTCGTGTCTATAATTATTAACTTTGTCTAATGGGGTCTCTCCGTGTAACATACAGTATATTAAATCTGAAAATAATGTTACAGTGGTGCAAAGGTTGTTAGATGGCTTTGTGCTTTGAGTTTTATTACAATTTACCTATCATTTTATGGAAGACAGAGGCCACTCATTGTCATAGTCAGTTCCTATCCTCTTGTTACTGTCAACCATCACTTTGTTCTCCAGATACATTTCTCAATGTACCACCACAGCTGGAAATCTACTCCCCGCATTAATCACCCTGTCAGTATAGAAATACCTTCTTTTTTTTTTACTTACAGAGACTTCAGTTTCATCCTATTGTAGCATTTATGTGTGCTTCACACTCCCTTATTGATATCCTTTATGTATTATAACGTTTATATTGATTCTTCATAGGCATATGTACTGAGGACCCTTTCTTACTTGTTTTTGTATGGAAACCATGCATCATTTTAGTCACGTTTGTTTGTACAACCTTTATCTTACTTAAGTCTTGCTAGAGTTATGGCATCAAATCCTCATGTACTTTTAATAATTTGTTTATCACCTGCATTTATCCAGCCTTGTAAGTACAGTAGTCATATCTGTCATTTATCTAGATCTTTCCTTATTTATCCACACGTTTTGCAGTATCCACCATTTGTACATCATAATGTCATTTAAAAAAAACTATATTGATACTAAGAAAAAAAAAACATTGTAGTTTAGGCTTAAACCAACCAATCCTTTTCAGAACATCTGCTGCCTTATGGAAATCAGAGGACTCCCACCAAACAGAGCTGAATTGTGACCAGAACTAATAAAACTGCAGTTAGACACCGCTCTTCTGTTTGCTACTGCTCCCCGCAAACATTTCAGGCCAAGAGGTTAAAAACTAGTTAATGTCTACAGATATCTCTAGTTAGTTTGGTAAAGAACTACAACCTATTATGGATTGGGAAGTTTGCTGGATCAAAATAAGTTCATTTGAAAATTTGAGTCAAACTTCAGAAAGAATATTACAATCTGAGCCAAAGCCTGAGAAAGGCTCATCCTTAGAGTAGTTTGAATTGCGTAATTAGAGAAAAAACTAAGGGGGGGCAAGTCTGATCGGGGGGGGGTGCATAAATCCCCCTGGTGCCTGTGTTCCCGGCACTGCATTGATTCACCTGTCAGTCAGCACTGCAGTGGGTTACAGCATCCGGTCATGCTGCACTAGCGCTGGTCAGTGTGGAGAGGGGTAGGGTGGCCAGATATCCCGGTTTAGCCTGGACAGTCCTAGTTTTAAGGCCTCTGCCCTGAGTTTTGGGGCCACTGTCCTGGTTTTCTATCGGCGCCGGCTGCGCATGCGCAATCTGCACTTGCCGGCTGCTCGTGCGCATGCATGATCGGCTCTTGACAACTAAATATAGTTTCTATATATATGTAACACCCCTTCTTGGACTGCTAGAAAGGGGGTTAAAGGGCCTTTATGGGTTAACTAGTGAATGAATGTCCCACCTGATAGTATGTTGCAAAGTGACCAGGCAGGGGCCTGGTCACACCCTTTTTCTATAATAGGATGTTAGTCACCTGGGATAAGGTGACTCAGCAGAGTCTAAGTTCCGCCCCTTTTCTGCCTGGAGATAGAGAGATAGAGGATAGGCAATAAATAGGATGGTGGGAAAGCTCCACCCTCAGATCCCTGGAGGAGAGAATCAGAGGGGTCTCACTTGTAGATAGTACTGTAAATACAGCAAAGCCCTGCTTCTCGGCGCCCCACTTTTCGGCGATCCACGATACGGCGGTAGAGAGAAGGGGCCGCCATGTCTGCGCATGCGCAGAATGGGGAAGTCCAAGGTTGCGCATGCGCAAAACGGGTGGTTGCAGAGGGTGCGCATGTGCAGAATGGGGGAATTGCCAGTTTGCCATGCGCATACGCCGAATATCGCCGTTCCGATTTCCAGCTATTTTCTCTTTGCGGCGGGTCCTTAGAACAGAACCCGCCGCATGCCCAGGGCCCACCTGTACACATACTCAGGGGAAAGGGGTGACCCTCGCAACAGCTTGAAACCAATTGAGGTATATGAGCTGGGGCTGCAATCGGATGTAAATAAGTAGTATGAACTAAAAGTGACTAAATTCCCCACTAATGAGAGCACTTGAATCCTTTAAAGCAGTGTTTTCCAACTCCAGTCCTCAGGGAACCCCAGCAGGTCAGGTCTTAAGGATATCCCTGCTCCAGCACAGGTGGGTCAGTCAAAATGACTGAGCCGCTGATTGACCCACCTGTGCTGGAGAAGGGATATCCTTAAGACCTGACCTGTTGGGGTTTCCTGAGGACAGGAGTTGGGAAAAACTGCTTTAAAGTAATGGGATGATGTGATGTAATGTGGATAGTAATAAAATGACAAACAACTTTATTAGGAGCTATGCTCGAAAAATAAAATGAAAGGTGGTGAATGCACAACGCAAAAAAACAACAAAATATGTGAATTCAAGGGTTAATACCCCCGGATAATGTTTGAATAAACCTTATAAGTTACAAGTGAAATATTTAAAACATATCTATAGATCAGGTCGTTGCCTAGCGGTCAAAGCATCTCTCTGTATAATATGTACACATCAATTGTTTGTGGTTTCAAGAGGATACAACTGTTGTGGCTAGTGAGCTTACAGCAATATTTCCATTTGCTATATGCTTTATTGTGGAGGGTTTTTACCCACCATAACTTAACTAAGTGTACACACACACACACACACACACACACACACACACACACACACACACACACACACACACACACACACACACACACACACACTCACTCACTCAATCTTAATTGACAAGTAGAAGTTCTACTATTAAATCAACCAACTTAACACCAGAGGAAATTGTCACTTTATGATCATTATGTGAGATTACAATGCACACATTAGTGCCCGGCAGAAAAATGAAGCAATAGGAATAAACGTGGAGGCAGATTGGTAGGTTTGCTGAAGGGAAAACGTCTGCACCATCAAGTCCTGCTTCAAAAAGAATCAAAATAGAAAATGTACATGGGGTGACCCCAATGAGTAAAGAATGAAATTGTCCATTTCCGAGCTAACAAAAAACACGTGATCTCAGACTGCACAGTCTTTAAGCGGTTTGACACAAGGAGTGATCCCCCATGGGTTCACTGGAAAATACATCAAAATGCAAAGATGGAAAGAAGAAAACTGGTTACAAAGAAGATACAAATAATTAACATGAAGAACCTCAAGAGTAAAGGCAGAGAATTTCAACTACAGTTGAACAATCCCTTCAACATGCTCAAAATGCATGGACACTTTACCACTTTACCAAACAATTAAGAACTTAGTCGAAAGCGCAGAAAAATCTAGAGGAGTTAGTGACAAAAAAACAGAATAATAAAATATCAGATGAGACAAAGGAGTTACTGAGGAAACAACAAGAAATGATGCAATCCCAAAACAGAGCTGAATTGTGACCAGAACCACTAAAACTGCAGTTAGACACCGCTCTTCTGTTTGCAAGAAGAATTAAAAAGGCAGCGCTGTGCAGGCGATCCACAAACATATAACTTAAGATGTAAGAAAATGTAACTGTGATATAGTGAAGCTAACAAAAGCTTAAAGAAGAATAAATAGCGACTTATGATTGGGAAGAAGCAAATCAACGCACAGGAGACAATGGATCAACAATAAATGACAGTGCACTTATCATAATAAGAGTTGAGGATTTCTGCTTGAAGTTGTACAGTACGTGAACAAAGATAACACAAAGAATAATCCGACAGAGGAAGAGCGAGAAGTAACCACTAATTATGTGTGACGATAGCCTCCACAGGTGCATTAATATTACACAAAAATAACTGGGTTTGAACTGAAACGAGTCTTAGATATAATAAAGTGAGTTTATTCCTTAGGATAGGTGAACACATGAATAGTACAGTAACAGACAAGAAGTACACTTACTTAGGGGTTGGGGAATGAGAAGTTTGATGTAGCATTTCTCTTCAGCAATCAGGTAATCATCAGATGATAAATTGAAGACTAACAAGACTAACACAAAATGAAGATTAACCATATCAGCAAACGAAGAACGAAGACCAAGGATATATGGGGAACAGCAGTTTATATATCTTTTGTTCCTCTATCCTTAACCTGAAGTACCTGTGATTGGTGGTCAATTATCTCCAGCCAGTCTTTGATGGGGGAACACATTTTGGGACAGGCCCCCCTGCTAGCTGGCACATGCGCAGTAGAACTCTGGAGTCTAATTTCTGTAGCCCCCCACAGGCAAATGGAATGCCAGCCAGTCTACCCATCTGGATCTCTAGCAAGATAACCTTTGTTGGAAGGTGATAACTGGGACACTTGGAGACTGCTCTGGTTTGAGCCTCCTCCGCCCTTAAATCATCAGGGAGGGTGACAAGACCCTTTGAACAACACTTAAATCCTAGACATTAGGGCACCTCTTGGGCCATCTGCTATCCTGGTGGACAAAGGAATTTCCTCTGAGTCTTTGTCCATACCTTGGGACACAGTATCAAACATAAAACATAAACGTATTAAAATATCCGGTTGGATTCTAGTGGGTGTGTGATGCAGACACTGATTAAACCAGACATTACAATGGAACAGGGGAACAAGGAATACACATGCACATGTCATTACAGGGGTTAAATCACTGTTCTGGTTCTTAGCCCAGTTAACCCTTTGACTCCCGGGTGAGGTCAGGGAACGGCCAAATGGGGTGTAACCCCTTTAATCCCGGGCCACCCCCTTTCTCCCTCTACATTATGTACCATGTACCCTTTCATATAAAGTGGCAAAGACAATCAAATCCATGAAGAGTGGGAAAGCTCTAAGGAGAAGATAGAATTACAGCTGAAATCTTGAAAGAAGCTGCAGAAAAAGTCGAGAAAATCCTTGCAAAGTGCTTTACATGTTGCTTGAAGAACATGACATCCAGATTAATGGAGCGATGCCATGGTTATTCACATCCACAAGACAAACTATAAAGACCTCAACAACTACAGACCAATGAGTCTCCTTCCAATCACTTACTAGATTTCTACGAAGACACTTATCGGCTGTAACAGACCCTGGACTTTGCCCAGCATGGAAAAATTGTGAGATTTCACAGTGGATACAAAATACAAGAAGTGATTTACCACAGTAATAATGAATACATTCTTCCACTCACCTTAGTATTTGTAGATAACGAAAAAGCCTTCTACTCCTCAGCAGTTTTAAATACATTAAGAAGACAAAGTGTTGAAGAACCGTGCATTGATATTATGAGGAACATTTACGAGAATGCCAAGTGAACCATTAGATTAGATGAAGACACACGAAAGATAAGGATCAGCAAGGGAATATGAAAGGGAGACACCATTACACCAAAGCTTGTCGCAGCAACACTTGAACAATTGTTCAGGACATTGAATTGGGAAGGAAAAGGAATCAGAATAAATTAGGAATGCTTGAGTCACCTACAATTTGCAGATGACGTTGTTATTTTTGTCACAAGTCCAGAAGACCTCCAGCAACAAATCGGAGAACTCAGCAAAGTAAGTAAGTGGGCCTCCATATAAATTTCAGCGAGACCAAAGTGATGTTCAACAAATGTACAGTATCAACTCTAGAAAGATCAAAATAAAAGGACTGAAACAAGAAGAAGTTGAATACTATATACCTTGGATAGCAAGTAGTAATGGATGGGAAACTTTTGAATTAAATCAATAGGACAATGAAGATGGCATGATGGCATGGAAGAAACAATACAATCTTTCCAGAAAATCTTCCACTGTAACTCAAGAGGAAAGTTTTCGACCAGTGTATACTGCCTGGGCTCACATATGGATGTGAAACTTGGACTCTAAATGTAAAGATATTTCAGAAGTTTCAGACAACCAAAGCAGTATGGCGAGATCTACACTGGCGACACACTTTATTCGAGCTCGGCTAGTCCCACGAATTCGGGTATACCCGGGTGTATTGAGGTTTTTGACTGTTTTCTGCCCGAGTGCATTGGGTTATTTTCCAGGCAGGGATTGAAGCATTTTATTCCCGCTGGCTGCAATACTGCACAGTATATATATATATACTGCATTACAATTCATGAATTTATGCCATCTGGTAGACACGCGAAGCATTGCAGCCTATTAAATCCTAATCATTATTATTTAACAGATCAGCCGCCCGTCAGCCAGGCATGAACCCAGGCTGGGAAGGCAAACGCAACGGGGCTTGTCAGAGGTGAGGAGCGGCGCATTCCAGGTATCTGCCAGGTACATACTGGGTATTTGCTCGAATAAAGTGTGTCGGTGCAGTATGCTTGGTATTACCCGAAGAGACGGGAAAAGAATGAATGGCTTTGAAACCAAATAGAAGTCTGTGACACCATCACACGGATGAGGAAATGAAAATGGCAGTGAGCTACACATGTCACAAGAAGAGCTTATCATCATTGGACAAAGATGATACTTGAATGGATTCCAAGGGAAATTAAAAGAGCAAGACAACAACAAAAATTAAGATCGTATAGGATGAAAACAGATAATGTATTGGAGCAACGTGGAGAAGAGAAGCTTGCAACCGCAGTACCTGGAAGATCATTGGGGAGGCCTTTATACAGCAGTGGATCAGCTAGGGCTGCTGCTGATATTATATCAATCTATATAATATATTATAGTATAGTAGATTGATCCACTGCTGTATAAAGGCCTCCCCAATGATCTTCCAGGTACTGCGGTTGCAAGCCCTCTTCTCCACGTTGCTCCAATACATTTTCTGTTTTCATACTATACGATCTTAATTTTTGTTGTTGTCTTGGTCTTTTAATTTCCCTTGGAATCCATTCAAGTATCAACTTTATATGTATTTACCTATATATATATAAAACTGAAACTGTTGTTTGTGAGTGTCTGTAGACCATTTGATTGGTCCTTGGTCCGCCAACCCACGACTCTCATTGGCCAGTGTGTCTCGCCCCCCCCCCCCGTGTGTCCCGCCCCCCACGGCTCTCATTGGCAGGTATGTTTCGCCCCCCCGCAACAACGCGTGCCCCTCTGAGCGAGAGACACACACAGTGCAGCCACAGATTCTCCTCACCGAGACCCGCTGCAACCCCCCAGCCGCACCTTACACCCGGCCCGCCACCTCCATCCGCACCCCTGTCGGATCAGTCCCTCACCCCGCCTCCTCACATAAACCCCCGCCGGCCCCCCGCATAACCGCACCATCAGTCCCTCACCCCGTTGCCTCACATACACCCGCCCCGCCATCAGTCCCTCTCACCGCCGCCTCCCAACTTACACCCAGCCTGCAGCATCACCGGCCGTACTCACGCTGTCCCGCCCGCTGCCTCTCTCACGCCGCCGCCTCTCTCCCGGCCGCACACACGCCGGCGGCCACTTTCCCGCCCACCCCCCCCTTTCAACCCGCTTGGCGGCCACTCTCCTGCCCGCCCGCCCTTTCACCCGGCTCGGCGGCCACTCTCCCGCCCGCCCCCCTTTCACCCCGCTCGGCGGACACTCTCCCACCCGACCCCTTTCACCCCGTTCCTGCACTCCCGCCTGCCCCCCCTTTCACCCCGCTTGGCGGCCACTCTCCCGCCTGCCCCCCCTTTCACCCCGCTCCTGCACTCCTGCCTGCCCCCCCCTTGCCTCCCTCCCCTGCATTCCTTCCCACCCACCCAGTCACAACCCCCCCGGTCATAACCCCCCCAACCCGCTCCTGCCCGCCCCCCCCTTTCACCACACTCCTGCACTCCTGCCTGCCCCCCCCTTTCACCCCGCTCGGCGGTCACTCGCCCACCCCCCATTTCACCCCGCTCCTGCACTCCCGCCTGCCCCCCCCTTTCACCCCGCTCGGCAGCCACTCTCCCGCCTGCCTCCCCTTTCACCCCGCTCCTGCACTCCCGCCCGCCCCCTCTTTCTCCCCTCCTCTGCCTTCCTGCCCCACCCACCCAGTCACAACCCCCCCCCTGGTCACAACCCCCCCTCACCCAGTCACAACCCCCCCCCCAACCAGCCAGTCACAAACCCCACCCACTACCTAGCCAGTCACAACCCCCCCCACCCAGCCAGTCACAACCCCTGAGTCACACACTCTGTCACCCACTCAGTCACCCACTCAGTCACCCACTCTGTCACTCTGTCACCCACCCACTCTGCCAGCCACCCACTCTGCAGCCACTCACTCTGCCAGCCACTCAGTCACTCAGTCAGCCACTGTCAAGTCACTGTCACCCACTCAGTCACCTGTCTTTTGTGGAAAATATAAAAAGAAACATCTTTGCATTGTAATCTTTTTATCTGTATGACAATAAAAAAACAGTTAAGTTAAAGTTGGGAGCAGTGAAGGGGGGTGAGCGGAGAGCGAGGGGAGTGGGAAAATTAAATCCCGGGCAACGCCGGGTATATCAGCTAGTATATATATATACATACATACATATTAGGTACTAGCAATCTCAAAAGTAGATAATTTCCCTCTAGCAAGAAACAAGATATAGTGTCTAGCCCTGTTCATCCATCATCTTTCTACACGCTACAAGCCAGGTATGATTCTTTTTTATGGATGCCCACAGCTGATCTTCAGGGAAAACCTGACAACTAAAATAAATTACTTTCTCATGAAAATTACTGCCTTCCCCTACATCAAAAGCTCTTCAATGATTGATTCTGCTGCAGTTGTCCTAGCAAAAAAAAAAAAAAAAAAAAATTGTGGTGTTCTCTCTTGAGGTCTTTCCCCCCCCCCTTCTTTTAGCTCGTGAAGTTCTAAAGCTTCAAATCTTTGCAGATAGAAGCCCTGTTGTTTTGTAATTGAGCGAAGTTCTGTTTATAGCAGAAGGCTATAAAACCATTAAATGAATTGAACATGTCTCTCATAAATAGATTCTAACACATGGTAATCTTCATTTCCACAGGAAATTGATCTAAGATGTACAAATTGTGGAACAGGAATGGCTAAACACTAACAAGTAATATATATAATAAGCCTTGTAATCACCTCCCTTTACCTCTATCTATCATCGCCATCTAGTTGTGACAAAAACACACTCTTTCTGTATGTTTCCTACTGCAATACTTTGGCTGTGAGCTCTTAGTTCCAGATCTTAATTTCCAGATTCACTTCCACTGTGTGTTAGCCGGGTTCCCACCACATTGAGTAGGGTCCATTGTTCTATGTGGGGGATTCACTAAAGTTCGATAAATGAAACAAATTGGCACCATCGGTATCTACAGTACCACCTAAAGCCATATTGCAAGCGCTAAATGATCAAGAAGGGGCTTTTTACTATGGCAATCAATACTTATATTATTTGTAACAGAAGCTATGCAAATGAGGATTTAATGGCGAATTACTTATTTACGTGCTACTATTTACTCAACTCTGATACCTCGTGGGAACTAGCTACAGCTGAAATATATCTCCACATTTTGTCACCTACTCAAGGTCTACGTTGTCTATGCATATAATAGCCACTATAGACATAGGTAAGATAAGACTAACCAACTTAGAACAGGTGATAAAAATGCATAATATTAACAATGTTGAACCTATTAATATATTAACCCATTAGAAGCCCAAGTGACAAGCTACTGATAGTCACCCCATGACAAGTTGATCACTTTGGCTACTAAAGGCTTACTATTTGCACATATGGATCTTATGCTTTTGTGTTTTATTTGTAGGGTGTTGATGCTGTATATTAACCTATTTGGTGTCTGAAGGGATTCCTTTGCAATGTATTTGTAGCCTCAGGCATCAAAGTGGGTTAAATACTTTTCTGCCATAGGGTTTTTGAAAGAAAATGTATTGCATAACACTATGGTAGAGAAGAGTGATATCTTCAGTGTTTCCCCAATTGGATTGCTTGTGCTAAATAATACAGATTTATGTTATTTGTATAACTGGTGTTATTTTAAAGGAGCAGTTTAACCTCTGCCCCCCCCTTTTTTTTTAAAATGGATATGAAGCAGAGGCTCCCCAGAGCTGGACCGTGTTAATTTCAGCTTCACTGATACCCCTGCTCCTGAGATATTTTCCAGGAAGCCTAGGGCAGTACTTCCTGGTTATTTAAATCCCCCTTGTCACATCAGCCAATAGGAAGCAGAGAAAGATTATCCAACCCCCTTTATAAAGAAATATTTCTTAATTAATATGTTGATCAACCTACTAGGAAATATTTTTTGTAATGCTAAATTTTGATGCTGTAATATTGACCTTTGGTGAATCTAGCCCTATGAGTTTGAGCTACTTGCCCTATAATCACTGGGAGCCTGTATACTGTACAATCTCTGGGAGCTCCCCAGGCTCTTACATATGCCGGCCACTTCCTTTCTGCTGCCCTCTTTCTCCTTCCGAATCGCAGCGTGAAATGATGCAGCGGATATCACCCAAGTGACGTCAAATGGCGTCTCGCTGCCAAGGTGACACGATGTCATGATGTCATTTGATGCCGCGACGTCACGTTACCATGGCAACGAGAGGCCGTGTGACACCACACTGCGAATCGGAAGGAGGAAGAGAGCAGCAGTAACGAGACAGCAAGGAGGCGCATGTAAGTGACTTCCCATCAGGCCCGAGAGCGCGGCAAATGTATATGGGGGTGGACTTTTTTGCTGCCCCCAAATTTAGTCATGCTAGGCCCGGGCCTAATGACAAAATATGCCACTATGTATACTGTTTAGTTTTAATATTATTATTATAGCCATGGCTGGTCCTGCTATCTTTCAGCCCCTACTGTCACGTAAGTCCCAGTACCTACAGGCAGTGACACGCTATCCTGTGGGGTTTACCCCCCTCATGTCGCCTCCCTGAGTGGCAAGAGAGGTGGTGTCATGGGGTCTGTGTTGCAGCCATTCCTGGTGCAGACCCTGTGCCCTCCCCTTTTGCATTAGGAAGGATGTTCCAAATTATAGGAGTGGTCCTCCTCACCCCTCCTGGGGAGAGGAGCGTTTGTGAGTTCAGCTCCCATCCTCCTAGGGTGAGGATGTGAGTCCCGCTCAGCCCCTCCTAGGCTGGGAGAGCTAGATCTGTGCGTGTCACAAGGCCTCAACCATTAACTGCTGGCAGCAACATCCAGGGATCAGAGACCCCTTCTCTACTATATGCAACGCTGTTTACCATCTGCAGTAGTTGCTACAAATAAAGACCTCATTTATATACCCCTGGCTGAGTTGCGGTCTACTAGCCATGTGTATTGGAGAGGAAGAACTGTCATGGTAGGAACTGCCTGCAGCCTTGCTGTAGTCTGCCGTGTCTGGAAGCGCTATATCACCATGGTAAGAACATAAGGATCACCATAAACCTGTCCTGGTCCCCACCCCATCGCGGACTCTCAGCTCTCCTGGACCCTCACAGGTATGCACGCACCAAGACATCAGTAGTAACAGCAACATGTTTCCAGAGAGGATGGGGAAACAGGGCTACATTATTATAACAACTATATTATTACTACGTAGTACATTGCTCTAAGCATGTACTGTACAGTACACAGCACTATAGCAAAGCTGTCAAACAGTGAGATGGGATACAAGATACAACACAACTACAGTATATGTTATTTGTGTGGAGAAAGTGCAGCGTATGTACCTCAGAGGTGAGGTTGCTTTGGTGAAAGATCAAAAGTCGGAAACGGTCATGGTAAGGATCAGTGTTTTGCATTGCAGCCACCAGCAGCTCTGAAAGGAATGTTTAACAAATAGATTTCCTTTTACGACTTTTAATTGTCTAGCTACTGTACCAACTTCAGGGTATGATTACTTTTTTACGATAACCAGTCTAAATTACCTGGGCCATAAAACGCTAGAATATTTGAAATTGGGTCACAATAATTTGCAGGACCCTCTTGCAGCGGAGGAGTTCATAGAGGGGAATGTTCCATTCGCCTGCATTCCCATTACATTATCATATGACAATGGAAACAGTACTAACATACTGCACTTAGCACTTAATCTCCATAAACCTAAAGTACTCAACATGACGTTAACCTACGTTAATCATAATGCAGTATTCCCTAAAGCAATTATGTAACATTAACCAGGTTTTACTCCCATAAAAAGCACAGTGTGTTTGTAATATCAATTCTTCAAGACTATATGGAACTTAAACTCGTTACTGCCAAAATTATATCCATCCCCTATTCACTAGGCTTCGTGAAGGTTTACGCAGGGAAATAACGCAATCTTATTTACTATACAGTAAATTTACCGTTTTTGCTGTACAGTATGGTTTTTTTTCCTTGCAGACGTTAAGTGGCAAAAAAATTGTTTATTTATTTTAGTTCATCCTTTTTTTAAAAAAAATGTTTTATTGTATCTTTTTTTATGGTTGGGCATAAGCCATTTGGATTACCAAATTGGATTAGTTCTATGGAAGCGTTGACCCTAAAGACCAAAAGTGGCCTTAGCATAGATGCTGTGTTTTTCTTTCTCTCCCTCTCTTTTTCTTTGTCTCTCTCTCTTTCTTTGCTTGTTGTATATCAAATTGGTGAATATTTATCAGTGGGGGAAAAAAAACAGCAAAATATATTTGTAAAAAAAGACACTTACAATTGGATTTTCTTTTGTATAGACCTGGTCTTCATTTGTACACCATCTTTTGCAGCAATTTTGTAGCTAAGAAACTTTAATAAAAATCCCTCAATATTTCTTAAAAGGAGGCCACCAGCAAATTGCAAGTGTATGTAACGGTGTTTTCCCCATCCGGTGGGAGATTTGGCCATTACTACGTATGTGGTGCATGATGCCTGCTGGTAACAGGAGGGCTGAGTCGTCTGCTGATGATAGTGGGGACACAGGACTAGACTACTGGGGTTCATACCCTACATATTCTTTAGCAGTGCAGCGCCTCCATCTGCCGTATGCTCCAGGGAACTGAAGGCGATCTCCCACGGTAGAACGATTACCTCTCCCCCCAGTAAGGTCACACACCAGGCAGGAGGTACAGTATAACAACAGGAACGATTTATTGTCTTCACTGTACAGCACAGTACCAAGGCAGAGTTCTGCCCCATGCAGTCTCTCAGCAATCACTGAAGGATGGACCCTGGACCTTCACTACAGGCCAAGGGAACCAGAAGAAGGCCCAGCTCTTCCCTGCCCCTCTATCAGAGGCAGAGGTATGGTACATACTCACTCTCCCCCGGAGGGAAGAGGACCCGAGAAGCCCAAATAGTCAGGCTCTTGGTGGTGTGTAACAAAAAAATGGTACCGGGCGCTTCTAATGGTGAATTAATTACAATAGTACAAGTGATATAAACGTGATATATAAATATATAAATGTGAACTACAAAAAAATATATAAATATATGTAGTGAATAAAAAAATCCTTCACCAAATGTGAGAAAATATATATAAACAGCAGCTCTACACCCTTAAAGGACTGTCCAGGTCCAAAGTTCTTGCGTTGTCTTCCAGGTGGGGGGAGCGCTCAATTCTTGAGGAAAGTCTTTGACTGAGCCACTGATTGAGCCACCTGTGCTGAAACAGGGATATCCTTAAAACTTGACCCCTGAGGATCGGAGTTAGCCACCCCTGCTGTACAACACCTACACTGGCGACACACTTTATTCGAACTTGGCTAGTCCCACGAATTCGGGTATACCCGGGTGTATTGAGGTTTGTGACTGTTTTCTGCCCGAGTGCATTGAGGTATTTTCCATGCAGGGATTTAAGCATTTTATTCCCGCTGGCTGCAATACTGCACAGTATATATATATATATACTGCATTACAATTCATGAATTTATGCCATCTGGTAGACACCCGAAGCATTGCAGCCTATTAAATCCTTATCATTATCATTTAACAGATTAGCCGCCCGTCAGCCAGGCATGAACCCAGGCTGGGAAGGCAAACGCAACGGGGCTTGTCAGAGGTGAGGAGCGGCGCATTCCAGGTATCTGCCAGGTACATACTGGGTATTTGCTCGAATAAAGTGTGTCGGTGCAGTACAAAGCTGTGTGCATCTTTCATTTCAGTGAAGACATTGGAGTTTAAACTCTCCACACGGAAGAATCTCTGAGTGACTGCACCAGCGGCATCCCCCCACGAGTCACCTACGGCTCTCTCCAACGACTGATATCATTGTACAAATGTGAGTGCATTACCTGTGTGTGTTTGTGCCACATTATACCCTTATGTACTACACTATTGTGTGCTCTCTTTCTTTATCATATCCTCGGGAGGTGCACTCAGCATTTATGGACCGTTCTAGCCCACCAGATATACAGATCTAATATTATCACTATCAGAGGGCTTCCATTATACAAGGGCTCCCGTCAGAGAGAGAAGTATCTCTGACACGTCTGTTACCTATCCATCTATTGTGAGTGAGACCTATTTAGAGATTACTGTTTGCACATTATATATATGGTCTGCACTATTATTTCTTCCACTTTTTTTCCCTGCATATTTTCTCTTGGTGGTGTGACCTGCCACTCTCAAGTAGGCAGAGGCACTCCCACATTTGGGGCGGCCCTGGCCTTAAGTACAGCCAAGAGGAGAGTACCAGGTCTGTCTCCTGATTGGTCATGCCCAGGCCTGATGTCACCACATCCCACTGTCACTCAAGTGCAGCACCTCGAAGGGGGAAAACCCCATATTAACTACTGGCAACCTGATTGTACAGGGCTTACTGCCAGTACAGGGCAGAATAATAGCCATCAGGTGACCTGGCTTGTGACGGTGAGGTGGTAACCAGACTTTATAATAAAGGTTAAGCCCACTTGGTTGCCCCTGAACTGTGTTTTGGGGGTCCTAGAGTGTCAGCTCTTGGACCCGTGTATTGTGCATGCATTACTAGAACTAGATTGGTCATCACTAGAGTCTAGGCGCAAAGTTCACCTTTCCTGTCTTGCCTTCAAATACATTCTGGGCAAGCTACCCATCTATCTGAACAAGCTCCTCACCCCTACCACATGCAGCACTTATCATCTGAGATCAGACTCCAAAAGACTGTTCATGGTCCCAAGGCTCAACAAAGTATCCGGCCGCTCCTCCTTCTCTTACCGTGTACCCCAAAACTGGAACAACCTACTGAAGACTCTCACATCCACCACCAGTCTAAGTTCTTCCAAAACTAAGGCTGTCTCGCATTTTAATCTGGTCTGTAACTGTTACATACGCCTACAATATACATCTTCTCTAACTGTGCATGCAATGTATTGTATATAATGTATACCCTGTTCATTTATGTAACTGTATTTGTAACCATGTATTATTTGTCATATTAACTATGTCCAGGACATACTTGAAAACGAGAGGTAACTCTCAATGTATTACTTCCTGGTAAGACATTTTATAAATAAAAAATAAAATTACTGACTGTGTGCAAATTATACAACAAAGATTTTTCTGTGTTTTGCCTTCCCTGGGGGACCAGGAGATTTCTAGGCTGTGAGTTTCAGGGGAGATTTGATGGAGAAACTTCTTTCAGATTGCGTCTATTTTGCGGGGGTTCCAAAGTTACTGGAGACCCCAAAAATGTACCCCAGGATTCAGGTTAGATTCCCGGCTACATTGAAGTGCAGTGCTCCGGGCAAAACCCTACCATGAAAAGCGTTCTTGCGATTCACCACTAGGAGGTCCTGCTTCAGCACAGACCAGAAAAGGTAAAGAAGACACAGGGAGGAAAAGGGTACCTGAAACAGTCAAGTGGTCCCTTATATAACAGGAGGGGCTGCCCAGTTCTTGCCCCGGTCACCCTTACTCTGGTATAGGGGTTATGGGATGCTGCAGTCATTTATAAAACTGAAAGGGTTTTATTAAGATAAGGCTGAGCAGGTTTTTATTCAAATAAAGCTTTGCTGGTTTATTTCAGGCATACGCTATAGTGCTATACACCTCAGCCCTTATCCATCTCCCCTCTCCCTCCCGATATAAGTACATTGTGTGTCATTATTACAATTCTGTATGTAGAACTTATTTTATTGTGTAAATAATTAAACGTTAAGTTTTAATTGCCCAGGAGTGCGCTTGAAAATGAGCTTCTAGTTTGTAGGCGTAGGTACTAATACGCTCTCGCTTCCCAGCTGTTGTGAGTTATTTTATTAAAATAAGAAGTTTATTTATTGAGTGTCAGAGATATGGTTAGTTGGGAAAAAACACAGTTACAGTTTTCACTCTATCTCCCACACCAAATAGACTTAGCACATTTTAATAAAGAAGAGTATAAAAGTATATTTTATGAAGCAGCAGTGTTTTAAAATATGTTTAAACTTTATACAATACATCCGGCAGGGTCTTTTGTCCTGCAAGACTCAGAGGGGGGCTTTTGGCTAATAGAGTGTGGAGCCATCCAGTCTATGCCTAGGTCCCTTGATCAAAGTCACACATATTGTCAGTGGTGTGAAATCCCTCTGCACAGGATAGCTGATTAAGTGTCCCAAATCCTGTGATGAAATACTGGTCATTCTGGCCAGTTGTCACTTTTCCTAGACTTAGAGGCACCCAGCCTGCAGGGGGCCTTGAATAGTAAATGAGCAAGATGGAGCTTTGTGCACATGCTCTCTCACTGTTCTGAAGCCATAGGTGCCAGCTTTCCCAAACCTGGCATAGTGTGTGAGTGCTTGGACATGAAATTCCCACGACATGGGTTGGAGGACAAGCTGTGGGACTGCCTGTCCCAAAGTGTATAAGACAGCTAGTCACCATCCCAGAAGTCTCTCTGTTGTTGTTCTCTCTTTTGTGTTCCTATGTGGTTCTATGTGTTCCCAAGTGATTCCAGAAGTCCATTTTGCCATATGGGCAAGAATGGGTCTGACCGGACCCAGAGACGCCTTGCGGAGATTGCAAGGTAAAAGGCTGCAGGACTTTTTAAACCGGAATATTTTCTAAGTCCCCACTTCAGCACTGGACTGTTTTAAAGACTTTGGGGTTCATGCAGTAAGCGGCGTAAAAATGCATTCGCCATTTAAGGAATTCAGCATGTTTTTGGCGAGTTAAACTGTCTGTATGCTGTAAGGGGCGAATCCCTGGCGAATGAATGCGCCACCACCATTTGATGAAATGGCGTGTAACCGGTGGCGGGACGGCTGCCTGGCGAGAAACTGCCGAGAAGCCGTCCCCTGGTGAGTTGTGTTTGCAGCAGAGAGAGATCCGCTGCTCTCTCGGCGCAAACATCAGCACAATAAAAATTATTTTTAAAACAACTTTTATTCATAGTGTACATGTGCAGGGGGTCTCCGGAGATTAACCGCATTGGTTTCAGGTCGGGGGACCCCCTGCTCCCCGAGTTACAGCCCCCTTTATGAGGTGCCGGTATCCCTCTGCATTAAAGGTCCCGATCACGTGACCGCGGCATGTAAACAAAGCAGAGGGATACCGGCACCCCATAAAGGGGGCTGTATCTCGGGAAGCAGGGGGTCCCGGACCTAAAACAAAAACGTTTCTGCTCCGGAGACCCTCTGCACATCTACACTATGAGTAAAACACACATATCAATAAAGACTCGTTCCTTACCTTACAGGGTATCTGCTACGGTAGCGAAGCAGCATGAATATTTATTTAATAATACTGTACAGTGAGCAGGGGGTCCCCCGAGCTGAACCGCATCACTTTGTGGACCAGGGACCCCCTGCTTCCCGAGTTGCAGGCCCTGGTATGTGTGATCGGATGGGCAGTGTCGCCGCCATGTTTATAGCGCCCCATAGGCTACGTGCCCGCAACAAACATGGCGTCCACACTGTAACCGATGCCCCAAACCGGGGCCTGTAACTCGGGAAGCAGGGGGTCTCTGAGCCACAAATAAATGCGGTTCAGCTCAGGGGCCCCCCTGCTCCCGCACAATATTATTAAAATACATTAATGCTGCTTCATTACCATAGCGGATAGCCGCTAAGGTAATGAAGGGGTTAACGCATAATAGCATGTTTATTGGGGACAAATGCCCCCAATAAACATAGCAGCAATACACAACATACAATACAGTAATGGGCAACATTACTATTATTCACAAATGGATAATAGTGCAGTTGTCCAATTAAAATACATACACAACAATAAAGACATTAAATACATATAGCACTCACCCATGTGTGGCTGCCACGATGAAGGCCATCCTCATCTTCATCATGCCCATGCACCATCCGCTTCTGCAAAACAGACACAAGAATTAAAACATCCAATGTAATGTCCCCTAACCCCTTAATCACCATAGCGGTTATTAACCGCTACAGTCATTAAGGGGTTAAGCCACCATCACCCACATACCCTCCCCCACTAACCCCCCCAACCACCCTCACCCACTACCCACAGGGGAGTCCTACCAAATACCCTTGGGGCCAATACCCCCTCCCCCAGCACATACAGTACATTAATGTGCCAAATAACTATTATTCTCATAGGGATAATACATTATTTGGCCATTATTAAACACATTAAATACCGTAATAAAGTAAAGAAAATTCTACTAACCTCATCAATAAGAAGGCTCCGTCGCCAGCATCATCCTTGGGGTCCGTTGCCAAAATAATAAATAGCCAATACATCTCAATTACATTAACATACCAAGGAACCCCTTAATCACCTTTTCGGGTACTAACCTCAATGGTAATAAAGGGGTGAAGCCATCCTGCAATGGCAACACCACTTATGCATAACATCCTCAATGAATTAAAAACCAATTTCCTACACAAATCTCAAGTAATCATTCAATCTGAAGCCTCAAATGCCACTTAAAACATTGCTTTTACAGTGTATACATGTAGCATAACATGTAAACTACATGTACACGCTGCAAATCAATGTTAACAATACAGTAATCCAACTCAAATAGCCTGACATCACAAGAAGTATATTATGTCAGCAAATAAAGTCACCATCAATGAATTAACAGACATGAATTACATCCCTAAACAATTAAAATACCATCCATACCAATTACACAATTAACTATAGCTATCGTAACAGAGAACAAGTTCAAAACATACAAAAAAGGACACCAACAATTACAATATACTATAGCAAGCCTCTCCATAACCTACAGTACAGCATAAAGCCGAAAACTTACATCTCTCTAATAATAAAATACATTTAACACACATCTATGCATAGCAGCATAGTCACAATCATTTACAATACAGAAAATCAAGCTCTAACAACACTATCATTTCTTACCCTGTATGTATATATCTCTCTAGACATACATACATACATACATACAGTGGCAAGAAATGATATGCATAAAAAAAAATGAAGACATGAAAAAGCAAAAAAAAACACATTAACATTAAATACATTTCTTTATTTAACTTACCATTACTTGCCCCCACTGACTCCCGTTGATCAGCTTACTCACGAACAAGAACCCATAAAATAAAAAACCATAAAATAATAAACATTAAAATAATAAAACACGACAATCCAGGGGTCTTCTAGTTGTAATCCATCTTCATCTGTATTCTTCTACCTTCTTCCGGGGTCTTCTTGCCGTCCGGTGCCACGCCCTGGTCTTCTTTCTTCAGAGGAGGTCCTTCCTCCTCGGCGTCTGGCTTCAAAATGAGACGACATTCTTTACTTTATTACGGTATTTAATGTGTTTAATAATGGCCAAATAATGTATTATCCCTATGAGAATAATAGTTATTTGGCACATTAATGTACTGTATGTGCTGGGGGAGGGGGTATTGGCCCCAAGGGTATTTGGTAGGACTCCCCTGTGGGTAGTGGGTGAGGGTGGTTGGGGGGGTTAGTGGGGGAGGGTATGTGGGTGATGGTGGCTTAACCCCTTAATGACTGTAGCGGTTAATAACCGCTATGGTGATTAAGGGGTTAGGGGACATTACATTGGATGTTTTAATTCTTGTCTCTGTTTTGCAGAAGCGGATGGTGCATGGGCATGATGAAGATGAGGATGGCCTTCATCATGGCAGCCGCACATGGGTGGGTGCTATATGTATATAATGTCTTTATTGTTGTATATGTATTTTAAATAGACAACTGCACTATTATCCATTTGTGGATAATAGTCATTGTGCCCATTACTATACTGTATGTTAGGGGGGTATAGGTGTTGTTGGGGTCATATATATATATATATATATATATATATATATATATATATATATATAAATATATATATATATATATATATATATTTATATATATATATATATTTATTTAGTTAGTGTGGGGCTGGTGTGTGTATTTTTTATTATTGTGGGTAGTGGGGGTGGGTGAAGGGGGTATTAACCGCTACGGTCGTGAAGGGGTTAAGTGCACCCGCAACCCCCCCGCAAGCCCTAAACAAACAACAAGGGCCAAATACCCCCTTCACCCACCCCCGCTACCCACAATAAACCTGGCACGGCTCTTTAACCCCCTCATTGCCTTAGCGGTTAACCGCTAAGGTAATGAAGTGGGCTTTAAATGCATTTTTCCTGCCTCGGATGCATGCCGGGGGGCCCGGTGCTGATATTAATGGTATCAGCTCTGGAGACCCCCGGCATCAATCCCAGCCAGGAAAAAGGCCTGATTTTTTCTAAGTGCCGATCCACCACTCATTCGCTGCCTCTGAGCAGCAACTTGCCAACTTTTTCTTGCGTGGCTGATCCGCCAGCGAAACGGTATTCTAGAGAGGCGAATAGCTCCGCTTAGCTACTCGCCGCTACTAGAATACAGGGTGGCTGAAAAAGTTTGATTTTTTGGCGAAAAGTGCCTTCTCGCCCCGCCACCGGCGAGAAAAAAAAAAACGCCACCAAACTGGCGTTTTTTTTGAATCTCGCCACTTTCTCGCCCGTTACTGAATACGGTTTGACTTTTTTGGCGGAAAAGTGGCGAGAAGTGCCTTTTTGCCGCTTACTGCATGAACCCCTTTATTTCAATTAGGAAAGTCAGTTTGTCAACCCCAGACCCCCTGTAAGTGTATCTTCTTCTGCCTATTGTAATTCAATGTGTGTTTTCCTGTTTCTCCGGAATAAATGACAATTTATTTTACTTATTGGCTTTGCTCGGTGATATGATCCCGGTTTCAAATGTGTAAGTACCTGGTCTCCTGTGACATGGCTAAATGTATTTTTAGAGACCTTAAGCAGAAGTGGGGTTAACACAATATTTTTGTCATATATCATGCCACCCATGCAACTCCTATCCGCTGGGAACTGTTCTGATTTCCAGATGCCCCCTGCTGCCAGAAAGCAGGATCCAAGCTCCAAAGGGCATCAATAATTTATATGCGGATTAAAAATGCATTAACAGGTTAATTAGAGTCAATATATTATGAATTTGAGTCAGAGTCCCTATTAGGCAAGGGATTGTTCCTTGTTTTATCAGTAAAGGCGGATATGCTGTTTGAGAGCAGAGGAGATGATTTTTACCCAATGGCATCAGTTGAAATGTATGGTTCACTAGACACATTTTAATCTCCTATAGACACGGTGCTAGAAGCAGTCTTGTTATGTTAGCTCTAAATATACGCATACTTGTGCAAAAATAATGGTCCATAAGACAGCTTGCTATGTATAAATATGATTTATATACAGTATGTGTAAAGAAAGCTAGAAAAATGTATAAATGTTTATAAATATTGTTAGTACATCACCAATTCCCATTTTGCACCACTGCACTCCTAACAGCTGGCATGTTTCAGCGACATATTTATTGTATATTTGTGTCTGAAGTCACTATGAGATGACCTGGTCAAAAGCAACCAATAAAATAAAACTGAAAGAGGATGGATAGAAAATGTATATAAATGTCAACTTGTCATATACGTATGTGATCAAAATTGGTAGTGGTACTAGTGGGCGCTTTTATTACATCAGTGAGAGTGTCTATTATTATTTCTAGGACGAAGTCACCCTTACCAGAGAGGGAGGTGCGTCAGCGGGCACGACTGCGCAGAAAAAGTTGCAAAGGCTGGACTGGGCTAAAAAATCTTTATTTAAGCATGGATTAAAAAACACACGAGGAGGGGAAACAGACCCCTGTGCCTCTGAGGCGCCTTTGCAACTTTTTCTGCGCAGTCGTGCCCGCTGACTCGCCTCCCTCTCTGGTCAAGGTGACTTCGTCCTGTCTCTGCACACAGCGAGGAGCACACTCACCCGGATGAAAACGAACTTATGTGAGTACTTTATTTGCATTACTCATGTGGGAGCTTCACCCAGGTTCACTGGTTCATATAGATGCTGGATTTATGTTAGGGGTTTGGGTGGGTCTTAGGACTTCCCTCAGACAACCCTTCTTATCCTTGCCAGACCGTGTTCCAACTAGGGATTAATCCACACAGCTCCTCACAACAATTTATTACTACAACATGTGATCCAGATGCAGTTAGTTATTTATTTCTACAAGTGGAATTTATGCTCTGTAGCACTAGTTAATTGAGGGGACCTCACCTCAATACTCCTTTATTATTATTTCTACATATTTTTATTGGACAAAGTGGCTTTAAAGTTGTTCTTGCAGGGATACTGGCGCCTCTTACTTGCATTGCCACCTACCATTCCAACAGTGCCTCTATTACAGTAAATATGGGTAATAATCTGAATATGTAAGCCCAACTGTCATTTCTTACAGTAGATAAGTGCACTGTAACACATATGTTATGGGGTCCTCAATATCGCATGAATTTTCACTTTTTTCACTTTACTCTTTGCCCATCCTCCTCGGTTTATTGAAATTGTACTTTTAATGTTGATTTCTGCATTCTGCAATACTACTTAGCAGCAAAACATGACCATGGATTTTTCTGTGTTTTAGGGAAAGAACACTTAAGAGGCTCTGCTAAACATGAAACCTGCGATTAGAATGAAAAATAAAATGTTTTGAGTTAATGGTACCACTGCTAGAAAAGGGATCCTTAAATATTTGCTTTCAGATTAACTTTGATTAAAGGTATAATGGATACGAGGCATTGTGATTACAGCATTTGAAGTTAAAAAAAAAACAGAAGCCAATGTCCACTTTTAAAAAAAATAAAAATCAGTGAGCTTTGAGGGTTATTGACTAATATATTTCATTTTAATAGGAGTACTTAATTCTATCAATTATATTCAGTTGAAGTCCATGAGGCTGCTAATGAAAAAAATTAGTAAGACTGAAGACTAAATCAGTGAGAAATGTCTGTAAGACCCAGTCCAGCTTTTTTAAATGAAGTAATTTATGGCACCTGCCTGTGCTTCTGGAAATACTAGATTGTAAACTCTATGGGTCAGACATTCTTGAAGCTTACATTGCACATGTAACCCCTATAATGTCCAGGCCAGGAGCCTGAGTCCACCATCCATTAGTACACCATAGTCAGACCCACCAGACAAAAACCAGACGAGACTTGTATGTATGATTGTATATATATATATGCAAATACAACTGTATATATATATAGATATATGTTAAACCCCCCCCCCCCCCCATACCCTCCTTGTGATGGTAACTAATGTAATATAGGGAGTTACAAGTAAACAGCATGATAGGCTCCACCCTGTGATGACAGATAGTGGGGATATAAGAGCCCCCCTGTTTATTGTGTTTTAGTTAGGGACAGTGCCCAACATGGACAGAAGGTATATGCAGTTCCCAGAGAAGGAATGCAGATACACCAGAGAGAAAGTCTTAGACTGGGGCCATAGAAGGGGAAGCAGGGCTGGATCGCGCTGACGCTGAGGCTCGCCTGCTGAAATCTGCGCGATTTATTGCCCATGCAGTCGAGCCAGCGGATGCGATCGGAGGCGGGGGGAGACTGAGGGAGGCGGGGCAGTGACGTCAACGGCACGGCGCTGACGTCACGGCGCCGTGACGTTGACGCTGCTCCGCGCTGATTGGATCTTTTCAGCCGACAGCGCTCTGAAAAACAGCTTGGCTGTCGGCTGAAAAATCCAGCGCCTCAGCACGCCTGCGGACGCTCGCGTGAGCCCCCTCTCAAGGCATCCTCATTGAGGATGCAGGGGCTCAGCGCTGAGCATCCGCATGGCTCAGTGCGGCCTGTCCTTCTATGGACTCGGTCTTAGGCTTTGGTCCCGCTGCGTCCGTCGGGGCGCGCGGCCGCGTGCGCGCTACTCACCGTGTGATGGTGCCCTCCCGAGCAGGTCCCAGTCCCTCCTCCCTGCACGGCTCACTACACGCTGTGACGCGTCAGCCGCCAGGGGATGCAAGAGAATTGTAATCCAAAGCGGCGACGCGTCACGTGGTGTGGCTGTGAGCCAATGAGGAGAGGAGGAGGGGAGGCTTCGGGGAGCGGGGAGGAGAGGGAAAGCAGCTCCAGCACCAAGGGAACCCCCCTGCTCCCTCCCATAGACTCTTTCCTCATAGCCTGCAGTATCAGCAGATGCACGGGGGGGAGGGAACCCCTGGCAATGAGGAGGGGAGGCTTCGGGGAGCAGGGAGGCTGCGGGGAGAGGGGAAGCGGGGGAGGGAACCCCTGGCACACAGTGTGATGGCCCCGCCCCCCGGCGTCATTGCCGCACCCACCCGACCCGTTTTGGCCACGCCCCCCGCTCCAGCTCCCGCTCCCTACAGACCGCAGATAGCGGTCAAGTGCCTCTCCACGCGCCGCCTGTCTGCAGTGCGGGCGCGTGGTCTGAGGCAGCAGGGCCTTAACCTTAGGGGTCTGGCAGTTTCCTGCACGGAATAGCAGGTCCACATGGACAGTGCTAAACAAGCGAAACAAGGGGTGCATGGTTCAATATAATTAGTTATCTCAGTAACTAGTGTATGTATCTCCCAGGAGTGTTGAGAGCGCACCCTGGGAAGAACTATGTTAAGAGTTATAGCAGTATCGATGAAACAAGGTACAACCATGTCAATCTTATTGTATATGGAAATGAAGTGTTCCCATATCTGGGAACATGAATAAAGATTGAAGTTGCATTATAAAAACTCCTGGCCCCATTTTTCCGTCGCACAGCCGACCACATCCAGCACCTTGGGACAAGGTTAAACTATGCTAATGTTAAACACACCACTACACCGATGTAGCCTCCTTTGGATGCAGGCAGGCAGGGTTACATTTATGCCCAACGTGGGACTGGGTAATTAAGAGGGAGAATATTTTTCTGTTTAGCTCATTTTGGTGAGTTTGTATTATATGGACTGTATTATAGTGTGCGTTTTTGTCAAAATGGAAGCTTAAAATGGCGGAGGTCGATGATAGGCACCTGAGTTCTCCCACCCAAACAAAATGTCATCCTGACAAGGAATATGTGGGATTGTGGCATAAGAAACTGGACATTTTCAAAATAACGGTGAACAACGACCTTGTGGTAATGAATTATGTGACCTTTGGAAAAAAAGGACGCTGTAAGTGAGTGATGCCACCTATACAGGGGCCAGAAATGTGAAAAGCTGAAGGGTAATAATTTTCTGGATCAGAAAAAGTCAATTACATTGTCTTTAATGAAAAAGAGTTGAGGCGTAAACTGTCATCAACCAGTTGGTAATGTGCAACGCTGTGAGCAACCAGCAAAGTAACAATGAACTATTGGGATATGGAGGCTGTGAATTGCAATACATGTACCCCATTGTGAGGAGCCTTTGAGGGGTAGCATCATGGTGGGCCCAAATTCCCTGCTACAAGGAATGTTTGCTTGATATCAGAGGGACTGAGGTTCCCGCCAAGTGACCAGGACTGAGTTTTCCCATCAAGAAAAGTGAAAACTGTTGCCAGCATACTAGGATGCAACAAATTGGAGTCCATGCAGAATGGAGTGAATATGTAGCTATACCCCTCAGACTCTCCAACGACCGTTCGATATAAAGAGGACGAATCAGTGTGCATCGGGGTTTGTTAGGTGAGGGACCAATGTCTCTAGCCATCCCATCACGTGTGGCATAGCTGGATGGACTTAAATCACACCCAGGCATGTGAGATTTTTCTTGCAGATACCTTTCCAGACTGGGGCCAGTGCTGGAGAATTATTGCTGAAACTTACATTGCTGGAGATTTGTATACGATACAGTATGCTGGTTGTAGCCACCCTTGCATCCGCGGCTGCAGCAGTAAAATATTACCGTATCCCTGGTGGGGTCCTGATCGTGTCCATCATTGAAAGAGACTATATGCATGTCATGTGGAGCCCCGTTGGTGAGCTAACCCCGTATACCCAGTGCCAAGGATGCGGGACCCAATATCGACAGCCTATCGCCACCCCTGGGACAGTGGTGGAAACAGACCAGGGGTTGAAGGAGGAGTCTGGAACCTGAGGAGCTGGGCCGGCTAGGAAAATTGCAGGGATCGATGCAGGGCAGTGGTGCGCTAGTTGTCTCTATTTCAGGCTGTCACTAGCTGTCTCTGTGTACATCACTCATACTGACCACTAGCTGTCTCTCTGTGGCTCTCTTAGACTGTCACTAGCTGTCTCTCTCAGAGTCTCAGACTGTGACTAGCTGTCTCTGTGTGCATCTTTCAGACAGACAATTGCTCTCAAGATTCTATTCGGTTCTTTTCTTATCCAAACCCATATCTCTTGTCATGTGTTGTCAAGCAAATCAGGGACAGTGTCTCTTGTTCCTTGTCGCACCATGTGATAGATGGAGCAGATTAATTCTGTATTGTCCACAGCATACATATATATTTGTAGCATGGGCTACACATAGATACAAATGGTAGCACCATATACTGTAAGTCATACTGTATATTCTCTTTAGATCAAAGCAGCCTTGTGGGCAAACCTGTATGCAAGTTTAGTGAAGTGAAACTGTGAGCTGGGAGTTTACAAACCCACTCTTAAAAAACCCCATAAAATACAGATTATGTAAAGTGGTTTTTAATTCTTTCCATTATTTTTACATAGCTCTCGCAGAATTCTGTGCAAAGCAGAGCAACAAAGGAACAAGTCCCTGAACATTCATCTTAGTAGCTGTATAACAGATATAACTTTACCTAAGGTGACCCACATCACATAATTAACATAATTCAAATTTCTGTGATATACCGCCAGGATGTGTGCCAGCAAGAGTTACTAATGTATCATTTCATTCAGTTAACTGTTATGTTGTCTTGCAGGATATGCAGATGTTACTCAATGCTTCTCGGTGCCCTAGCTTGGCTTAATATAATTGTTCAGGTCATACTGTATTAAAACTGACACCAATAATTCAAGAGAGATAAACAGTACCTATTATAATTATTACTTATTCCTATATAGTTCAACACTTAATACAGGCAACTATACGCACTAAAAAGAAATGCCATTAACTAGGAAAGTAAACAGAAGGAATGTGGAATCATTGCTCCCAAAAGATCTTTCATTCTTATTGTATAATTGAAGCTACATCCTGTAGGAATCAATCAAACCCTTACCATGGTAAAAACAAATAACTTATGGGGTTCTCCAGCTTCCAGCAATTATAACTAGATGTTTCTATTCAGTCCACGTCTTTTTTGACAGAGAAACCTTGTGTAATATTTTTACTTCTGTAACGGGTCTTCCCCCACCCCATCTCATATTGGGCCTCCTCAGGGAACTCTCACTCTGGTTACAGGGATTTTGGTGGTGCATATCTGCTGGTAACAGGAGGGCCTGGGTCTCCCGCGATGTCATGGGAGATAACAGGACAGGCTTCTGGGGCTGTGCCCGAATTCTTCTTAATGGTGCAGCGCCTCCATCTTGTGCAGCCCCCAGGTGTGGGGGGTGGAGTATCTGCAAAAGAGTTATCTCCCTCTCCTCCCAATATACTCCACTCTCAGGCAGGAGGTAAAACAAAAGGGGGTTCTTTATTGTCCAGATCAGTAGCAGTATATGCACAGCCACACAGCACTCCTCAAAAGGGTGTTCACCACCAGGATGATTTCTAGACACACTCCTTGTACAATATACAGTAAGAGCTGTCCCTTTCTCTTCCCTTACTCCTTTGTGGAGCAAGAGAACATATCTCCCCTAAGGGAGAGCCTTCAGCTTACCAGAGCCCTGGCAGCTTAATTAGAACCCACCATCCTCTTTCTGAACTGCAGAGGAACCACCTCTCTCAAAGCTAGAAAGGAACACACAAAAACAGGAAAGGGTAATCCCTTTAGTACAGATCCAGTAGTCCCACCCCTGTGCCCTTGACTGACACCAGGCATGAGCACTACCTTCTCTGACCAACTGAATCACAGTGGTTGGGTCAAACCCATTTTAACTCCTGCCAAAACTGCCCTTACCAGGGATTATTGCACAGGAGGAGGACAGACTAATAGCCCAAGCCTACCAGGGCTATACTTCTGTGACAGTAACATGTAAGCGTGTGTGTGTGAGCTCACACACTGTCACACTGCCCCCCCCCCCTGGCAGGTTCCTCTCCAATGTGACTGTGATGGACATGAGAGCAGTCAATAATAATGACTGTGGAAGAGGAGGGACTATGTGGGACAGGAGTCTTAAAGGAAAAGCAGCCATGTTAAATTAGATCTGCGCAGACCAGAGCACAGCAGCTTTGTTCAAGGTCTGCAGAGAGAGTGCACATGGTGACAGGAGCTGAGAGCTACAGTTCAAGAGTGGAAAAGAGATCATGCGCCGTTTGGGGGGACCCTCAACGGCTATAAAGACACAGTGGTACCGAAGAACTTGTTGAAGAACAGGCCTGAAACAGGCTCAGTACAACACAAGCTCCCACGGTGTGCCGGCACCATCATAAGCCAACATACCAGGATTGGGTGGCTACTACACCACTGACTCACACCTGCTCAGCGCTATTTGCAGATTGTGTTGTATATGTGTACAGCGTATAGTGATCCTCTCCTGAGTGTATAGTAAGTGTATACAGGCATACCCCGGTTTAAGGACACTCACTTTAAGTACACTCGCGAGTAAGGACATAATCGCCCAATAGGCAAATGGCAGCTCACGCATGCGCCTGTCAGCACGTCCTGAACAGCAATACCAGCTCCCTATCTGTACCGAAGCTGTGCGCAAGCGGGGAGACTATAGAGCCTGCTACACATGCGTTATTTATATCAGTTATATGATGATTGCCGTACAGTACATGCATCGATAAGTGGGAAAAAGGGAGTGCTTCACTTTAAGTACATTTTCATTTTACATACATGCTCCGGGCCCATTGAGTACGTTAATGCTTGTAGTAAACTAAGTAAATTACCCATATTGTGTTTGTATTATTCCTGCCTTCTGACTGTAGGCCACGTGTGGCCCAGTTATTAACAAGGGACTCAGACCCCAGCCTCTGCGATAGTTTTAAGTTGAGAGCTGAAAGTAGAGGTGTTACAAATACTAGTAGCTGTATTGTTTACAGAGAAAAGTGAATTAATGAAAGTTTCGGCACTATGGGCCGGGAGTCATCAAGGAGCGATCAATGGCAGATACCACCAATGTGAGCGCGATACCACGGATTGCGCTTTGATGACTCCTGTCTAGAGTCTCTTATTCTGTAAACTATGATACAGCCAATCCAGCGCCATCACACAGAAAAATCCATTGAAGTCATTGGGATTTTACGGATCCTGTGCTTTCATTTACAGAGCTTTCAAGTGCTTCCTAGACCACACAGATCTACCTTCATATACAGATGTCGAAGAACTTATTGTCTGCAGAGCCACGGAGGAAAGCCGCAGCTCCGGAGATAGTGCTGCCACAACATCGCTGCGCGGGGTCCATGCTTCCGGATCATGGCAGCGATAATCCTCCAATACTGGGCAGTCGTGGTCATGGCCTCTCGTGCCAAACACAATGTCTTGCTACATCTCTATCAACAAAACCATGTTTTACATGTGCACTAACTGTACTAGAGATGTGTAAATATCTTAAAATATGCTTCGTGACATTATTTGCAAATTTGGCGTTTTCACAGTACTTAAAATGTTTGCCAATTTGGACAGAATGTCGACGTATATTCACTAGAATTTTGCATAAATTGCTGTATATAAAATATTTTAATTAACGGTTGTCTAATTTTGTATTTGCAAACTGTTATCATTTTGATGCAAAAAAAAGAGCAATTTTCTCCTGCCTCGCAAACTTTAGGAAAACATTTTGTACATCTGTTTTGTACATGTACATCTATCATGTAACTCCTGATTCAGCTTTGGAGTTCCTGGGGCCAGGCACGCAAAGGGTTAAAAGTATTTTCACTGTATGCTCTTTCAAAGATGTATACTAATATCAATAAAATGCATATGATATTAATATTCAAATGTTTGTACATTTTATGCCAGTTTAAAACCCAACATGACTTCATCATTTGACTCACAGCAACAGCCATGCACATTTGGTGGAAGGTGTAAAGTAGGGACAGGTGAAGTTTTCACCAAGGATCTAGAGCACCGTGGATTGGTGAGTTCCTTCCAGGTGTGGATTTCCACAGATCAGTCCCAAAAGGCTGTTTTTATTTGATTTTTTTCCATGCCAGATTCTGGTTTCGTACATATTCCAGAAACAGAACTAATTTACAAGGGTCTCAAGTTCTATATATATATTCCCTCAAACTTCCCTCCAGATAACATAAAGAGAGAAACCTGCTATAAAAAGAAGCACAGCTTAGATTCCTGGGAGATATGCAAAGTATAATTAAATGACTTCACATCCCCCACTTCCTCAAAAAGATTTCCATAGGAAATATATTGACGTCTAAGGCTACTTGCGAGGAATGGGGTCCTGTTGTCAGGCCCAGCAGAATTAGAACCCACCTAATCTTTACCCACAACCTCTGATAGTCTGGTAAACAGCTCTAGCAGTGTGAGCTAATCTAGCTGATAGGTAGCACCCATGTCACAGCAAACATTTGAGCTCCGCTGCTCTCCCCTGCATCTTAATTCAGCTATTAGCATATATCACTGGTGAGCTCTTTTTTGTACATATCCTGGAACCAGGGTCACGTGTGATGTATGAATAGCTCCAGTTAGCTTAACTCATGCCTTCCCTCTTCCAAAGCACAACAAGTCCATTTGTCTTTCTTAGTTTTATTGCAAAGTCAAGGAAACAAAGGGTTCTTGTAGATGGAGTAGTGGGGTAGAGAGTGCTTCTCTAGAAGTGCTGTGTTTCACCGGGTAAGGCATGTGTAAAAACAGAAAGGCCTTGCTGGGCTAATAGCATGAATGTACTCACTCAGAGTCCAGTGGGAAAAGGAAGTATATGGCTTTCTGGGAACATGAATAGTCTGAGGGTCAGACTATCTGTGAATACAGACAGGGGAGTAAGGGAAACACCACTAAGCCAGGGGGATTAAGGGGTTGCCAAGACAACCTGGATATGAGCCAACTGGAGAGCCCAAATGCAACAATGTCTTAGTACCACAGGCACTGTGTGTTTTCAGAGCAAATATACATGCAGCGGAAATAAGGAGCTGACAGGCAGAAGCTGCAAAAAGGGGCGGGGGGGGGGGGGGGTAAACAGAAATATGGATTCTGTTCCAGGACGGTGCACACGGAACATTGAATTGGCAACCAGGAAGTGGCCTGTTTTTAAAGGAAGTCGGGGGAGTGGGCTACAAGTGTGAGCAGTGAGCTGCTCAAAAGTATGCTGTGACAGTGATGCTACCCAGCAGCTGGTTTAGTTTACACTTATGAGCTGCTGCCCAGAATAACAGAGGTTGTGAGTTCTTATTTTGGTGGCCTGACATTGGAACCTCATTCCTCAAAAGGTGTCTTAACTTGTCTATAAAGTTCTTATGGAATACCTATTAGGAAGTTTGGGATATAAGTAATTTAAATATACTTTGCATATCTCACAGGTCTCTAAGGTGTGCACCTTCTCGCTCTCTCTTTCTCTCTCATATTTCAGGGATTTGGAATCTGCCTGTAGACGGACGTTCACAGAGGTACACAATTGGAGGCTTTTATAAGGTGAAATTATAATAAGGCTTTATTGTGCCTTTTCCTTTTCATCAGGAAATCATCCAAACACAGGGGGGGGGGGGAAACAAAGCTTAATTTACTTGGGAGTATTTCAAGTGAAATCCCATGCAATTCACAACTCCTAGTTAAGCAGGTCTCCCAGCCCCAAACACATAGCATGACATAAGCAGATATAAGAAGTCTCTTTAGAATGAAAGTCTTATCTGTTAGCTGCTGTAGAGTAAGCTTCTCTGCTCTCCTGGAACCGCACCCGTGCGTGCACAGAAAATCAGCACCCAGGTTTAGAAGTCTTATTTGGTGTCTTGCAATCAGCTCTGCTGTTTCTTCTTGACAGAGCTCAAGACAGGTCAGCTCCAGAGATCCATGTTCTCCAAAGTTCAGCCCACAAGTGAGCTAAGGAGTCACTTCCTGTCTCAACAGAAAGGCTTTTGTAAGCAATCTAAATCAGGCAGGTGGTGTTTTATTAATTGACTACCAGCAGTTTAACCACCACACTGCTAGATTAAAGGCACATTACTTGAACAGGGATTACTCCCCTGTTACACTGCCAATGAATTTAAAATCAAGTCCGATGGTGGACTCTGCTGTAGGTAGAGAAAATGTGGGGAGTGCAGAGTCAGATGTATATAAATAAAAATAGATGGGAAGAAAAGAAGGGTATAAATATACACACTGACATTCAATCAGTCCCAGTGTGTAATAGGATACACAAATACAGGTGGGGACAAAATGATGGGGAAATAAAGTTATGTTACTCACACGGCCAAGTGTGAGCCTAATAGGTATCTGTAGGGGTTGTCTCTCAGGGTTTCTCTCTCCCCTGATTCTGCAGCTTGAATCGTCTATGCATGATGCATGTAAGTTCTCCCAGTTTTGAAGCAGGTTCCCCAGTGTAGAGCAAAGTACACAGAGAAAATGTGTGTTTAAAAGAGGGATAAATGTATTTAATAATATATAGTAACAGTCTCACTAAGGATGTAGCCTGGTGCATTTGTTAGTGCCAAATCCACCTTTCGAATTCAGTGTGCGGATCGGAATTTGGAAAACCAGTGTGTAAAATCAGCAGATCAAATGTTGACAGTTTTGCCCATGTTTAGAGTAAAGGAGGACAACATATAAACCACGTATGCATGCTACCAAGTTCCATCATCGCAACAAGAATCATCTCCTGAATTAAGTATGCAACATCAGTATTTTAAATACCCAAGAGACACCACTTTTTCCTCATCTCATGGTTATTTATGTAATGGTGTTTCCCCCCCACCCCCCTCCCATCGCAGATAGGGCCAATCACGGGGTCTGTGTGGTGTGGTACCTTGGTAATAAGAGGGCTGATTCGTCCGCGATGACTTTGGGGTCCATACCCCACATAATACCTAGCAGTGCAGCACCTCCATCTGCCGTAGGCTCCAGGGTATTGGAGATGATCTCCCACGGTTGAACTTGTACCTCTCCCCCCAGTTAGATCACAAACCAGGCCGGAGGTATATTGTAAAAAGGAACGGTTTATTACTACACATCTGCAGTAACACAACATCTACTCAGCAGTCTTTTGCTGGATACAGTCTCTTTAGATCAGCTCTCACTGGAGATGGTCCCTGGACTGTCACTACATGCCAAGGGCACCCGCAGCCATCCTAGCTCTTCCCCACCTCCCTGGCGGACACAGAGGTATAGGTCCACACACTCCTCCCCGCAGGGAAGAGCACATGGGTAGGCCCCAATCTCAGGCTCCCAGACGTGTGACCTGCCTTACTCAGAGGGAAGGAACAACCTCCTAACTTTAGGCCGGTCCTGCCCTTAAGTACAGCCAGAAGGCGGGCACCCCGTTGTCCCAGCTACAACAGGATGTACCACCCCCTGCTGTCACTCAAGCGCAGTACCAAAGGTGAAGTGGATAACTACTGGCAAACCTGAAAATACCAGGGTTTATTGCCAACCCATAAGGTAGAATAATTAGATGTACCAGGCACAAAGCCCAGAAAAAACGCTGCACCGCAAAAAAGCAAAAGGGAGATGATAAAAAACAACAATTTAATGTGCCAAAAAGAGAGAGGATAACACTCTCTGTATACTGTCTTGTATACACATACATAGGGTAGAATAGTAGCCAGGGGGTACCCCGTTACATTTATATAAACACAATGCACATACTGTACATGCAGTACCACTGACTTTGTAAGTCTCCCACTACTATTAGAAATTCTTTAGCGCTTAAAAGCCTTTCTTCCAAACATGCGAAGCTGCTTTAAAAGACCAATCAACTATAACTGTGGAGGTCCTTTGTAGGCTCCTGCATCTTATGCTTTGGCACTGACTTTCTTTACAATGTTTGGTCTCCTTGAAAATACATTTTCGGAAAAAAAGGATTTCAATTGTAAAGGATGAGGAAGCTGCACAAAGAAAATAATATGATTTTTTCATAATGGAGCATTCATATGGAAATTGCTGCAAAGTGGCAGTGATAACAGAGCCATCAAAGCTTGGATATTGACTTTGGAGCAAGGGTATTTGATCTGGAGATAAAAAAAAGACCCAAATGGGCTGTAAAAGAGGAAGCACATCACACATGATGAAAAAGTGCCAGGGAACGATAGATTTAAGTTTCAGCATGAAATACTGCTAGGGTAACTGCTGCAAGCAATGTATTGCAATGCTGTTCATATCCCTCTGGCACTGAAAAGGTGCTAATGAGACACATCATTACCAATTCATGAAGCTACTGCTTGCAACTGCTTTAGGATTAATGGTCTTTGACCAGATAATGAGTGTTAATGGGTACAAAGCAGGTAGCCGCTATCCATACTGAGCATAATCCAGTACATTAACTAAAATCTAATCCTTGGCAGCAAATGGTGGTCTCTCTGTCACTGCCAAATCTTTATGGGCCCTTCTAACAGCAAAGGGCTGTGTCAAACAGCAGACTTAACATTATGAAGGTGAAACCACCCTATAGACACAGTGCCCCGGTGTCATTAAAGCACGACCTGCAGTATCTCGCGCAAATTGGCGATATCTGCCATTAGAGTCAATGGCAGCTATGGCGGATTTGGGTGCAATACAGCAAATCCTGCTTTGATGACTCCAGGGCTGTGAGTCTGACACAGTTTGGGATGATAGAGAACTATTTCGCCCAAAATGATATAGAAACAATAGAGATATATTTTTTAATTTGTAAAGGCTTTCACGTGAGCACAACAAATGGGATTGAGAAAAACGTTGAAAGGCACCTTTTTTACATTTCTTATTACTGCACAGTCTTTGGGTAAATCAATTTTTTAATTTCATTTAACAGTACACATAAATATACCTAGCGCAAGAATTGATCTTGTTTATATGAAGACTGGAAATGAGGTAGCAGAGGGGGAATGGGGGGGGGGGAATTCAGAGTAAGTAGTAAAGGTGTCTTGTATTTAAACTTTTCCAACACCCTTTAAGTCAGGGGAGCGCAATCTTTTTTCCCCGCGCCCTCCTGCCGGCTGTTCCCCTTTCTCCGCGCCCCCCCCCCCCCCCATTTTACCTCGGCTCCGGTGTCAGCATCATGACGTCACGTTGCCATGGAAACGTGACGTCACGTGATCTCGCGGCGTCATACAGTATGTTTGCACACCACTGCTTTAAGTAATAAAATAAGAGCAATGCAATAGTAGTAATAATGAGTATTTTTTCCAGTGGACAATTATAATGTATTTCGATATATGCGAAGTATGATTGTCAGGAATGTTGCACCATTCCTTCCCCCTGACACATACTGTAGGCTGCTGTCCTTTGTCACAGTATGAGATGTCATTGGGGCAATCTGTAACATACTAGTTACATTCTAGTTACCTTCTCAGGTAGTCTATATGGATTGCAGATTGAAAACAAAGCACAAAGTCAAACAAATAAACCTTTTTACACAACATTAAAAGTCTCCCACATGCTGTTCATCTAGTCTCATGATAAATTGTGTGGAACTATAATGCTTAAGACATAGCGAAACCCAAGAAGCTGACAATGCACATATACAGTATATTGTAATTTCCATGCTAAGGACAATTCAGAAGGGTCAGATCATAGATTTTAAATGAGAACCAGTCCCTGATCTTCCGTAGCGTTCACTAGTTTTCTGGTTTTACCTAAAAAACACAGATAAAAACCACACCCACTGATCACCTTGCACTTCTGGTTAAAACTGATAAAAAATAGAAATGACACATAATTTCTAAAAGAAAGGAAAAGTGCACCAATGAACACAGAATTAAAATGTGTCTTAATGTTTTATATTGTTAATACCGATAAGCACTGATTTTGTAATAAAATGAAAACATCAGGAAAAAAAATTAAGAATAATTTTACAAAAAAGTAAACACAGAAAACCAGAATTCTTATTGATAAAAATAATATAATAGACAGTTAAGCTCCTGGAAGACAAAGTCACATTCGCTGGCAGCTCAAAATAAAAACTAATATAATGTTTTTTCTTTGTTAATTATTTATGTTCAATTTTATATACTCGCTAAAATGCACCCTAACGGTATACATTTAAAGTGTTTTTAAATGTTATTTACAAGAAAAGCAATATTTAAAACAGAGATCTTAGTAACACTACACGCTTATATAAAATATCTATATGTTCTTATAAACATCTGTCAAATAATCTTTTTTAAGATTCCACCAAATCCTATATTACAGAGACAGTGTACTGTATGAAGTCCTAAATTATCATGAGAGATGTTCTATTGTACCTAATTTAATTTAGTATACTGTATTTCCCTCATGTGTTGTTAGCACCAATATGGAATTTACAATATTTAGACACTGCTATACTCCTGTTTCAAGCAGCGTCCATAATAATCTTCCACTTGATTTTTTAAGTGGCGAGCCCAAGGGACTCGTTCTTTCCTTGAAGTGACGGCATCAGTGGAACCTTTTGCCTTCTCAGAGGTGTCGGTTGCATCGCAATGAAACATCTGTCAGAAGTGGCAATCTTTCTTTTTTTTTTTATCTTGACTTTATTTTCAGGAGTCATCAAATGTCTTTTTTTTCTCTAAACTTCCATCTCTGCCTGCTTCTTTAATGTGCTTATCACTTTTTTTATAGACAGTATAACGGTGCCATGAAATGAACGTTACCTGCAGTGTCATTCACATAAGATGTTTATGACTTCTATTACATTTACATGGAGTTCAACCTCTCAGTGCCAGGGAGCTTACACGGCACAGTTGATAAATGCAGTTTAGTTGGTTGAAGATAAAAGGAGTAACAACACCCCCTGCACTGTTGCTTTTCAATCAGTAGACAATAGAGTAGGGTAGCCAGATTTCCATTTTTTTCCGGGATTGTCCCGATTTTGGAGCTTGTGTCCAGGTGTCCCGGTAACTTTTCCAAAAGTCCCAAAACGTCGTGTTTTTTGCGCCGATTCTGAATGTACTGCCGGCCAGAGCCGATCGTGCATGCGCGAGTGAATTAAGGAGGGTGAAGCGTAATTGCACAAATAACAGCACTACTTTCCAGCAGGTAGAAATGATCAAAAAAGCAGGGAGAGCGTTCCCAAAGTGAAAAACAGAGCTAATTTACTGTATTAGCAGCATGGATCTATACAGCATACACAGGCAAAAAAAGAAGCCTCCACCTACATGTTTCAAGCGTAGGTGGAGGCTTTTTTGCCTGTGTATGCTGTATGTTTCCATGCTGCTAATAAATTAGATCTGTTTTTCACTTTGGAAACGCTCTCCCTGCTTTTTTGATCATTTCTACCTGCTGGAAAGTAGTGCTTTGTCTTTTTTGGTTCCTGTTTCTGCATTTGAATTAAGACATCAGCACACCTATACCTGAGGATGTGGAGGACGTTAATCACCACCCAAGGATGCTGCACTACATGTGAGTCCTTGAGAATTATATCTCTTCTACCGTTCATCACACTATATTATGTCATATATGTGTCTGGACACTTTATTGTGTGTATACCTTACTACAGTGCCATGTGGGATACTACCAGTTGATTGGTTTCATAGGAGATTACCTCATCTATTGATACCTTAAGGGTACTCCAGCTAAAGGATTCTAATTATCTTCATTGCATATACTTGCTCAAGCTGAGCATTACACAATTTGTTTGTCAATTACATGAACAACAAGCTGAGCTTATGCTTAATACATTTCAATTAAAAAAAATTATAAAAAAAACATCCTAGATCCAACGTATTCAAAAATAGAGAAAATAAAAAGAAAGGATCTTCTCAAATACAGTATGAATAAAGGAAATAATACTGACAGGTTTGAAGATAAAATTAATGTCCAATTCATCACACAATACAATTCATTAGCACCTCAAATTAAAAAAAGTTATAAGAAAACATTGGCATTAAGTTTTGAAAGACCCAATTCTTTAGTCTCATCTTCCACAAATTCCAAAAATATTGTTTACCAAAGCGGACACCATACAAACACATGTTGCACCTAGCTGCATCAAACCCCCACTTAAGGTCACTTCCTCAGCGACATTTATGGACACTAAAGGCTTTTATAAATGCCTAAAGTGTAAAATGTGTAAGTTGGATCCTCATGGTTCTAAGCATTTTAAGAATTTTTCTTCAACTAATACAGGAATTACACACAATATTAAACATTTTATTAATTGTGAATCTACGAACATTGTCTACCTCATACAGTGCCTCCTGTAAAAGAACAATATATAAGGCGCACTACCAGAAAATTAAAACTTAGTTTCGCAGAACATATCTCTAATATCCAAAAAGGATTTCTCCAGCATAATTTATCCAGGCATTTCTGCGAACAACATAACAAAGACCCTGCAGGTATTTTGTGCATTGTAACAGACAAATTATTACCGAATTGGAGAGGTGGTGATAACATTAATGCCATTTCCAAACTTGAAACCAATGTACTATAAAAACGTTGGTTCCACTTGGTCTCAATGTAGATATAGCTTTTTTGGTGTAATGCATCTTATAAGTCTGTTGTGATTGTACAATTCCTGAGTCACAGTTATTTACTAATTGTTTTGTCATTCTGATGCATAATATATAAATATATGATTGGTCTACCCAGTTCTGCCTCATGTATACCCTTTCTCCCATTTGTATTGCTTTTCTTTGCATTACTTATTTTAAAATATTTTATTGTATATTATTGTGTATATTTTATAATATTATGTATTAAAATTGTGTTATTGTGTATTTTATGTATTTATTTTTGGTTCAATTGTAATGTTATCCAGTTCAATTGTAATTGTATGTATTTGTGGTGCAGGTCTTTATTAGTTAGCCAATTAACCTATCACTGGTTGGGCCCGCCTATATAAGATCTGCATCTCTATGTAATTTTATACCCCCTGATGAAGTCTTTTTACAAGACAAAACGCGTAGGGCTGATTATAATTATAATAAAGTTGGTATAGCCTTCCATTTATATCTCCTAGTAGACTCTTTAAAGTAGCTTCACGTAGCATTTATTGGTGCCATACAGCTGGCCATTGTTCCCCTTCGTTAACACAAACGGACTTCAGACTTGCGTCTGACGTCATCCTCGCGTTCCTTGCGAGAGTTGGAGGGTGGAGAGTAAGAGACTGGAGGCAGCAATATCGGTGTTCGGAATCAACTCGGCGTCCTGGCGTTCCACGTGGAGTCCGGACGAGACGGAGAACCAACACTGCAGCTTGGAAAGGACTTTGTTTCCTACATGCCCTAACTATCTGCTACTTTGTAAGTAGCTGTCTTTGTTTTGCGCTGTAGCCTAATACAAAAGTAACACCATACCTGCTTCTCTGTTTATCCTATAGGAATCTTCATCAAATTGGCCATCTTATTATTGCCATAATCGTCGTGGTGCCCCTATGTATTGACTCAATCATAGTCAATTTTAACTCTATCAGCACCTGTGTTTCTTTTTTTCCTTATTTACCCTTAACTATTGTGTACAGTTATTACACTTTGGCAGCATGTATTGTTACCTTCTAACACCTATTCTGTTACATTTTGCGTGCGCACTTAATTATCTTTTCTTGGCAATATATATATATATATATTTATATTAGATAAGTTAAGATGGGTGAAAAAGGTGAAGAAAAACCCTCCACTGTAAAGCATATAGCAAATACAAATATCACTTGTGAGCACATTCACATGGCCGAAACAGCTGTCTGTGAGTAGGCTTACTGGCTTTGCATTAAAACCCAGGCTGTGCTGAAAGCTGTGTAAGGCCTGGGACATGGTGCAGGGAGCGGCGCTGGGCAGCGCTGACGCTCATGCTCACCTGCTCACGCAGGAGATTTTTCTTGTCCCTGCATGAGCGTCATCGAGCGCGCTTGTGTGCCGGGTGGGAGCCGGGCGGGAAACAGGCCTGGAGGCGGATTGGGAGGCGGGGCCAGCGCACCACGTCACGGCGCCGACGTCACGGACTGCCATTGGCTTCTGGCAGTCACGTGACCGGCCCTGCGCTTGCATGAGCGGCAAAATTTAAACTTGCCTGTCTCCTGCATTTCCACACGCCCCGCACGCCTGACCATGTCCAAGGCCTAATGCAGCAAGCATACGCTTATGTAAAAATGGATTTGAGGCAAAAGGTGACACTGTGTGCTCATTTGCATGTCATTTCCCAGAATCCCTGGCTGCAGTGGAAGCACTGTATGCTGTGTGATAATGTCGAAAAGCAGGGTTGCAGACCTGTCTTAGACATGAATGTGCTCACAAGTGATATTTTTATTTGCTATATATATGGTAAAGTATGCTCAACATTTTTTATGGGACTAGCACCTTGTCTTACGGATTTTTTGGATTTGGGGTGCTTGCTTTTTCTTTTCTTTTATATATATAAATATATATCTGACTCTGAAGACAATGAAGATCGAGTTTGAAGCAGGGGAACCTGCTGGTTCAAATCATTGTGCCAGCTCCTTGGGCAAGTCACTTAATCTCTCTGTGCCTCAGGCACCAAAAACATAAATTGTAAATTCTACCAGGCAGGGATTTATGCTTGCAGAAATGTTATGTACAGCGCTGCATACACTATTAGCACAATAAAAGCAACAACAAAAAAAACTATTATATATCTTGTTTATCAAATAATACAATTAAAAAAGTATGTGAATTAATATATATACATCGAGTGAAATATGGGAATCATAAATATATATAATGTGAAAGAAATACCAGAACAGGGCGGCATGGAAATGAGGTCATGACAGAGCAGAGGATATGTGAGAAATGACCTCTGTAGTGAAAGAATACTAAATAAATGGGGACAATATTCGGAGCATACAAATAATAGTCTTCAAACATGCTTAGCGCGGGAGCCCTACATGATTAGAATACACAAAATAACATTACGTTGTAAAGAAACAATAGAAACAGACCTGCCAACATCATTGTATACTTTGTTGCTGCTATGGAAGGAAAAGGGCATGGATTTTTCAACTGGTTTAACACAACTGCTGTAATTTAAAACATCATAAGACAAGCTTTGCTGCCCCCTCCATAAGACCGTGATTATACCAGAAGCCGCCGGGGACGACGCGCGGCTGGAAAACAAAATGCTGAAATCCGCTGATGGTTTACATGCCAGCGCGCCGCCTGGCGCTGCAGGACGGCAGTCTCCTGAAGAGATTTGCAAAATTGTTTTCTGGAGGCGACGGCCACGTCACTTGAGTGGTTCAGCCAATGAGGGCGAACTGCTCACAGCCACGCCTCCAAGCCGCCTCTGCTCTGCCTCCACGGTATAATCAAGATGCCGCTCAGTGGCAGCGCAGGGTGACGTCACAAGATAGTGCTGCTGCCTTGCAGCTCTTGGTATAATTGAGGCCTAAGAGATGTGGAAGACTGGAAGACCAAATGCATAGGCAATGGAACATCTAAATGCGTGGCTTTCTTAAACTCTTAAGATTACATTTTGGTGGTTTGTACTGATGTTAAGGTAGCGGTGGGTCATTGCAGTTACCAGATGGAAATTTATGCATTGAATTGGCCAGTTATATTGTTATAACTGCATTGCAATGATATAGTGAGCCATTAAAGTGAGCTTTTAAGTGACAAGTTATAGTTAGACTATAGTTAATATACTTACTTTCTTCATGCAAGACCAATAACCTCAGCTGATATGACATGGATCTAATTGCATTCTCTTCACAGGTATGTTCCTGATGTGCAAGACCTGTTTAAAAGATTGACTGTGGCCTTTAGCATTGATATAAGTTAGTATGTTTGAATATCAAAAGGTGTTTTTTTTTCCCTCTTAACTCTGTGCTGTTAATTGACCAACTGGAACAAGCTGATTTATTGGGGAGGGGGAGGGTCATGTGACTGCTTTAGCTGTATACAACTAATACCCCTCCTGCATTTGCAGGAACTGCATTGCCATGATATAGTGAGCCATTTAAAGTGAGCTTTTAAGTGACAAGTTATAGTTCGACTATAGTTTGACTAGAGGTGACTGGTGACTGCATCTTTCTGCAAACTCTTTAACTCACGACAACAAACGTTAAGCTATTCAGATCACACTATGATCCCATTCTTGCTAACCTGCATATTTTAACCGCCCACCCCTTTACAACTTATTTCACTGCAGCCTCTCCCAAAACTGACTGCACAATACACTGAAACCCTGAACTGACTCTAGCATTGCAATGCACCAAAACATTTGACAAGGAACAGGCACACCCCTGCTATTTAGTCTGCACACAATCACTTTGTTTACTACAGCTCCTTGCAGCACTGCCTACCTCTGGCATAATGAACCTGCTATGTATCTTAACTTTTTTCTTTCTCCTGGCATCATGAAGATGTTACTCCCTCTATCCACTACAAACTCCTCCATCCTGGCCCACACCCAACATCACCATACACCCTGGACTACTCAAAAGCCTTGCACTATCTACTGAATGTTGGTGGAGAACTCTAAAAAGCAGCACACCAACCACTGCTCACTCTAATGGCAAACACCACAAATTTACAACCTGCAAACAACTACCCAAATTCCTACTCATACTGTTACTCTCTTTAGCAGGTGATATTGAACCTAACCCAGGTCCTCCCATTTCAAATCTGTCCCATGCCCCTGAGAATTCCACCTTTAAATTCCAAAAAGGGCTATCTGTCGCACATATAAATATCCGGAGCCTGCTGCCCAAACTGGACGAACTAAGGGCATGGTGCCTTATGCATAAACCCAAAGCCATCATTCTTACAGAAACATGGCTATCCCCTAAAACCCCTGATGCAAATATCGCCATTCAGGGATACTCCATTTTTAGGAGAGATAGGTCAAAGAGAGGAGGAGGGGTGTTATTTTATATTGCAGACACCTTACAATTTACACTGTTAAATTGCCCACCAAGCCCACCCTCTTTTGAAATTTTAGTTGGCAAAATCTGCCTCCCCTTTTCTAAGCCAATCTTGCTTGCTGGCATCTACCGCCCCCCTCAAGCCCCTCTACAATCCCTGACTGATATCACCCAATTTCTTGGCTCCATTTCCTCTCTGAATGAGAAGAGTGAGCTGCTAGTTCTTGGGGATTTTAACTTCAATTGGCATGACCCTAAAAACAACAAAATCCAGATACAACTCAAGTCACTTAACCTATCGCAACTCATTTCCCAACCAACACGGATAAACCTGAAATCGCATAACCATTCCTTGCTAGACTGGATTCTCTCCTCAAACCCCAGCAGAATCCAATCCTCTGGCATCCTTCCTGACATTTTCAGTGACCATGCAATAGTGTACTGTGTAAGGAAAATTAAACCGCCCCAATCAAGCCCTAAAGTTCTCCTCACTAGAACATTTAAAAACATTAACCCACAACAGTTTCTGGATGACCTTACCAACTGCCCATGGCACAGAATCGATTTAATTCCTGACCCTGATTCTGCACTCGACTATTTCCAATCCGAGTTCTTAAAACTCTGCGATACCCATGCTCCACTACGCAAAATAAGGGTACCGTGGGCCCACCTTCCATGGGTTACAACTGACCTTATTGCACTCTACCAGCTCAGGGATACCTTGTGGAAAAGCTACAAAGTAACTGGCACTACCAAGGATCTCAATCACTACAGATGCATGCGGAACATGTGCACAAGGCAAACAAGGCATGCAAAAGCACAATATTACTCTGACAATCTCCACCAAAATACAACAAACCCAGCTAACTTCTGGAAGGTTATTAACAATATATTCCAGCCTTCTAACCATCAAAAACCAAGTAATATCAGTAAGGGGGATATTACTCTGACAAACCCCACTGACATTGCAAATGCATTCAATGATTACTTTGTGGGGTGTGCCACTAACTTATTAGCAAAACGCAGCCCAAACCACAAACCTGAATCTCATCCTGGGAGTACACCTATAGTCCCACCCCCTCCCAACACTGCCCACAATTTTCAATTTGGCCCAGTATCTGAAGAGGAGATTATACAAGCGCTCCTCAAACTAAAACTAAGCAGCCAATGTGGACCTAACCTACTACAATCTAGGTTCCTACAACTTGGTGCCCCAGACATTGCCAAACCAATTGCGGCCATAGTCAACTCTATCCTGTCTGCAGGCCATATCCCTAAGACCTGGAAAACTGCCAGAGTTGTCCCAATCTTCAAAAGTGGGGACAAAAACACTGTCTCAAACTACAGGCCAATCTCACTTCTCCCAATTCTATCCAAAGTCATGGAAAAATGTGTCCACTCCTAATTAAGCGATTTCTATACCAAGACAAATTTCCCTAGCCAATTCCAATCTGGCTTTCGTCCCAAACACTCCACCGTAACTACCCTGCTAAAAGTTTGCAATGAAATCCAGTGTGGAATGGAACGGGGACAACTCACTGGTGCAGTATTCCTAGATTTTGCAAAGGCTTTTGACACAGTTTATCATGCTATCCTGCTTAACAAACTCCAGAGCTCTGGAATAGAGAAGCATGCTTTAAACTGGTTTCAGTCCTACCTATCAGGAAGATCCCAACATGTGTCCATCTCAGGCTCTAACTCCAACCCCCTGGATATCACCTGTGGTGTCCCGCAAGGCTCTGTTCTGGGGCCCCTACTCTTCTCAGTGTTCATTAATGATCTTCCCACAGCTTGTAAGGAAGCCTCAATACACATGAATGCAGATGACACAATCCTATATGCACACAGCCATAGCCTCTCTGACCTTCAACACATACTTCAGTCTGACTTTTTGAGACTCGAAAACTGGATTTCCCAAAACAAACTGTTTTTAAACACTGACAAGACTGTAACAATGGTATTTGGGACCAAGACTACATTTTTAAAGCTTCCAGTGACTGAGCTCCTGATTAGAACCAACGCTAACACCACCCTAACCCCTGTCACTAGTTTTAAATACCTGGGCTTATGGTTTGACTCCCACTTAACATTCGGGATGCACATTGATACCCTGACAACCAAGACCTTTGCCAAACTAGGGGTACTTTACAGGAACAAATCCTCCCTAAGTTTCCTGGTCAGAAAGCGTATCGCACAGCAGATGCTAATGCCAATTATTGACTATGGAGACATAGTATATGGCTCGGCACCTCAAACCCACCTTAGCAAACTTGACACCCTCTACAATTCAATTTGTCGTTTTGTTCTCCAATGCAACTACAACATACATCACTGCGATATGCTCAAAGAACTAGATTGGTCATCACTAGAGTCTAGGCGCAAAGTTCACCTTTCCTGTCTTGCCTTTAAATTCTTCATGGGCAAGCTACCCAGCTATCTGAACAAGCTCCTCACCCCTACCACTTGCAGCACTTATCACCTGAGATCAGACTCCAAAAGACTGTTCATGGTCCCAAGGCTCAACAAAGTATCCGGACGTTCCTCCTTCTCCTACCGTGCACCCCAAAACTGGAACAACCTACGAGAGACTCTCACATCCACCACCAGTTTAAGTACTTTCAAATCTAAGGCTGTCTCACATTTTAATCTGGTCTGTAACTGTTTCATACGCCCATAATATATATATTTTCTTTAACTGTGCACGCAATGTCTTGTATATAATGTATACCCTGTTCATTTATGTAACTGTATTTGTAACCATGTATTATTTGTTTTACTCTGTGCCCAGGACATACTTGAAAACGAGAGGTAACTCTCTATGTATTTCTTCCTGGTAAAATATTTTATAAATAAATCAAATATTTTATAAATAATTGTTGATCCAATATGGCGGAAATTTAGCAGTGCTCAAGGAGCTATGGTTTGGTTCTAGCATGACACAAATTCAAATCCAGCAAGCTCTTAATTTCTCAGCCTCCTTGGAAAATAGAATTACAGCTTCTTATTATAATTAGATGGTAATAATTCAGAAACGCAACTAAATGTATGCAGTTATTAGAATATATAGCATATAACTTGCTCTAAAACTGCCAAGTGACTTCAGACAAAGCACCAAACCTTATCAGATGCACGTGCAACAACATTTGGACTAGAGAATCTAGTTCCCAAATCTTCATCCTTAAAAGTTAAACTGAAAGTCTGCGGTTTATTTTTTGCTCGTTTTATTTAAAAAATCAGCTGCATCTGTTAATAGCTCTTGCTTTTCCTTTGTCACTTCCCAGCAAGTCCAGCTATTTATTTTCATAATGCTCGGACATACTGAATTACATCAATTACTCAGAGCATTGCTGTTGCTAAGCTTCTGTGATGTACAATTCAACCTCCGTCAGTAAATAGAACATAACCCTGGTTGTAATACAGCAGTGTTGAAAGGTAATTGACGTCCTTATAAAACACACATGTTGTGTTACAAAGAGAATAGGAGCAGCTTTAGAGAGAAGAATAACAGTGTTGTTGTTTTGATATGGAACTTTTCACATTCAAAGCATTGTGTTATTACGTCATTCACAAAGCCATTCAAAGTATGCAAACTGAGGCAAAGGAAACTAATGGGATTGGTCCAGGATCACTCTGAGTCATCATAACTGGTAGAGGTTAAACTAAAATCCACATATGCTTCATATTCAACACTAATATTTTATTCACCATTTTTTTGCAGGCATCGTCTCAGGATAAAATAAAAAAGAAATGAAAGTTAATGAAGATATAAAGAACCCTGTCTACAAAGCAGCATTGGTAAATACTGTATGGCCCCTTCTGGTGCTGGAAGACACCTTATAGCCCGTTCACTTGGATGGGCTCTTCCAGTGTCACAAGATGCCTTATGGCAGAAGGCTACTTAATAAATATGGTCCAAAATCTTAGTCGTATGTGAACAAAATTAGAAGACTTTTTAAAAGAAAATATTATTTTCCTGGCACCATTCTCTTTTTTGGATATGCAGGGACCTGGAACATGCTGAAGTGCCGTGCAGTAAAGGCCTCTCTAACAGTGAAAGAGGTCATCCCACATCTATTCCAGCTGTTTGGCCATGTGTCTATAAGCGAAAGGTAATGTGCAATTTAAAATTCCCATCAGATGACAGTCCAGAAACCGCTAGCAGACGATTATCCAAGTGAGAGATGTCAACATGCTTTATCGGACTGATATTCCAGGCTTCGTGCTTGAAGGGTAAACGCCAGCCTCGGATATCTCATCCTCCCCCATAAACATCAGATTTACTCATGGACAAACTAGGAGCGAACATGCAGAATCAATAGTACACAAACTACAATTCAGGCTTTTAAAGCAGCATTTTATATCCGAGCCATTACCTTTATTCATGACAATAAACATGCAGTATATCTACATAAATCGATATTGAGCATGACTACTTCATGCTCAATACTACTTGAGCTTCACAAATAAATGATAATAATACTACATGACCTGGGAGACTGCGAGGGAACGTCCCTCCCCTCCACCCCAAGTACCCAGAACCCCACATACTGTATATAAACACACAAATAATGACAAGACAAGGTCTGGAGGCACACGGTCGCGGCTTTTTATTTAACCATTAAATAATTGGTAATTGCTACCTCTGCCAGAGCGCTAGCTCAAAGGGTTAAAGCTCAAATTGTTTCAACAGATGACCAGTGACACCCAAGCAGGGCCCAGGTTACCCGGCCATTAAAGTGAGTGGGCTCCCGGAACTCCCACTTCAATTATTCCTGCCCACTCGCCACTCCCAGCCCCACTGGGCTTTACCAAGTACGGAGCCACTTCTGACTATATAACCCCCCTTAAACTAGCCCCACACCGCCAGACCCACCAGGAACCTCACAAGCCCGCCTTGGATGGCATTATTAAATAACCCATCAGACCTAAACAAATCGCTAATCACTTAATGGAAGTCAGGATGCTTTTAACATTACTTGTATCTCCTTTTCCCACCGTCTCGCTATCTCCCTCCCTCCCTCTGCTGCCGGTAACACCAGCCCCCTGTGGGAGCCAGGCTGGCCACCACTTACTATGTGACCCCTGCACACCATGCTTCTGCCACTCTTAATGATGAACCCAGCCCGGCCGTATTGGGAACCACTGCCTACCTCCTGCATCAGGGATCCCCTCTGTCGCTCAAAGGCTTGAAGTACACCCATCAAAATTGTAGTCAGGCCCAAAGCCCCTGCCACATTAACCTCCACAGGCCCCACCCCTTGCCAGGACTGCACAGACGCCCTCCAAACTATTGGCCTCTGGCAGCTGCTCCCCATGACCCCCACTTGACCTGAAAACCCCCCAGAGCATGAGTCCACACTACTGTTGGTATAAGCCACCAGGGCCCAACCCCCCTCCCCCCCTTCTTTGTGGACCAGCCACTGTCCCAGGCTAAACCTTAGGGGAGCTGGGGGAAACACCGGAGGCAAAGCCCTCCTCTTACCCCCAGCCATTCTGTGACCAGCCACACGCCTCCTAAGGGCCGTGTCCTGCCACTTGCTGGCATCCTCCAAACAGCTATCCTTCAAGCTGTTGTCACCGTAACCCACACCTCGGGTGGTGTCACGCGAGGCCCATCCAGTCTCTTCCCCTCCAACTCTTCTTCGGACAGGCGCGCAGGAGGCTCCCCCAGCCATCCAGACTGTCACACTGTCTGCCGCGTTTGCCCACTGCTTGCATGCTCTGTAGGCGGCTGCAACCACGGTTGGGCCCACTGCAGCAACGTGACCCACACCTCGGGCAGCATCACGTGAGGTCCATCCAGCCTTACTTCTCCAATTCTCCTTCCGACAGGCATGCCAGAGGCTCTCTCAGCCGTCCAGACAGCCGCACTGTTCACCGTACCTCCCCACTGCCCACGCCTCTGCAGGTGGCTGCCACACATGGCTGGGGCCCTCTGTCTCCTCCACCAACACTGCACCGACCGCATCATTGGCACTGAAGCCACCCCTCTCAGCGACCCGGCAGTGGTTCTCCTCCCCCCATGAAGCCACAGGATGATTTTTGGAGGCCATTGTAAGCAGCAAGAGCCACAGAGCCCTCTCCAACACTGAGCCATTCTCCCCAGGAAAAGCATAAACTCCACATATCTACCACAGGGAACCTGGAAAGCAACTCACAGAGACTCCCTATAACTCCTCCCGACCCCCCTCCTCAGTGTGGGAGGGTCAAGTAGGGTCCCCCTAGCAGGGGGGAGAATGGAGCCTGTAGCTAGGGTAGGTACGCAGGAGCCTAGGCCCTCTACCTACCCCCGGACACGGATGCATCACAGCACCTCCCCTGCCGCTACCGCCGGCAACGCACCGACTCCCCCTTCCTACCCCCATGTCAAGTGACGTCTCCTCTCCCCCACCCTACTAGGACCTTAAGCATGACTCCAGTGGGGTCTCAAATAAGGCCCCCTGATCTAGTGTGGGGTTCCCCACCGTAGTGGGGGCTTATCTTGCTCCCGTGGGGGCTCAAATGGGACCCCACCAGAGGGGGCTCACCAACCCAGTGGGGGCTCCTGTATAGACCCCCTTCCTTCTGTGAGATCCCCTGCCCATTACTCCCATAGGGGCTTAACTTTAACCCCCACTTCTCTGTATGTGTTCAAGTGTAGCCCCCACCCCCATGGAGGCTCAAGAAGGGCCCTCCACACCATTGCAAACTTGTTGGGGCTCAAGTGAAGCCTCCTTCCCCAGTGTAAACTCAAGTAGGGCTCCCCACCCCAGTACAAACTCAATAGGGTCTCCAACCCCAGTGGAGGCTTAATTGTGGCCCCCTACCCCAGAAGGGGCTCAAGTGGAGCTAGGGAGGAACGTGGGGGCTGAGGCCCTTCACTTACAGCTGGATGCAACCTGTCCTGCTTCTACCGCCGGCCTTTGTTCTATCTGCACGTGCTGGTGCTCCTTCCCCCATCGTGCGGGACTTCCCCTGACTGCACAGCAGCTACCCAGTCCAGGAGCTTCACCATGTGGGACTTCTCTCAGTCCGTCCCGCTTGCTCCCACGAGAAGCAGCTGCTGCCAGCCACGTGTGAAGCCCCTCACCGGAGCTGACCCGCAGCTCCGCACTACTGCAATTGCTGGCAGGGCACGGGCTGACCATGTGCCCTGCCAGTCGAATTAAATAAACTCCCCTGCCCCTCCCCCCCCGCCACATCACCCCCACCACTGAAGCCGGGGGTTGGGAGGGTAGGAAAGGGAGGCCATGGAGCAAAAAGGATGTAAGAGGGGTCGCTGGCCCCCCAGTCATGGTGCCCTTCACTTAGGGCTCAATGACCCTCTCTTCCAATAATACAGAGCTTCAGCTTCTTTAAGAAACAAGTCTAAAAAAACACTTTGGAATCACCCAAACACCAGTACAGAACTCGTGTGGGAAAAGAAGGTTGTACAGTATTGTTTTTACTATTCGTTTCAGGAAGGCCAAGGCAGCACCAGATTTATAGGGCATCTATTTTCCTGCATAATACATTCTGCCGTAGTCTGCCAAATGTACACTGTGCAGATATTCTCTCTGGGCTGGACACTCTGCTTGTACTGCTGAGACCACGCTTTAAAAAGACGAAAAGAAACATTTGCATTATAAGAGATTGAGAGTAAGAATTCCTTTTCGCTGTGTTTATCTCTGTGTATGGCGCCCACAGTGTTTTTAATTATTTATACTGCATTGTATGGCATGTACTAATAAAGTATAATAACAATAACATACTACCAGGTTACATTTCATGTTGCATTTTTCGGGCCTCTGGGGAAGGTTTGATCTAAGTTTTGTTTAACTGCATGGCTCCAGTTTGGTGCCATCTGTAAGAACAACTATTTTTGTTTAATTCTTTTTCTCCCAGAGGGTCTGCCATGCATCACAAAGTGACGTTACACGCTCGTGGGCTCGCAGTGTAGATCGGGGAACTATCACACTATTGACTTCAATGGAAGTTTTAATGGTAAAGTGTCCCGTTCACTGCAATTTAATGAATAACCCTCTAACAAGTATGGGAGTCCTTGCTCTTGACTGTAACCATAGACAATCTTTGATTTTGTTCTTAACTGCAGTGAATCCTTTGCCACAAAAGGTCAGCAATTGAATCTCCATATTTTTTTATGCTGTAGCATCTGTTATCCCCTCATCCAGAAGGGGTAAGAGGAATGAGTGAGTATTAAGCTGTATGTCCCGCACGCTGGGATCAGCTGCTTCTCAGTATTGACTCTCCACTTCCGGGTTCAAAGGTCCCGTATGTTCCTAGTCAAAGCGCATCTCACTTCCAACTTCTTCCGATCTTGGAACTTTGCTGTTGGCAACTTCCCAGGACAATAAAAATGCTGCTACCACAACGCGTTTCACACACTAAAGTGCTTCGTCAGGCTGTAGTCAAATGCTGTTTGTGATATAGCTGCCTTAACCCTTTGGGTGCCGCATCTACATCATGGGGTCTGGCTACGTCATGCCCATATTGTGCTCATTTTCTAGGGGTGATTGCATTCTGCGCCAACGCGATCGGAAATGCAGGGAAACGGAAGAGTACTCCTCCCCGTCCATTTCTAGGCTAAAGGGCGCCGTGATCACGTGATCGCTCTGGCAACCAAACAGTTAAAGGGGCAATGCCACCTAGGATAAAAGTGAACTAATGCCAGTAACATGTTAAAGGGATTAAATCTTGATGACAGGACTTTTTTTTACCCAAATCTATACATTTTCTTAAATAATTTCTTAAAGTTATTATATAAACATGAAGAGGTGAGACCTGGGTGGGGTGCGATTTCCTCTGCCTGGTCCCTTTTGTCTGATGTCACGGTGTGTTCAGCAAGTGCTTGTACAGAGCTCTTCTCTTCCCCTAGTAGGCACTTAGCTGTGGCGGCCGCCTCCTTGCTGCCGCCCTCCTTCTGAATAGCAGCGTCAAATGACACCGTGGACGTCACCAACATGACATCGAACGGCGTTGCGTTGCCATGGTAATGGTGACATCATAACATAATTTGATGCTGCGACGTCATGGCAACAAGACCCTGTGTGACGTCACATTGGTGATGTCCGTGGCGTTATTTGATGCTGCGGTTTGAAAGGAGGAGGATGGCAGCAAGGAGGCGACAGCCACAGCTAAGTACCTTCCCATCAGGCCCTAAAATGTTACCGTCCTAAACCCAGGCCTAACTGAAAATCCGCCACTGCCCCTACCCTTGCCTTTATTAGTTCACTAATAATGAGGACAGGGTGGGCAAAGGGCAAAAAAAACCCACGTATTTGGCAAACACTTCCCTTTCAGTGGCCCCTAAAAAATAATTGTTATATATTTGACTATTAAATTCTTTACAAAAAGTTGATGTCTGACTTGGTACTTGGGATTGTACCTTTAAGTCTCTTTGTTAATATACAATTTTTAATATATCAAGTATGTACTGCACACCATGTGGTTCAGAAAAGAGAGACAGGAATGTACGCACATGAAGAATGAAGGCAGGAAGGGGTTATGAATGAGTAAAACCAGCCCCCTGCACTAAGGCAGGGGCCTCATGGCGCGGGCGAGCCACTACATCCCCCACTCTGCGGGATTTACCGCATTGCCTCCCTCTCCGCTCCTCCCTGCAAGCGGCAGCGGCGTTAAGCCCTAGTGGGGGGTGGGAGCTGGTGATGTGTGAGGGAAGGGAAGCTATCTGTAGGAGGTGCGCTGGTCGGCGGCCTCTTTCCACGCAGCTTGCCGGAGGGTGAAGATCCCCGCCCACACCTCCCTATGTTTGTCTTTGATCATTATGATATTCCTGTTTTGATGTTCTTCTTCTTCAAAAAAGGGGAGGGGGGGGTGATACTAATATGTATTTTGTTATAGGATTTGTCACAGCAGTAGACGGATAGTGGGCTTGCCAGGCTCGGAGAGACCAAGAGGTATAAGGATACCGGATATAAAGGCGCCCTCATTGGGGATGGTTAGACTAATTATGCTATGCCTGGTACGAGTAGCAGCGGGAGTCCACGGCGATGCAAGTGTGGGCTCTGTGCTACAGTCGGGCTGTCTGATATGGGTAGCAGCAGGAGCCACGAGCCACGGCGATGCCGTTGGGGGTTCTTTACTACAGTCGGGCTGCCTGGCAGGTGGTAAAGAAGAGTTGGTAAAACTCAGGTTAAAATATAAATAAAACTTTGGCCTTGGTTTTTCCCCTCACACAATGTGTCTGTCGTTATTTCTGGGGGGCAGATGGGCTCCTAACACGCCATGCCCATGGTTCCACTTTGAGAAATTTAGTCTGGCAAGCCAACCCCTTTCTGATAATCCCCAAACTGGCAAAGCCACCACATTATCTTGGGATCACTCCAGGACAACCTCTTGACACATCAAACAACCTTCTTCGTGTGTCACAGTAACAACCGCTAGATGCAGCCACCAGTGCTTTCCTACAGTAACCTCTCGCCAGATCCACAGAGGCCCATTAACTCAGGCCTCATAACGTCTTGTTACCAAAATCAGTAATGGACATTATTTTATAATATATATTTATTTTATATATATTTTTCACAGAGGAAGAGGGGGATTAGGAGGGGCAGAGGGCCCATGCAAAACCCATATTTCAGGATCTGAATGGGAGTAAGGCCCTATGTATGTATGACTTAACTAACGCAAGGTTAAATCCCACCTTTAATATACCTTTGTGGATAGATGATGCTGTTAAGGGAAATGCCTCTTTTGCATATAATAATTACTAACGTGTCATAGTTAATGCGATGGCGGCCAAAAACAGGACTTAATATAAAGTTATTAAGCTTTGCAGATACACGTTAAGGCATAACGGTGCAGTCACTTAGGTTAACGTCATATTAACTTACTTAACAGAGCTCTGTGGTCTAAGTGTTTTGTGTCCAAGGTGCTGAGAAGAAATGCGACATATGAGATAATAACTCTTTACTGAAGAAATAATAGATTCATGGAACAGGTCCTAGAGAAGTGAGGGGAAAATACAGTAAATAAATTAAAAATTCTTAGGATATTGTAATGTAGCCACAGGTGAAGATTCTGAAGGGATGTATTTAGGACCCAGCACTTTCCTAGTCTTGTACCCTGTCTCCTCATCTGGGATCTAATTAATGGATGGCTCATTTAAAAAACAGTGCACGCAGCTCACTAGTCCCTGCTGTTTTCTGGACAAGGCTCAGACCCTAGGGAAAGACTACAGGTGCTGCAATTTACACAGGTACAAGGCTCTGTGTTGGTAAAGAGCTTAGCTCTCCAGCTTGTAGACAGTAGTTAAAGTGTTAGTTAGCACTCCAAAGAAGAGCTAGGTATTTTGTTTTGTTCTTGTTTTTGTGTTTTGTGCTCTGTTGATAATTAACCTAATAAGCGAATCCTACTGTACATTTCCAGCTTTCATCTGAGAGAAAAGACCCTGCAAAGTGGCTGAGTTTTCACAATATGTACAAGGGAACTCCCCCGGGATATGTAGCACAAAATCCATAGACTCAGAACAGGGCAAAATGGTATTTATCTGTTTTTAATATCCTTGTTCCACATGTACACATAAGCACGTAATGTGGTCCACTAAGTGCCTCAACTAGCATTCCTCTAGCACCTGTGTCCCCTCTGGACCTCCACATTCCCTTTTGCACCTCTGACCAGGCACACAACCAGACAGGGTTCATTGATGATCAGAACATAACTTAACTTTTCTGTCAATTGACACCATATGACACTTGAATGGGCCGTACGGTGTGTTGCAAAGTATCAACACTCAGTAAATATGACCCCAAAAGCCCTGAAGTACATGAGATCAGAGATCTTCGAATAAGATATGTTCTTACTCTGCTACTTATCTTAAGTACCCGAAAGTAGGTTGCACTGCTGCTGTGAACATTTTGTTGAAACATAAATTGGTTAAGAAATGCCGTCTCAGTATGGTCTCTGCAGAGTGATGTGCTACAGGGCTCTCTGACAGAGAATGCAGTAGGTAGTCTGCCTTGCTTTGTGCTGTAGCTTATGACATAGTGCACAAGAGGCTCATCTTAGCATCCTGCCGGGAGATTCTGCTACAAAGCTTAGTGTTTTGATTCAAGCACGCTGACTGTAAGCACTCGATTCTGTTTTCAGACATTTTTGCTCTGGGTGAGAATCTGACAGGGTCGTTCCAATGAGACACATGAATTAAACCCTTCTAAATCGTAACAGGATTCATATTCTTGTTGGGTAGCAGTATGGGATACGCTTCATGTATAGTGTATGTGTTTCTGATTTGTAAAGAAGATCTATTGAAGAGTCCTTATGTGTCTCTTTTGTTTCTTTATCTGTCACTCCCTTTTTACATACAGTATACTTAAACATATTAAATCAAGAGAAATTGTAATAGATCAGGTGTTAAGAATAATTCAAGTGGACAAACAATATATACAGTACATCAACCAAGCTACATACTGTATGGCAGTAGATCTGAGCTCCCACCACCAGTGCTCAGATTGGTAAAAGCCTCTCTGTCTTTACCAGTGCCCACATTGATACATGGTCACATATGTAGTGTATAGGGGCTGTGCTTTGTAAATCACACACACCTAGATGTCTGCATCTGCATCTGCACCAAATGTAAGAAGCAAATTAATTAAGTTTCATGCAGATTGTTAGTCAGAGAAGTTCGTCCGTTCAAACTTGACAGATATTTTTTTATGAAAAGGTGAACAGACTCAGAAATATACAAGTCTTATTATACAGTATGTACATATATATGTAACCATATACCCCCACTCTCTGGGAGACATTTTGGGTAATGACATACAAATGAGCATACTATGTGTCACCTTTTGCCTGGAATATCCATACACATGGAGCCCATTTAAGCAGATGCATCACCGTTCACACAGCTTTTAGTCACAGCATGGGACTAGCAAAGCAAGTCAAACCACTTACAGACATGTTTCAACCTTCATGGACATCATCAATGTGAGGTTGGTTTATACTTGCTTCTTAATATTTCTAGGCTGGGTAGGTTTACCATTACATTTTAAGTTACGGTGGGTGAAAAAGGCAACAAAAAACCTCCACCGTTAGCATATATATATATATAAACGTATGCATCTGCTTATTCCTCCTTTAAACTCTTCCCCTAATCTAATGATAATGTACATACTGTAGGGAAAAAGAGGTGGAAAATATCTTCACACATTGATGCTTAGAGGTGATTTTTTTTGGCAAAAGTGTCCATTGCATCCATTTTATAAAGCAGATTTTAAAGGTAAAATGTACTGTGTAGGTCCAGTTGCAACCCAAGAGGAACCAAAACACACAACTACCAGCCTCTGGAGAGTGTGGGGGAAAGTAAAATTGTACTTGATCTAAAATCAATACTTTTCTTTGAAATTGACATGACTAGATTGTGTCTATTAATGTTGTGAACGTCGGCTCTTTGCTTCTTTGTACTTCATCAGGCCCTGCCAAGGGAACTAGTAAGAAATTCCATGCACTGCTGACACAAATGGATCCATACCAGACACTTAGATATACCTGCAAATGCACTATCTTGGCAGTGTCACAAAGATATCAGAAAAAGAGCAGAGATACTGGTGACACAATTACACAAACCCTTTTGCAATTGTAAATGCTGTCTTTTCAGCCGACATACTGTAGGAGATCTCTATGGCAGGAACAGGATGACACTGTGGGTCTTAATTCCTGTTGAGTGCCACTGAAAGAGTGGTGTGAAGCTTAAATCTAATGTACTTGTAGCCAAGTCTCCTTGGACTAACATTTTCCTGGCCCTGACCTCACTGTAAGTCCCTATAAAAGGTTGCAGTGTGGGCATGATTTCTGAGGGGATCCGTTATAATGTTCAGTGTGTGAAATGTTACATCGTTCAGCAGGTATGAACGATAAAGTTATAGTGGCCTCTCATTGAAGTAAGGGGGGCCTATGACAAGAATAGGCTGGCTAACTAACCACTCCCCAGGGAAGGAGGGGGGTGCTCTTCTATATAGTGTAGACAGAACAGTGAGTGTGAGTTAGTTCTGTCTGGGATAGTGATCAGAGAAGGATGTTCTTCTGGAAGAGATGCCAGAGTATACAGATACTGCAGAGAGGTCTTCTGCTAGAGAAGTGACTGAGGCCTAGTCCAAGAAGGGATAGGGTACAGTGACAATGATCCAGTCAATGTACTACAAATACTACTGCCAATAAACTTCAGTCAAAGCAACAACTGATGTAGTTCTTGAAGCATGGTAATGACTAAAGGAAAGAAGTGTCCATGAGGTGCATCCTGAAACCTCATGATCCTCTTGGACTGGAGGCGCTGACCACTGAGGAAATCACAGCGAACCTGTCCTGATACTACCCGCACAACCGCGGAGATCTCCAGCCTTCTGTTTGCCTCACAGGTATGACCACAGCAGCCACAGAATACACCGGTAGCAAGGCCATTTCCCAGAGAGGGGGAGAAAGAGGGCTACATGCTATTTAACAGGCTATGGCTTTATAAGAAAAATGATAGAAAATCTTCAAGAACTTCAATTGATGTGTAAACCGCTCATAATGAATTTCAGATTCTAGGTTGTGATCCTGAATTGATTAATCCAAGAGGTCCTCAGAGATTAAATGAGTGTCTCATGGGTCTCCTCTCTGTATACACATAAAAGACAGAACGGTGAGGTTACAAACCCTCTCTGATAGTGCACCTGAAGAATGTAATCTAGAAAAAAAATCTAATGCTAGTCCATTAAAAGGTATCACAATGTACAGAAAATCTGCACTTCTCCAGCAACAACGTGGCTCTTAGAATGTTGTATTCATTTAAAAACACAAAAAGCAAATGTCAAATGATGAAACTCCATTGTGGGGTAAAACATCAGGTCTTAAAATAGAAATTAATTCATCCTTCCTCTGCCAAAGGGCCAGCCAGCACTGTAACATTTACATTGATATTTAACTCCTTCACCGCTGAAGGAGCCTACAATCGAGTGTAAAATTAATAGTAAAACAGGTGGGGTTAACTCTCCTAAGCTTTGCATGTTTAAAAAGTGAAACAAGGCTTTACCTTTTTATTTGTAATGCTCTCACGCTTATTTCTCTCACTAGCCCAAGTTTAAAAATATATGAAGGCCCTGTATTGATCAAATTGTATGCACTTATTAACTGAATTGTACTGTACCTTTATGATCAATGGACATGTACCAAGTCCCCCTCACTCCCCGTTATTATTTGTTGTACCCCCCACCCATATAATTTCTGAAAATGTTCTAAATAAATAGATAAAAAAAGTGAAACAACAGATTCAAATAATTGTCAAAAAGGCTATTCCAACTGGTGCTCCAGCAGAGCTGCCGCACTCATCTGTCCGTATCGCACTGATTGAGCGCTGAGAAGTATTCCCCATCGAGTCTTGCAGAAGCTGACAGTGAGGAGCCCTGGGAATATCCCACCAAAGGATGGTGCATTCCACCCTCCCACTTTCCACCCCCCCCCTCCAGACACACATACACAGACAAACACACACAGATAAGTTTTTGATTGAAATCCACTCTCGTGCTGTCCTCAGAGAAGTAATTCTATACTTTTGCTGCCTTCTGTGAGGAGAACTCCTTAATCTCCTAAAATGTGTGAGCTCCCATAGGGAGCTCACACAATAAAAGACACAAAGAAAAACGGAGAGGACGCACTAAGTATAGGTAATATAAATGTATATTGTTAAAACGTTCCACAGAACTGGACAGCAGCAATTACAATAATCAAACAATAATGACAAAATAAACTTGCAATCTAGCTAAAATGCTGCTGAGGTATAACCGGGAGATCCGGAGGTTAAATCCAAAGTGGGTCCGAACCGATGCTCTGTTGGTCACGTTCTCCTGTCTCCACCGGTACACCTCTCAGCTCGTGGACGCTCCGCAGGAGCCCCTCGAGACATCTACGCATTTCATACAACGTACTTCGTCAGGAAGTCACGTGTTGGGGCTGGCCGGGAGCTTACATAGAGTAATACATCCAATGGGATTTCTCCCATTGAATCAACTCACCAGATGCAGAACGCTGTCAGCTGGAGTTAATGTGATAGAGTTGAAGACATGTTGATACATGCTGCAACTGTACTTTGTAAAACTGAAGTGCACGTGAAGAAGTGACCAAAAACAATATAATGTTAAGGTCAATATAAATTGTGCATATTTAGAATATTTGCTTATTCAATAATTTGTGAGTGGTGAAAATAAGTATGTGTATATATGAATGATGTGCTTAAAATTATAAATGGTGAATTAACATGTTTGTTTTTAACTTTTTATACTGCTGCGGCGCATCTTATTCTAACACATCGCCGTTTTTTCCCTGGCTTTTTCCTGGAATGCGACGCACTTCACCTGGAGCATGCTGCATTCATTTTGCGTTCTCAGCCACGGGTCATGCACGGGTCATGCGCGGTTGACGCGCGGTTGACGCGCGGTTGATGCGTTTATTGAGAATGGTTCGGATTTAATAGGTTGCAATTCTTCGCGTGTCCACCAGATGGCAGATATTCATGAATTGTAATGCACATGCGCTTCAGTAATGTGTCGACTTGCAGGTGTTTCGTTTAAAAAAGATACCACAGTGGGCTATTGTAACTTGGCCTTGAGACTGAAGGAAGAGGTTGCAAAAATGTATCAATTTAGGCTTTTCATATTAAAGAAAGACAAAGACCAGTTTCGGTTACAGTATTCTCCAGAGACCCGCCGCCCGCCATGAGTGATCAAGTGCAGCCCGTTTTCCAAAAACCCGACAGAAGTTACGCGTATTTATATGGGCCGCGATTAATGCAACAGATGATAAGATGGCAACAGTTGTTCAAATTTATCAGTATTTTATCGAAAACTATGACTTTTACAAATATTTGCCAGCTCCTCATACGTGGAAGCGTGCAATAAGGAAAAGGTTATGTAGCGATCCCTGTTTTTATCGTATTGAGCCACAATTTGTTGGAGGGTATTGGTGTGTATCACCGGCTTGTTCATGTATCTATGATCATGCAGATGGCAAAAGGCGAAGGGTCGTGTTAAAACCAAGTAAGAAACGACAGTCGCTGCCAAGCAATGCACCAGCACCGGCTTCCAATAACGGTCCCACCGTCAGTGACAACCCTGAGCCTGAGCCGGATTTCGCGTGCAGTTTCGATCAAGCTTGCATGTACCTAAGCAATTTCCAGCCTCATCAGCTGACTACAGGTGGACTAGTCCCACTGCAAACTATCGACGTGGATGATCAAGAACACCGGACTGGCAGTGGAAATTCTATGGTGAGTATTGTTGCCGTATTATTTTCTGTGTTTTTTTTATTTTGACAATACAGTATCAATATCGGTGCGATTCAAAAGTCAAGCGATTCTCCTGTAAGCAATATCATTGGCTGAGCGGCTTCTACAGTACTGTACTGCAGATACAGTACTGAACAATTGGTGGAACGCTAGGCGCATGCACATTGGAACCTTCTTGAAACGCATACAGAATGCGTGTCATTACATCGACGGTAGGCGCATGCGCATGTGAACAGGAGACGCCCCCCGAGAAAATTAATGGTGGGACTGGCTGGGAACTTCTTTAGGGGGCTGACCATTACAGTAAAACTTTTCTTTTTGTTTTTCCTCAGAAAAGAAAACGACTAATTGAGCGATTTTGATGGATAATATCGCTTTGTGTAACAATGCCTGCACATTGCTGAATCGGATTTAAAAACCCACGTACCGGAGTCTACAGTTTAGTGGCTGTTGTTATTGATTAGGATAGAATACTGTACCTGAAACAGTATGCTGATGTTTTCCGGCCGTACAGTATACAATACTTTTTTATATACAGTATACTGTGTAATAAACCCGAAAAATAAAAACTATGCATTTATTCTACATGTATCACAGTACTGTACATACATTATGTGTCTTCTACAGTATACAGTGCCAGTACATACAGTACAGTACATTATGTGTCTTCTATTTTTTTAATACTCTTATACTGAGCATGCCTACAGTATACAGTGCAGTATGCCTCAACATTCAAGAAACACTGTATTTTGTTACAGTAGCAAAGGAGCCAATGGAACAATGTAAAACAAATCAACATGTTCTTTTATTGGTGGAGTTAGTACAAAAACATTTATTTACAAATACTGTACAATGTAGAAACATTTTAAGTGCACAGCAATTCAAAACATCAACAGGTGTATGGTTTACTGCTACACTAGTGAAAACATTTATGCATAGAAAGTAAAAACATTTACAGTCAGTCAGTATGGTTTACAGTCACGTTATAAAAACAATTCTTTATTCATAAAATATACAAAACGCAACATCTCATTTATTAAAGAAACATACAGTATACAGTACAGTGGGATGGTGTGCAAAACAGTCAGTCAGGCCTGCACCACTACAGTCCTGGAGGGCAGCAAATAGGCCCGGTTTTCAGGACAACCTTGAATCCGTGCCTGTTTGCGGCCCTCAGGGACTGGAATTGTGCAGGTCCTGTGTGTGTGTACAGCAAGTTAAAACAGTAAGTTAAATATAGGAACAGCAGGTCAAAACGTCTCCTTTATTTAAGTTCAGCAGGTCAAAACATGTACAGCACAGTTCAGCACAACAGTATGATCTTACAGTTCCCGTGATTAAACCATAAAGTCCACCACATTGTCCGTCCATGGCCGATTCCTTGCATGGCGCAAAACGCCATTAATGCAGTCTCGAATGCCTTTCATTACAGGATCAGTAATTGGATAAAAGCGCCGCATTTCATCCAGAATGGTCTTTCTTAAATTGGCAGGAAGCGCCTTTTTTACGCGATTTCCGTCGTAGTTCACTCTGAAGGCCCAGTCGCAGTACAACGAGTAGGGAACATGGTGCTTAAAAAGTAACAAGGCATACTTGTGGGGTGCACCAGCACTCATCACCCTATACTTCTCCCTGAGCGCCATGGCAGATCGCACAGGGTGATGTCGGGCACCGTATCGATGCGAGTGAATGTAGGTCTTCTGGGAGCGGGTGTGCTTGAGGCGACGGGTGATGGTAGGTTGTCTGGGAGGAAGCTTTCCTCCGGTCTTGGTCGCCGTCTTGTCTCCTGGCGTGGTCTTGACGGGGTTGTCATGTCCTCCTCAACGGCATACATGTACACTACATCTTCTGGTGGAGGGGGTGCGCTTGGTGATGGAAGGGGGTCGATGCTCCCATTCATCACATCCATGTCACCCCCCTGCTCTGGCGTCGGGGAAACAGGGGCCTTAACACCGAGCAAATGATGTATACCCGCTATGTCAGCCTCTATCTTCTCCATCCGTCGATCCATCCGTTGATCCATATGTTGCATCCGTTGATCCATATCTAGTATCCGTTGATCCATATGTATCTTCCGTTGATCCATATGTAGCATCCGTTGCTCCACATTTAGCATTGTCTCCAGAAGCAAATCTATCTTTGCTAGCACAATAGAGTTCCCGGGGAGATCCACACTTATCCCATTCAGCATCCGGTCTAACGAGCTGCTTCTTGTGCATGGCGTGTGGACATCTGGGTGGATGGGTGCAACTGAGGATGAGATGGGGGATCCATGGAGAGAAGAGGCAGCATCGTCAAAGAAGGGTGGATGAGGTGACCTGTGGATATCCGGTAGAAGAGAAGCGACAGCGTCGTCAAAGAGGGATGGAGAAAGTGACCTTTGGATTTCCGGCCGAGAAGCAGAGTCGTCTAAGAGCAAAGGAGAAATTGACCCGTGGATTTCAGAGGCAGCGTCGTCGGATAGAACTGGAGAAGATGGCCTGTGGGTTTCCGGGAGGACGGCGGCAGCGTCGAGGACGAGGGGTGGAGAAGACGGGCTGAAGATTTCCAGGACAGAGGCGGCAGAGTCGTCGAAGCGTATGTGAGGAAGTGGTCTGCGGATTCGATGGGTTGGCTGCCATTTGTTTTGCGTCGAGAGTACATCACCGTATATCTTCTTGACATAATAAGGCTGATGTCTATGAAAACCCTTAGCCTTTGGGGTCAGCAGAAGGTTTTCTTTATTGGCCTTAGCCTGTCGCTTTGGCCTTGGCGTGGAAACGGCAACCGCCTTTCGCTTTTTCTGCATGACAGGCACGGAAGAGGCGAGTGAATCGGGGTTGATCCATGGAAGCAGATGGCATAATGCAGTATCTGAACAAGCGCAAGTTCAGATAAAGATCGTCGAGTGGTGGGCTATGCAAAGTGTGTTACCTTTTATGCTGGCAGCGAGGTACAGGTGTTGAAAGTGGGTGTACTCTAATGTGGGTCATTACCGTATAAATACACCATCCATTTTGTGGATTCACTGCACATTGAATACACATCGACTAAACATCGAATATACATTCTTGTGTTTGTATTTCTTTTTACTCGCAGCAATGGCTGTTAAAAAGATTTCCAAGGATCTCAGCATGCGAATTAAGGAGATGTACACGAGCGGACACCGAATTGCTGCTATCCAACGCTGGTTAGCAACTTCTGGCCTCGTTGTGCCAGCAACCACCGTGAGCTATCATGCACACAGAAAAAACAGAGAACGCAAAAGGGCACCAAGGGTAACTAACGCGTAAGTATATTTATAAAACTTTAAAAAAAAATTATATCAAAAAATGTACTGTACTGTACAGTACAGTACATCTACAGTACTGTATCTAATATTTTTGTTATTTCTGTTGATTTATATTACAACAGTATATATATTTTGTATATTTATATTACAACAGTAAATATATTTTGTATATTTATATTTATATTACAACGGTATATATATTGTGTATATTTATATTACAACAGTATATATATTTTTTCTATTTAAATTTATATTACAACAGTATATATATTGTATATTTATATTTATATTACAACAGTACTGTATATATATTTTGTATGTTTATATTTATATTACAACAGTATACAGTATATATTTTGTATATTTATATTACAACAGTACTGTATATATATTTTTTATATTTATATCACAACAGTATATATATATTTTATATTGCTGCATATTAATAGAACAATATATTGTATCCTGTTGATCTACTGTCTCTGATATTTTTACTTACCGGATTATTTTTCTTTACATTGTAGGGACACAGCTCTTCTGGTGGACAAAATAAGTGAGGAGAATGATGAGAAGAGTGCATTAAGGGTCAAATACACTCTGCATGAAAAACACAAGCTCACTGTATCCGAGACCAGCATAAAGAAGATGAGACGCAGCATTGGATGGAAATATGGACGTGTGAGGATAGTACTGGACAGTACAGGAGGTAAAAGTGTTGTTTAGGAAACTGTACCGCTAAAATTATTTATTCCTTGTCATTACAGAGCGTACCCCATGATAAGGGATGCAAACAAAATCAAAAGAGTGGTCCAGGCCCAGGCATGGATCGACAGTGGGGAAACTTTCCAGGATTGCATCTTCACTGACGAGTCTACTGTGTCGCTGGAGAGATTTGCAAGCTTTGCATTCCACAAAAAAGGCCGCATATCTTTGAAGCCGCGGCCAAAACACCCCGTGAAGCTGCATGTGTGGGGTGCCATCTCTAGGCGTGGACCAGGATGCATTGTCATCTTTGAAGGTAAAATATATCAAATATAATGTAGCCTTATGCACTGCACTTTACTAGTGTAGCCTTACTGTATGTACTGTACTGTACTATTGTGCAGTTTTTTGAGCACTTTTCTTTTCTTGCTATAGGAATCATGAATAAAGCTTTCGTCCAAGACAACATTGTCCCTGAGAGTGCAATACATCACACGTGAGTTCCCAAATGGTCACCGCTTCAACCAGGACAACGATCCGAAGCACACCGTGGTCAACAGCGCATATCCTTGAGTGCGGTATCAACTGGGTGACGACGCCAGCGGAGTAAGTGCGGTAACCGTGTCTCATTTTTTTCCCACTGTTTTTACTGTGTACTGTATCTCTTAAACTAATTGTCCTTTTTTTCCAATGACAGATTGCCAGACTTCAATCCAATCTAAATGGTCTGGCATCAGCTGAAGGACCATATCCGGAAAGTGGTGAAACCATCCAAAAAGGACGAGTTGTTGAAAGGCATAATGAGTTTTTGGAACGATGTACTCACCGTGGAACGCTGCAATAAATATATAGACCATATTGCGACTGTGTTGCCCATTGTGATCACGCGTAATGGGCAAGCATCAGGAAAGTAGTACTGTGCTGTAGTATTGTAAGTACAGTATGATACAGGTAAGTATGGCACAGATTTTTTTCTTTGCCAATAGTCAGAGTATACAGCAGTTACAGTACAGTTACATGTGCAGTAATCATCTAGCTCCCATCTCAAAGAGGATTACACGCAGGCGCAGTGAGGCTTTGTAGCTCGGCTATGGACGGATTAAGAACACAATGGCAAGATTCAGAAAATTAGCGACTCTGTGGAGAGGAGGCGTTGGGTGACGCATGCGCAGTAAGCAGCAAGCTCCCATCTCAAAGAGGATTAGAGTACACGCAGGCGCAGTGAGGCGATTGATGCTTGGCTAGGGACAGATTAAAAACACAATGACTAACTTCAGGAAATTAATGACTCTGCGGAGGTGTCTGTCGAAAAGAGTTTGTGTGTGCGTGGGGGAGGGATGAAGGATTAGTTGTGCAGCAGTTCAAAGAAATTACATACTGTAGAGTAGAGTACAGTAATTTCAAAAGGCAGTTCATCATAATAATTTGATCAATAAACCCCCAAATACAACCCCCAAATACAGTACATAAAAAGCACAGAAATCAACCAGGTGCAGGCAAACGCACAGATTGAATATCGTAATATGAGAGGGAGTGGCTCAGTGAGTAAAAGACAGAGTGGCACTGAGAGTTTGAAGAAGGGGAGCCTGGTTCAATTCCCGGTGTCAGCTCCTTGTGACCTTGGGCAAGTCACTTTATCTCCCTGTGCCTCAGGCACCAAAAACATAGATTGTGAGCTCCACAAGGCAGGGACCTGTGCCTGTAAAATGTCTCTGTAAAGCGCTACGTATAACTAGCAGCGCTATACAAAAACATGCTATTATTATTATTATTATAATATCAAGGTGATGCTCTGTGCAAATCAAATTCGAGAAGGGATTTTCCAAAACGTTGCCGTAAACAAAGCCTTCAAGCTCCTGTCTCAAAGAGAATTACACGCAGGCGCAGTAAGGCTTTGTAGCTAGGCTATTGACGGATTAAGAACACAATGGCAAGATTCAGAAAATTAACGACTCTGTGGAGGGGGGGGGGGTTGGGTGACGCATGCACAGTAAGCAGCTAAGTAATTCCCATCTCAAAAAGTAGAGGTGATTTGGTGCTCAAGCATGGAATCCCATTAGATTGTATTATGAAAGGAACACTTCTGGGACATAAGATAATTCAAACCTAATAAAGAGCTCCAGTTGCCCTGAAGGCAGGGGTAAATGCTTTGCGCATGCGCGGCAAGAACGTGGCTTGCTTGAGGCGCATCTCGCGAGATTTGGTCCTCCATTGCAATGCGGTGCATGTCACCGAGCAGTGTGTTTGGAGGCGGCTCTCCTGCGAGTGCTTACAGGTAACTAGCCATTCCCACATGCCCTCACAGCTATACATTATTTGTATAATTAGCATGAGGCTTCCAATGAGCGAGTTTGGCGCCAAAATCGGCAGACTATCCCCCTATATATAATCTGCTGTATACCATGTTGATACACTTCTTGATAAAGTGCAATTTGTCTGCACGAAACGCGTAGAAGGTTGCAGCCTTCTGTTTTTATGTCCACACAATAAAGAAATATTTTTGCCAGACCTGCCATCACCTTCTTGCTGTGTGTTGCACCAACCCACATTGCATTGCCCATCTCAAAAAGGATTACACGCAGGCGCAGTGAGGCTTTGTAGCTTCGGCTATGGACGGATTAAGAACACAATGGCAAGATTCAGAAAATTAACGACTCTGTGGAATTTCAAATCCTTGAGCTAGCGTTCGTGGGGGAGGGGGCTACAGGGTACAGCTGCATGAAGTTCAAAGCTAAAGACATACTTTAATTTCAAAAGGCAGTTCATCATAATAATACACCCCCAAATACAGTACGTAAAAAGCACACAAATCAACCATGTGCAGTCAAACGCACAGAGTCGCAGTCAAAAGCTACAGCACAGATTGAATATTGTAATACAGTAAGATGGTTTTTGCAGGCTTGTGGAGAAAAAAAATTACAATTAAAAAAAATTAAAAAAAATTTTTTGGGTCACTCACTCAGGCAAGCAAGCAGTGGTGGGCGAAGTAACAGGCGCATGCGCAGTAAATTCCTGCTGTCAAGCAGGAATGTGATTGAAACCAGACACACGTTCAAAGGAATGGTGTGGGAGAGATGTACTGCATTGTAGAGAAGATAAGAAGTTGAAATACCCTGCAGTGCAGTTAATTATCCTGAGCGAGGGGATAGCGCTGTATATGCCGAAATATGACACTGTTACAGTACAGTACACGCCTATGCGTTTCAACAATTTTCAAATGAGACATACTGAGACATACTGTACTGCAGAACAGCACTGCAAATGCATGTATACTTTAAATATGCAAATTTACAATTACTGCGCGCGCACACACAGACTGTGTACTGACGTAGGTTGAACCGCGAAGGTTTTAGACTTCCAAGACAACAGCTCGCAAACGCCCCCCTGAGTTTTTACACGGCATTGCAGTATTGCAGACAGCGAGAATAAAATGCTAATATCACGAGCGCGAAAATAACGCAGTTCACTCCGGGCGAAAACGACAAAAAAACGCACCTAACCGGGATAATCTGAGAGCCGCGGATCTAGCCGACTTAGACTCAGGTCGGCCGCCACTGTATGTGCCAAAAATAATAAAAAGACTTAAGTGTATTTAGTGTATTTAGTAGAGTTCTGCATGTGCTGAGAAAAGCAAACAATAATAAACACATATTAAACACAAATAATTACATTCATGATTAAGACATATTTAATTATATAAATACTAAAATTGGTAGGAATGACACAATATACATTCTATTAATATGTCTGGAAATATAAATGTTGCCCAAATAACCACCCATAAGTAATAACTGTAGGAACAACCCAATAAACCAAGCAAAATGTTAACAATAATTTAAAAAAAAGTTGTAAACAATAAAAGAAGAAAGAAACTGGTTAGCAAAAATGATTCAGCAAAAAGAAAAAGTGTAACAGATAAGATAGCGATTTTTTTTTACCAAAACACAGAATTCATGGCATATGAAACACAGGACTACTATTTGAGAAATGGAATTAACTCAATGTAGTCATTCAGACCTCAGGGAAATTTGAACTTGAATGTATATGTCCAAAATTGTCTCTATTCCCTAATCTTTTTATAGCAGGTACAGTTTCAATATCCATGAACTGTAGAGATGAAGGAAACATATATACATTGAATCAACCCATAGCATTATATGTTTCCTTCATCTCTTCTTTCTCCTATCTTAGTTTAATTTATTTTGCCTGTTATGTATCCTCTTGATACTATATATTATGTTTATTAATTATATTTATATTGTGTCTTAGTTTGGTGACATTACTTATATATAAAGTGTCAATATCTCTATAATGTGCCTCTAGTGACAATTATTGTTATATTGATATGAGACAGGCTGATATTAAATGATTGATTTAATACTTTTTTTATATATATATTTAGTGATTATAATTGATTTATATATATTTTATATATAATTGATTCACAGTGAATTTAATATTATTTATTGTAGATTATTTATCTTTACTTATGACTGGTATTATCCTGCCATATTTAATTATTTATTATTATTATGTAAATATATATATATATATATATATATATATATATATATATATATATATATTTCGGTTATTATATAATTTTCTAATTATTATATATTTTTCAATTTATCATCCTGTCTTTTACCATATTTTGATAATCTTATTTCATTATTATTTCTTTATCCAATCCTTTCCTTGTTTTAATTCATGTTGCTTGTATGTTGGGTTTCATATTATTCATTTACCATTACTGTTGATACTATCTTACAGTATTCTTGCAATCAGTTGTTTGTTATTATTTTTTTACTTTGTTTGTTTTAGCTGTTACTATGTATTAGCTACATCTGAATGCTTTCGCCCTCCTCTTTTTTTTATATACCGCTATGTCTGTATAGACTGATTGGCACTCTAATTAATTCATACTCAGCTATTTAGAACAGTTGCCATTTAAACAATCTTGTGGTTAGCCTATCACAGTATTGTTGGTAGTATATAGAGGAGCATGCAGATGGTTTACCACTCACTCTTTGACAAAGTCCCTTGTGGGATGAAACGCGTCAGAGGTTTCTAGTATCGTGATGTTTGTCCATTTTTTCAATAAATAGTCGTTTTTGTTAGAGCTGCGTTTTGGTCTTACCTACTCACCTCAGTGCACCGCGCCTTCTGTTTGCTGTTCCGGATACCCTAGCTGGTGGCACGTGCATTTCACACACAGTTGCAGGCACTTTTTCTGGTGTCTTATCTCCTCTTCAGCGTGGACACACTGGATGCAGCGTGACAGCAGGTACTTTATTGGCAGAGTGGGCTGAGGGTGTCTTAGAATCAGCCAGACTGTTCTCATTGAGGACAGTCGGCGATTGTCACCCCTTATCACCCCTCACCCTAACCTGCTTTATTCGTCCGCTAAGAACTGCAAGTTTGTTCATTCAAGTGCCTTACATGTGTGTTATTATTACTAAGGATCATCCTACGCTCTTTAGCCCTTGAACACTGGTGGCAGATTACCCCTGCTGTCAGGGTCGCCTAGACCTCCCTTCTAGCCATAGTTCTTCTTGTCCACCGGGTGGGGAAAAAACAAGTGACGCGGCGGTCACAGCTCCTCCAAAACAGCCAAACGCATTGGAAAAATAAAAAACTTTATTAAATTGACAAAGTGAACATCAGCAAAAAGACACTCTGATGCGTTTCGTCCAGGAATGGACTTTTTCAAAGAGTGAATTCCCTTGTCATGAGACCCTCCTTATATAGGTGGTGATACAACCTAATTGGCTATGAAGTCGCAGGGATAAACCTCCCCTTCTCACCTGCAGGCTAATAACTTTAGATATTAAATCACTTCTTAAGGGAGATCCTACATCTGGATTTAACTCTCAGCTCAATGAATGAATTGAGTTTGGAAAAATCTTATGTGTTATTAGTAAAAAAGAATGTGACTATTTGAGCTGTCCACATCCTGTGATTCCGGTATTCCACCATCTCCCAAAGATCCATAAATCGCTAGTGGACCCTCCGGGTCGCCCTATAGTAGCGAGCATTGGATCTTTGGGAGATGGGTTATCGCGGTATGTGGACAGCTTTTTGCAGCCATTGGTATTTCGTTTACCATCATTTATTAAAGATTCATCAGATCTTATGGTCGATTTACAGGACTTGGTCTGGAAGACACAATATAGGTGGGTCACACTTGACGTAGTTTCACTATATTCAATTATAAATCACGATCATGGCCTTTCGGCCATAAGTCACTTTTTGGATTTATCAGAATTTTCTACTTCACTTTGCACATTTCTTCTTGAATCTATCACATTTCTGTTAACTCACAATTATTTTTTATTTGATTCACAATTTTATTTACAGAATTTAGGCACTGCAATGGGCACGAGTTTTGCACCTTCTTACGCAAATTTATTTATGGGCTTTTGGGAAGCATAGCACATTTATCACTGTAACAATTTGTTTCATTCTAATATTATTTTTTTTAAGAGATTTATTGATGATCTCATAATGATATGGGATGGTGATGAGGCATCACTCATATCATTTATTGATATATTGAATAAAAATGATCTAAACATTCGGTTCACATATGAACATAACATAAATCACATTAATTACCTAGACCTTCTCCTGTACATCGACCATAACATGACCATACAAACGGATATTTTTCGAAAACCCAATTCCAGAAATACCATACTATGTGCTCAAAGCTGTCACCCACGTTCACTTATAAAAAGTATCCCCAAAGCACAGTTCATTAGATTCAAGAGACTGTGTTCGGACAATGACAGCTTCCTTGAACTGTCAAAGGTACTGGCCGAAAGATTCGTAGCCAGAGGTTATAGTGATATTGACATTCATTCTGCCTTTGAATCTGCAAACTCTATTGATAGAAAAACTCTTATAAAAAATAAGAAACCATGGAGTCGTAAAGATAAATTTCAATCTTTTTCCAATGACGGTGATGTAAGTCCATTGTTCATTACAACTTATAATCATCAATCACGTTTAATATGTGATATATTTAAGAAACATTGGCAAACATTGTCCTTGGATAAAGACATTTCCGAATTTGTAAAAAATGGGCCCCGATTTATTTATCGTAAGGCCAAAACAATTGCTTCCCACTTATCGCCGAGCTTGTTTAATTCTCAGTCAGAATATCCACAGGTACAGGGAATACCCAAAGGTTTCTTCTCCTGTGGCAATTGTTCCATGTGCAAATATTCAAAAACTACCACAGTCATACAGTTTAATAAGAATAAAAATAAATATTACATGAAAAGTTTTTTAAATTGCAATTCCAGCTTTGTAATATATCTCTTGTATTGTGGATGTGACAAAAGATATGTCAGACGAACTATAAGACCGTTAAAATGCGAATTGCAGAACATGTTCATCTGATTAAAAAGAAGGATTTAACACATCCTGTGGCCAGACACTTTTCTATGTGCTCTATGGGTGGAATTGAGAATTTTTCTTATACAGCCATAGAGCATATTCCTTGCCATATTAGAGGTGGGGATAGAGAGAATGCATTGAATAGGCGAGAAATGTACTGGATTTACACCCTGAGCACTCTTCATCCATTGGGCATCAACCAGGAGTGGGAACTCAAACACTTCCTGGTTGGTTAACTTTGTTGTGGGGGGTGTTCGGAGTGTATTCCATTATACTATATGTTTATAATTATTAGATAATTAATGTATATTTGCTGTATATTGGTATATATTTGTCATTTTATATACTTAGCAATGAACACATTTATTATTCCTTTTCACAGCATTGTTTACTGTCCTCTCAGTTGATTGAGTCATTGGTTATGTATCAACTATCTATACGAGTTTTCTCATAAGCTTTTCTATATGGTTCGTATACCTTTAAACTCATCCATCATTCTCATTATTTTATAACTTGTGATCAATTAGCAACATTGTTTTTAATCCCTGTCTTTATTTAGTTTTTTCTTTACTTAATACTGTCTGTTTTAGCATTTACTATGTATTGTATTTTGCATGAGACACCTCCTATATGTATCTGGTGACGGTACGTGATTTAATATCTAAAGTTATTAGCCTGCAGGTGAGAAGGGGAGGTTTATCCCTGCGACTTCATAGCCAATTAGGTTGTATCACAACCTATATAAAGAGGGTCTCATGACAAGGGAATTCACTCTTTGAAAAAGTCCATTCCTGGACGAAACGCATTAGAGTGTCTTTTTGCTGATGTTCACTTTGTCAATTTAATAAAGTTTTTTATTTTTCCAATGCGTTTGGCTGTTTTGGAGGAGCTGTGACCGCCGCGTCACTTGTTATTTCCCTGCCTTGTTCGTCATTTCCGGCTGAAGCATGCCGACACCACAAGCAGATAGCAACCGCGCTGCTCATCCATCAGCATTGCAGGCAGATCATGCAAGTCTACCGTGAGTACTGACCGCTGATTCATACACCGCAGGACACAGGGTGCAGGTGAGGTTTATGATTACCGGATTATATGGACTTACCTTTGGGCATTTCTCTGGACGTGTCCTTCTGTACTTCTACCGGCACTTTCCAGCCCCCACCCTGTATTAGTTCAAACGGAAGAAGTTTCTAAGCTTTTATAACAGCATTTTATGATGAAGTGGTGTCTTTCTCCTGTTACTATGGACTGATATATCTACGGCCTTGGTTGTAGCCTCAGGTCTATTTGGGGGTCCTTACCTAATTTTTCCTATTGTCCACCGGGTATGCTGCTGCCTTCTGTTTGCTCTGGGTTCTTCTGTCTGTCTGTCTTCTTGTTGCTCCTCTCTCTCTCTTATAGCTCTGCTTCCTGTCTGTTCCCTTGCCTTTGTTTCGAGTCAGACTCCTATTGCACATGCCTCGGTCTTTGATCCTGATCTGTTCCTGTATTTTGATTCTGTTCTTAGTAAAGGCCCTTGCTGGTAATCTGGCTTGTCCCTGTTTCTTCCTTGCTCCCCGTTCTCAGTCCCTGCTCCCGGACCTGTCCTGCCCCGCCTGGCCTGTTCCAGTCTCCTCGTTGCCGACCTCTGCTTGTTACCTGACTGCGCTATCTGCCGCCTGCCTCGTACCTCTGCTTGTCATCCGATTGCGCTGTCTGCCGCCTGCCTCGGACCCTCTGATTGTGACCCCTACTACGCTCCTGCTGTTCCGGCCACCGAGATCCTACCCGCCACAAGAGTCTCCCGTGACACCTGCATTGCTTCTTCTAAGTTTTATGGTAGGTGGTTAACTTTGGGGGTTTTAGTGCTAAGGGTAAGGGGTTAAGGTTTTTAGGGTAGTGTTAGTATTAGAGGTTAAGATTAGGGGGTTTTAGGGTTAGGGCTAAACTCAGGGATTTACCTCCATGGCGAAGCAGCCAGTCGCTAGAGGTCTCGACGCCGAGGTAACTTGCGGCTAAACGCCGGCGGTCACCTGGCCTCGGTAAAATGGCCGTGACCAAATGTCCTAGACCATTGTTTGAATGCTTCCTCCATCAAAGTAGTACTAAACTCTTCAACGCAAAGGGGGTTAAACGCCTACAGATTTTATTTCTTTTTCATGCTACTACAAATCAGTCTAAATGATGCTCTGCCACCTGCAGGCCTCCTTCCATAACCAGACAAGCATCTTACTCATCGTTGAGTGGCAGGTGACTATGCGTGCAGCCAAAATATTCATCACTACACTGCTGGATGTCACTGCAATGCATTTGTACGTTAAATAACCATGTCGAAAAATCTGCCAATTTATTTGTATTCTGTACTTGGGGGGATGGGGGGTTATGGATTAAACTGCATTAGTGCAGATCGGGTCAATAGGAGTTTCTGTACCATAGTGACCTGATTGACATTATCAAAGTTTAATTAATAATTCCCCTTGGAATTCATTTCCAATTACTTTTGAAGTGAAACTTCTTTGCTGGCACCTACAGGGTTTTGATAGGAACATTTTGTAACAAAATTCCATGATGGAAGTGACGTCGCTGCTGGCAGATGAGGCCATCAGCGACGTCAAGGGAGAGGAAAGAGACACACACACACACAAACCGCGTCCCCGCAGCAGTGTTGCCAGCTTGCACCAGTGAGGATGAATGCAGCGCTGGATCCATGGGGGAGAGAGAGATGGCACACACAAAATCCGTCCGCCGTGTCCGCAGCTCTGCCAGGTGGAGAGCGGGGCTGCTCCGGGCCGGGGAACTCAGACAGGGACAGCTCGTCCTCGCTGTCCGGGGAAGAGAGAGGCGGCGGGTCTGGCCGGGAGATCCGACCGCCGTGTCCCCGCACCTCCGCCGGCGGGAGGAGAAAGGGGGGGGGGCTGGCTCTAGTAGGGTGTGCCTGCGCAGTAGGCTCCGGAGCACCTGCAGCAGGACACGGAGACCACACACACACACAGAGACACACACACTAACACACACACTGACTGACACACACACACACTGACTGACTGACACTCACACACACACACTGACTGACACACACACATACACACACACACTGCCTGACACACACACACTGCCTGACACACACACATACACACACACACACTGACTGACTGACACTCACACACACACTGACTGGCACACACACATACTGACTGACACACACACATACACACACACACACACACACACTGCCTGACACACACACACACACACACACACAGCCTGACACACACACACACAGCCTGACACACACACACACAGACTGACACACACACACACAGCCTGACACACACATACACTGACTGACTGACTGACTGACTGACTGACTGACTCACACACACACACACACACGCATACACTGACTGACTGATACTCACACACACTGACTTACACACATACACACTGACTGACACACACACACTGACACACACACACATACTGAGACACAGAGACACACACACTGACTGACACACACACACACACACACACACACACACACTGACTGACACACACACACTGACACACACACGCACTGACTGACACACACAAGGAATTCACAGTTACTATAAATATAGAAGTGCAAATAGATAACACACACGTTCTAAGTCAAACTTCTTTGTGTTTTGGCACTGAAATTGTGTTTTGATTTTTAATTAAAAACATCACCATCACAAATACCAAAGACAAAGATGTTTCACTTAAAATATGTATGCTCGGCACACACACACTTTTTTTTTTTGCTCTGTAGCCTCACTGACCATGTTCAGATCTACTTTTCATACCCACATTCACAAATTAAGTTAATTAGGTAACTTACCCACGAAGGTGTTGATGTATCAACGCAAAGAAAAATGCTGTATTGTTGCAGTGCACAATTTTTTTCAAGTCTGTTTGATGTGAAAGAAAATATTTATGCTAGGGAAGCTTGTATGAGCGATAAAACTGAAGTAAAATGCCTTGATTCATTTAGTCTGACAGGGGAGCGCAAACTGGGGGGCCCAGAGGGGCGGGACACTTTTCTGGGGGGCGTGGCGGTTTCTGAGGCACTGCGCTCTTCCCCAGGGCATTTAAAGGCATTTCAATGAAATGCCGGGGGTTCGCGTGAGGCCTCTGCATCTCCAAACTTATCGTGATTCAGATGGCTGTGTGACGCGTCGCCATGGCAACGCGGCGTCAAATGACCCCATGGGGTCATGTGGTCGTCACACTCGACAAATGACGCTGCGGGTCACGTGACATGACGTGGGGGGGGGGAGCGTGAACATCTGGGCAGCCAAGACAGGGAGCGCAGCAGCAAAAGTTTGCGCTCCCCTGGTCTAAGATATGCAAAATGAAAATCATACTCTTTGCTTCAATGTTGCTCTAAAATTAATGTGTGGTGAATTAATACCCTAAAGCTCAGCGCTGTGACCGTTAATATGTATAAATACAAATCTTAATATAAAGGTGGTGACATTAAACCTGTGTGTGATTTAGTGATAGCTGCCGTGGGGTCCCTGCCTAACAAATAACTCACAAATTCATTTAACAGACAATAATAAAACAATGCAGTGACCCGGCGCTAGAGATAACAACAATACCCCAGTCCAATGTAATGTCCATATAGAATGGGAAAGTTCTCCTAATGTTCCAATTGCAAACAGAGTGGTGAATCAATTGCTAGCTGGTGTTTCAAATTTCTTCCTGCAGTGGAATATACAAAGGAAAAGAAACCATTGCACAAGCACCAACATTGCATTGCACAAGCACCAACAGACGGCTCAAAAGGGTTTAAAAGTAATCAACTTACAAAAGTAATGTTGCTATGTTCATTTGAGAGAATCTGTGCTTCTACCAACGTCTTCTCCTGGACTTCACGAATCCCCCGTGTTGTCAGTCTTAAGTCAGCTCACTCTCCTGTTAACTCACAGCCTGATCACTCAATGGTAATCTCCGTGGGTTCCCAGAAAGGAAATGACATAGGAGATAATGGTGCAGATTGCTAAAAAACTTTAATAACAGTAAAAAACAGCCAAAGGCTTACTCACATAAACCAGGCTGTTGCAGAACAACTGACAATGTGCCGTCCGCAGCTTGTTACAGGTGTGGGGGGATGTACACTGGGCTGAACGCGCTCTCACTGCTCTCAGTTCCAGTGCCTGACGCCGGTCTCAGCGCAACTAACTGACGTCACGCGATGGCGCCGCCTCCTCACTCTCCACCGGACACCTCAGTCTCTCCCCTGGGGAAGGAGGAGTTGAGAGACTGAGGTGTCCGATAGCAAGGAGAGTGGAGGGGGCGCCACATTCTCTCAAATGAACATAGCAACATTACTTTTGTAAGTTGATTACTTTTAAACCCTTTTGAGCCGTCTGTTGGTGCTTGTGCAATGCAATGTTGGTGCTTGTGCAATGGTTTCTTTTCCTTTGTATATTCCACTGCAGGAGGAATTTTGAAACACCAGCTAGCAATTGATTCACCACTCTGTTTGCAATTGGAACATTAGGAGAACTTTCCCATTCTATATGGACATTACATTGGACTGGGGTATTGTTGTTATCTCTAGCGCCGGGTCACTGCATTGTTTTATTATTGCTCTAAAATTAACTTGATATGTCACCCACTAATAGGGTTGCCAGGTGGCTTCTCCAAAAACTCTGGACTCAGTGGTGAATGGTGCGTCAGGTCCAGGGAGGTAATACCGGACACATACATGTCCAGTATTACAGTACCTCACATTTTTTACTGGACAGAGTATCCAAATACAGGTTCAATACCGGACACCTGGCAACCCTACCCACTAATAGTACAGTAGCTATTGCTGCATCCTATCTGCAAACCAATATATCCGGCTGTAACAAATGTACTTGCACATACAGGTGTTTAAACGTACAATAGAGATTCTCACCTCAGTGTGTCATCGTAACATATATGACAAAAAAATTTATAATCTAATCTTAAAAATATTTTGCATGTAGGAAATCAATCAACTTTGAATGTAAATTATATTAAACCCATAGAATAGGAGTTGTGTACTGTAAATGCGACACAAAGAAGCTTGTTTGTTAGCATTGAGATATGGCCTCGCTAAAAAATATTTACTACTGGGATAAAGTACATTTTCTGGGCACGGGATTGTCTTCTTAGGCACAGATCCACAAAAGGGTACACAGCTTTTAACACTTCCCATTCAATAGAAGAATAGCCACGCAAAAGAGTCTCACTGTCTGTATGGTAGTGTATGCCAGGGGTGCGCAAACTTTTCTGTTTGCACCCTCCCTGTTAGCTCTCCCCCCTGCGCCCGCCCCCTTCCCTTACCGCCTGAGCTTGCGGTGTCATATGAGGTCATGACATCACGTGATGTCGTGTTGGCATGGCAACGCGTTGCCATTTGACACTGCGTTGTCATGGCGACGCGTCGCCGAAGAGGCAGCTCAGACCAGGTAAGAGAGATTTACAGGGGCCTCGCGCCTCCCCTGACATTTAATTTAAATGCCTGGGGGAAGAGCGCGGGGCCTCTGTAACCACCGCGCCCCCAACTTTGCGCACCGCTGGTGTATGCAATGCTTTACTCCCATTCAATGGGAGTAAAAGCGTGCTAAAGCTTATTACCCTTTTAACTCTGGGCCTAAGTCTACTTACTTGTACATAGGAGGAGTGTAGTGTTATGGTCTGTGGAATACATACATTGCTAGGTATTTCTAGGTCAACCTCAGACACTTTGTGCAACTCCCTATATTACTGTGTATTGAGCCCCAAAAGGAACAATGGAATGAAAGTGGATTGGGGCTCACTGTCTCCGACGTCTGCACCGCAAATAATATTAATGCAATCTAAGAATAAAGTATTATCTGTGGAGAAATGTTTTTCATGAGGATTTTTTGCCCCTTTAATGACTATGCCTGTATGCAGACGTAGCCCCCTTTCCCCCATGTCTACGGAAACTACCTGCGCTGCCGTTACCTGAGTGACTAACAGGAGGCCTGATCCTCCGCTGAAGGGAGTCTGGGGTGACCTTGTTCTATCTGATGACAGCGCCTTCACCTGGGAGGGATCCAAGCGCAGCTGGATAACCCCTTCCCAGGAACCCACACAGTAAAGAAATATACACACGGTGGTGTAACTTATCTTTACTGGCAACACATAACTTGAGTACTATAGCAGTATACGCAGCGTAACACAATAGCATATGGACCTCACAATGTATACCCACACCACAACGTCACCCTGGTGGAACTCACAGAGTCCAGGCCCACCCCAATAGTGTTCGTGTGGAGTAGTGTAAGCCACTGTGTGTATGGCCGTTGGTGCACATGTAGATGCGATACCTCCCTGGTCCTAGTCCAGAACAGGCCGCCTTAGCTGATGGTTCCGTGTAACAGTGATGTGCTCCCACGCTGCTCGGATCCTTAGGCGTCCGCCTCTGCAGGAATCTCCCGTTGGAGTTTGTCCGTATAATAGAGTCTCTGATATTATATGCCTGGGTCTGGTCCCAGACCGCAGGCCATAGTTCACCATGTGGTGTTGCTTGCTGATGCTGCAGCTCTAACAGTCACTGAAGCAACGCTTGGCACTATCAGGACTAAGGGGAAGCTTCCCTATCAGGGGCCTTCCCTATAGCAAACACAAACTTGGTGGGGGCTCAGGGCCTAGCTGGGTCCTAAAGGGCAAATCTAGGCATAGTCCAGGGAAGCACTGCTCCCTGGACACTACCTCTATGTTCTGACTCCGGCACCAGATTGGCGTGGACCTGCAGTGCTCCAAATGTATCTCTTGCTTCACGCCAAGATCCTGGGGACCCTATTGGCTGCTGCGCATCACAAGATCTGCAGCCCCATGGGCTACTGGGACTTGTAGTCCCGTGCGGAGCGTGGTAATGGCGGCCCCAACTCTCAACTGTCTGCGCATGTGTGAGGCTTGCACTGCACATGCACACAACCAAAGATGGCCGCCACCTTTGTCGCAGAGCTCCACGATCGCCTGCCAGCCTAACCCGCCAAATTCCCTGCGCCTATCTGGGTCCGCCCGCCGCACTGGCGGCACCCGGCAGCCCTTCTCATCCCCGCTCCCGCATCGGAGGTAAGGGGCAATGGGGACCTGGCAACACATATATATTGGCTCTATTGAAGACTATGCAACACCTCTACCCCCGGCCAATAGAAGAGGGGCCACACCAGTCTCACTGTCTGTATGGTGGTGTATGCAATGCTCAGGGGCTTTCGTTACCTTAGTTCTCAGGGTGCTGGATTCGTGCAGGGCTGGTATGGTGAGCAATAAACAGATAGAGGGTGCCAGGAACTTTTCTATTGATTTATTGTACAGGAACATGCAAATATATAACATCTTCCTGAGGGATGCTCAGGCAGCAGTCCCCAAAGAGGTACATTCTTCTACTTTGTGTTGCACAAAGCACTCTCTTCCTTAAGTAATAGCAATTCCTTCCTCACTGGAATCTACACGCAGGGTACACCCCACATAAGAGCTTTCACCCTATCACCCTGAATGAACCAAGGAATATCTTACCCCCTGGTAAACCTAAGACCACATCCAATATTATTGTGCACGCTCACCCTCGAGCGCTGTGACGTCACGCGCTGATGCTACTGGGGTGATTCCTGGGCTGTAAAAATGTGCGGTGGCATGCCAGGGGCGTTTCGTGGGACGTAGCCGTGATGTCACGGAGCAGGTTCGCCATCATTGGGCGAACTGCTCAAGTGACCTGGCCATTGCGCTACAAATACAATTATATTTGTAGCCTCAAGCTGCTCTCCGTTGAACACTCCGCTGAATTGCCACAACGTGATTCATCGCGGAGAGCTCGTGCACGCGCAATCATTCTGCATGCAGCCTTAGGTGATACTCAAAGGCCCTTGCTTACAGAACCTTCTTAGGAGTACCTGTCTATTCCCTCTTGTGGGTGGAACTTGCTAAGATCCATATTGAGGGGCCCAATCTTTAGAAGTGCACTTCCCTAGCTGGAAAACAACAAAAGTGATCCTAACACATGGAGTTGCAGACTAACATGACTTACATTGTTTTTACAGACACGATCCCCATCACACGGATCCACGAAGATCTGAGGGTGTAATGTTCCATTCCTAACTTATATACCCCAAGTGACATCACTATCCTTACCCCTGAAACTAGGCAGAATAGGGGAATCGGCTTAGCCTACCATAAGTCACCCTAGATCAGGTGACCCTTCCAGCATGTTCTAGAACAAAGGTGTGGCCAAGCACCTGTCTATGTGACTTGCAACACTAAATTAGTTACATTAAACCTGCAACATTATCTGGGGGACTGTACAATAATTAACCCATTAACTCCCTGTAGGGAATCCACTACAATTACTTCGCTTACCCCCAAGGGTGCTACAACTATAATACACATAACTGTGGACCTGAATTTCCAGTCTGTTTTCTATCCAGTTTCATGAAGGTCTGTTCAGTGCTGTGTATAGCAAAGAATTAAGCCCTCCACTGAAGAGTTTATAAAGTAGCCTAGTGCCTAAGGGCACTGTGAGAGAATATGGCTCTACATGCAGTTGCACAGAGCTGGCATTGTATTAGAACTAGGATCTCTAAGTCAGCTTAGTCCCCGCTGGGCAGTTCTACATTGCTACTGAACTAGATAAATCTAATTTGCTGTTTGGGACTAGAATAATAGTACTGTATCTTGTATTGTGTGGCGTCCTCTGCGGTATAATGCAGGCAACACAATTCTAGTTCTGGTCTGCATTCCCTTATTCAAAGGTGAGAGAGAAAGCAACAGTGATAATTATCAGTCGAATACAACTGAATAAACGGGAGGGTAGAATCAAAACTCACAGACCTGTGTTTTCCAGACAAATAGTTGCGCTACTATGTGACATTGTATCCCATTAAAGAACAATCCTGATTTAATATCTTCCGTCTCGAGTCAGGTTATCACCACAGCCAGTGATAGCACTAAAACAATGACAGCTCAGCTCTGATGGCACATGCCATGGAGCTGCTGTTACACCAACAATAGTATCAGCTGCAGACCGCAAACAGGGCATCGGACACCACAAGGTGGAAGCTTTATCATCAGCGGCAGAGCCATTGATTCGGTAGCAAATGCATTTAATGAATGACACCGCTGTGTCTTTATCAATTACAGGAACTCTCTTTGTCTACTGATGCAGTTACCACAGAGAGAATGATTTATTCTTTGGAGTATCCCAGACTTTAATCCTCCTCCATGCAGAATTTTAATTGTGATCATGCTAATTAGAATAATGTCCTTTGTATTGGAAAGTCAGGGTCATCTGGAAAACAAATCTGTTTCACCAAAGCTCTCCTCTGCCATCTTCAACATGCTGCATTGGAGTTCTCGTGATCTGCATAAATTATGTTTTTAACAATAACAAGCTTTGTGGTAGACCTTTACTTACTGTATTTAGATATACACAGTCCCCTCCAATAAAGAATGGATGTAAACATTTGTAAGAAGTATGTACCTCTATAAACTTTGCTCCTTCAAATTGTGTAACAAACAATCAGCATGCCTTAACTTGGCTTCTAATTCACCAAGTAGAAAGAATGTAACTTGCATGTGTCCTTGTTAACAGTGTGTGTGTGTGTGTGTGTGTGTGTGTGTGTGTGTGTGTGTGTGTGTGTGTGTGTGTGTGTGTGTGTGTGTGTGTGTGTGTGTGTGTGTGTGTGTGTGTGTGTGTGTGTGTGTGTGTGTGTGTGTGTGTGTGCGCGTGCGTGTGTTATTGTTCACCTCCCAATTTTTGTAAGTGAACATTATCTTTGTTGTTCAATAAATGTTCCCCCATTTTATGGACGACCTATTTTTGGAGTGTGCGCATGTCTGATTTGCTTTTTTTTATTAATTCTTTCAGCTTCATACACTCTCCAAACGTATGTCTGTGAAAGCAGTCCTATATGGCTGTAAGTCTTGTGTCTCTGTGGTGCTGTGGTGCTTTCTGCTGAACCAGCCAAATAGGACTGCTTTCACAGACATGTGGTTGGAGAGTGTATCTAAGACCAGAAGGGTCCCTACATCAGATTCTCCCCAGGTTTTATACCACACTGCTATCAAAGAATATCAGTTTGTGAGTTTCCATTTATTCATCAACATACATGTTTTTATACAGTATTACACTATTGTGTTTTCCCTTTTTTCCCCCATTTCGTTGTGTTAAGGGAGACTACATTGCCAGATACGAGGTTTAGGGGTCCCAACCCCCCCACCCCAGATCTCCTTTTGCCTATTGTAAGCCATTATATTCACTTGATCACATTTCATTTGTTTGGTTTGTGTTTGCACCCCGATTTTCTGTTGTTATACTGTATTTTATGTCTGACGCACTAATTCCCATGTTCTGTTATTTGTATTATTTGTTATTTATATGATTGTCACGTGTATTACTACTGTGAAGCGCTATGTATATTAATGGCTCTATAAAAATAAAGACATACATACATACAAGCAAGGGATTTGTCTTATTTTGGGTGCTAAACCACAACCTCATCATTTTTAATATCACTCCTTTATCACACATTTATCACCCTGCATGATTCTTTAATTAATTTGCGCTTATTTCCTTTTCACCTCCATGTACTCATCATGCCTATTCTAAAGAAACCCTCACTTGACTCATCCTCTCTAACTACCGCCCTATCTCTCTTCTCCCTTTACCTCAAAGCCACTTGAGCGACGTGTATACTCACTGACTCACTTTCTCTCCTGTAACTCCTGCTTCATTCTTTACAGTTTGGTTTCCGTCCTCTACACTCCATGAGACAGCACTAGCAAAAGTGACCAATTACCTACTCACAGCTAAATCTAAGGGTCATTTCTCCTTACTAATTCTTCTGAACCGCCTTCCACACTATTGATCACCCAATTCTCCCAAACATTCTCCACTCCATTGGCCTCCGTGACGCAGCCCTCTCCTTGCTCACGTCCTTCCTTTCCAACAACTCATTCAGTGTTTCCTTCTCTGGTGTCTCTTTTTCACTCCCTCTTTCTGTTGGAGTCACACAAGGCTCTGTCCTTGGCCTTTCGCTCTTCTCACTCTACACATCTTGGTGAACTAATACAATCTTTTAGCTTTCAGTATCCTCTCTATGCCAATGACACCCAAATCTATCTCTCCTCTCCTGACCTCTCCCCCACTCTCGTGCCCCGTATTTCCAACTGTTTCTCTGTAATCTCCTCCCGGATGTCTGACTGCTACCTGAAGCTTAACATGTCCAAAACAGAATTCATATTCTCCCCCCTTTCCACTGCCAACACTGCACCAACACTCTTCCTCACTGTCAATAACACCACAATCTCCTCAACACCTCAAGCCCACCGTCTAGGGTTCATCTTTGACTCTGATCTCTCCTTCTTCCACACATTCAGTTCCTCACTAAGTCCTGCCGTCTCCACCTCTGATACAGTATATTGCCATGATTGGGTTGGGTGATATACTCGTATTCAGTAATATAGCAATGTGCCAATATCAGAGATTACCTGTTATGATATTTTGGGATGCCGGTGCTGTGAGAGCAGCTTTTTAGCTGCTGCTATGCTGTCTCTGCGTCTCTCTTCCAGAGACCACCTCCTATCCTGCTTCTGAATGCTAACTCAGAGGGAGGGGGGAAGCGCTTCGGGCAGCATGGGGAGACAGAGCATGTGAGAGCAGCGGACTGCAGCAGGGAAAGATAGGAACTCTCACTTTCCTTTTGTTAAGCCCTTCAACCCCCAACCCTCCCCCTGGTACCCTTAACCGTGTGCCCATCCTGCCACTGAGGCACTTAACCCTTTTCTCTATAACCACGAGGTACTTAACCCCACGCCTCGCTCTCCATCCTGGAAGTGGGACCCATAACCCCTTCCTCTCTCCCCCTCCCTGGGACACATACCCCCTTCTCCATCCACCCCATTGGACCTTTAACCCCTGGAAGCACTTAACCCCTTCCTCTCTCCCTCTGGACACACATAACCCCTTACTTTCTCCCCTCTGGGGCACTTAACCCCCTGCCATGCCTGCACTTCACCATTTCTCACCTACATTGCTTCCATCACCCCAACACCCCCCTCATCTCATAATTCTCACCCTTTAAAAAAACTGTAAAAAATAAAGAAACTGATTTTTCGACAATTCTTAATGGTTGAAAAATCTGTTTAATATATTTTTAACGTTTTATAAATAAAACGTGTTTTGAAATGGAAGGAGTATCTTGGGGTGAGTGATGGGATGAGGTCAAGGTTAGGGGGATCAGAGTAGTAGAGGTGAGGAAAGCTGTAGTGCAGACATAGAAAAGGTTTTGGAACAAAGGGCCATTTGTTCTATTAAATCAAAAAAAATTGATTTATTTTGAGAACACATTTTATTTACATTTACTAGAACATTTTCAGACTGCAAATAAAGTCCTAATCCACTCATTCATCTTGTCCCTCCTAGATTAGTGCAACCTTCTCTTAGTTAGCATTCCCCTTGTCCCCCTTTCCCAACTACAATCCGTCCAAAATGCTGTTGCCAAACTCATCTAGGTACCACACTCACCACTCCACTTCTACTGCTCCACGACACATATACCTACACTGGCTTCCCATAGCTTCCAGAATTAAATGTAAAATCCTAGTAATGACTCAAAAGGTCTCAATGACACTGCCCCAGCTTACATCTCAGCCCTCAGCCACAAATACATACCTAAACACCCCCTACATTTTGCCCATGACATCTGCCTCTCCTCCCACATTATTACCTCTTCTCACTCCCGCCTGCAAGGCTTCTCCCATGCTGCTCCCTCTCTGGAATTCCTTACCACTTACCATCAGACTTTCTCCCACCTTTCAGGTGTTTAACAATTCTCCGAAGACTCACCTTTTCAAGGAAGCCTACGCGCCATACCTCTAACACCCAACTCCCCTCCCTCTCCAACCCCATTGGGACCCGCTGTGTGGCCGAACCAATCTCAACTCTAGTTAACATTACCCCCAACAAAACCTTAATGGCTTGAGCTGTGAGACGGGGCCATAGTGTAACCGGAGCCACACCTCATCCTACAATGAGCAGCCAGCTTATCTTCTTGTTTCAAAATTGTCTCTCATTCCCTCTAGAAAGATTGTAAGCTCTCACGAGCAGGGCCATCATTACCTGTTTGTATCTGTTTGTGCATGTGTGTCCTCACTTATATGTAACTGTTTATGTTTTTGTAATATACTAAACTCTGTGCCCCATTGTGCCGCGCTATTGAATATGGTGGTGCTTCACAAATAAAAAAAATAATAATAAAATTTGATCCTGCAGTAACTGCATACAGGTTACTGGATCGAGCTTGGGTGCCCTTATCAGGGCTCAGTGAATCCTGGCAAAAAATCTCCAGTTTGCAAAACAGGAGCAGAAAACTGTTCCAGCTTTACCAAGTTTTTGAAGCTAGAAGACCTTGAGTATCACATACTAGTGCTATAGCTCGTCCGTTTTTTCTCCAAGTAATTGTTAATTGGTTAACAAGTTTGTCCTGGAAGATTTGATTGACCACACTGATTGTGAATGAAGCAACATCAAACACCCCCCTTTCGTACATTTGCACCCAGTGAAGAAGCTGCTGATCCAAAGGGGCACAGAGAAAACAATCTGGCCTGTGAAATGAAGGGAAATCTTTTAGTAAATCGTGCTGGGAAAATGGCAGCAAAATGTCAAGAAATTTGGTAAAGTGTTTGCATTTGCGCCAGTTTAGCATTTGTATGTTACATGTATATACTGTACGACATGCTGCAGTCTGCATGCCACACTACTGAATAAGGCAACACGTTCCTAATGCATAATTAATTATGTGTTACATTCCCTATGCATAAATGACTCTCCTTACTTAAGAGGAATTATAGGGCAATAGGGAATAAAAAAAGACGGAAAGAAACGATCATCATTTCTGTAAAACAATCAACCCCCTTTGTTTGTACATGTATATCATGCATGTATGTACTTCATTAATCCACACTGTCTTTATAGCATTTGCAGCACTTTCTGTGTTTTATTTAATGACCCCAGCTTATTTTACCTTCATGAGTACAGTATGTACCATTCAAGTATGTTCCAAAATGAATGTTCATGGGCTAGTTTACTCTAACCCAAAGCAGGCAACAATAAATGGAAAAAAAAAAAAGTATTACGTGAACAAATTACGTCAATTCAATGAAACTATTAATTCCATTACATTTTCAAGGTAGAGAAATGCACCTATTGGTTCCCAATTATGTAAATAACTAAAATTAATAATATTTATAAAACCTTAAAATCATGCTACTATTCTCCACCGTATATCAGATGTGGATCTGCTCTGCCCTCTTCTATTCTCAGTCCCTTCCCACTACTCTCTTGTCCGATTATTTTCTCCTTTCCTTCACGTAGTTTGATGCTTCCAATTTCACTGATTGTAAGTTTGTAGTCTAAGCTGCCCCTCTTCGGTAAGTATAGTACAATGGTTCAGTGCCGACACTTGCAACTGTATTATTAGACCAATCTATTTCAGTTTAGGGCATTTAAAAAAATCCAGCACTGCAACTGCTTTCAGCTCATTTTTCCAGTGCATTTTTACAACAAATAACAAAAAATATAAGAATTGTCTCATAAATGTATTCTGTGATCTGTATCTTTCTCCTGAGAAATGTATAATTGTGTTTCTGCACTAATCTTCCCTGTTCCCAATTTGCCATATTTATCTGCAGCTTCTTAAAGACAGGAAACATTAAAACCTGCAGAGCAATCTTTCTCGGACAATTAGGCGCTTGGGTTCTGCTGAAAACTCGATTATGTAACACTCTTTTTAAACATCATTACTCTGACAAAGCTGTTTTTATTTCAAGGACAAAGGGTTCGGAAATGCTTTAAAATGATACTTTTTCATGCCTCTAAATTACCAGCTTCATCTGTGTTGTATTTGTTTTAGGGTAGATAGAGGTGCTTGTGAGTGCAATGCTCTACATGGAAAAGGATAATTCAGCACGGAGCAGTAACTGGTTTACGGTTCCTAAGGCACATGGACACAAATTGGCACATTTACTAAGTGGTGTCAAGCCATTAGGCATCTTATGGTTCAGCCATAAGGTGCCTTACACCTTAGCACTGTTTATTACATTTCTGCCTAAGTATGTTTGGCCAGAGTTACATAGGCAGATGCAAAACCTGAATCTTCTAGTTGATCATATTGTACAGTATTTTTAAATTGCCATACAATGCCTGAAAGGAGTCAAAGTACATTTAACCTCCTTGTCATAGGGACCTGTGACACAATGCTTTGCCATGCATTGTAGGCATTGTTGGCAGTGAAGGCGTTAATAATACTTAGCATCTTATTTCTTATGAGAAAGAATTTAGCATTTTTACTATCCATCCAAAATAATAAAAAAATGCAAGCAGGCTACTTAAAAAAAGGGTTTAAGATGTGACATCAGCAAGAATATGTTTTAAGGCCTGTATATTTGAATCCCCTAAATTTCCCAGGGGAATAGCAACATATTGCAGCCGCCCCTCTTGTCAGACGGTGTTAAGCAATGTACTGAACTCTATGCTGTTTCACATGACAAGAGACAGGCTCACCCACTCCTCCTTCTACATCGTACATCTAACAGGTTTTCCTATTGGTAATCTGCGGTGCCGTGGATTATTGAGTGATTGCTCCATGAATGGCTAATTGTGAATGATATGGTCATCTCATGCAGTACACTGACTGACTGGTGAAAAATAGACTTTGAAATGTAATGAGAGAGTATGTAACTATAATAGCAGATTCTCAAATACAGGTCAGGGCTAGAGATATTGTTTCCCGGTTCTTCTTGCGAAAATTCCCGCACTCATTTCTTTAATGATTCATAGCGGAAAAGCCTGTTTGTCGATTTGAAAGGTCACAAAATGGGTACGTCCTTGATTTGTTTGAGTGCGAATAGTGGCAAAACTCACCAAACTTTACTAACCTCAAAACACTCGGCAAAATTGTTGCAAAAGTTGGGGTCAAAGTTGCTGTCTAAGTATATGACTCTCAGTTGGGATTATTTGGCGATGCGGCAAATATCCCAAAATGTATTTAATATTGTGTACAAGTTTCATCTATTTCTAATCTTGTATGATTAAATGTGGGACTTGGAAGATTCAGTCATTTACCCAACTGTATTTAAAACCAGAGACAGAACATGAAACACAGACAGAGCTCAGTGCATCCAGTGAAACCTATACACGGTACAGTGCCTAAATATATATGTATAGATATCTATTAAATAAAATGGTCTTTTAGTTTAACATTTTGGCCAAAGTGTTGTAAGCCCCTGAGCCACTACACGGCAAACCACATCTCAAGGGTCCCTAACACTAATATAAATTCTTAATAACCTGTGCATTACCAGGAAGAATGATTTATAATAAATCTGTCAAAATTAGTTGCATAGTTCTAAGTCTGATTGAAGCTTTTATTAACCTGTACATTACCAGAAAAAGCACTCTGTTCAATATGAGCTTGCAGGTGCCCTGTATGATTTACCCAACTGTATACAGTATTGAAGATAATAGAAAAGGAAAAATTATTTAGCAGCCAGCAATTCTGTAGGTAAACTTACATTTACAATAATATGAAAGCCTTCAGTAATGTAACACTTTCTTTACTATCTGACCAGTTTTTTAATAATTTGAGATTGTTTATTAGTTTGACCAAGGTTTAGGTATAAAGGCACGATGAGAAAGCTGCAGAAAGGGATTCACCTTATGATGCATATTTTTGGCACAACACAGGTTTTATGTAATGGTGTCCCCAGAGCTCAGAGGGACAGAGGGGAAAATTTGGCTTACTGAAAATTAATTTTTCTTCTGTCAGTAAGGCAGCACCATGGGTTATAGACTCCACCTCCCGAGGTAGGACAGGAAGAAGCTTGCACCTGCCCTATATAGGGCACCTTCGCCTGTGCTATGTTGTTCATAGAATCTCACACTTAATTCTCCTCCTCACTTTTAAAGCTTTACACTCTTCTGCCCCTCCTTACATCTCAGCCCTAATTTCTCGCTATGCACCATCCCGACTCTTGCGTTCTTCTCAAGGATATCTTCTTTCTACCCCCTTTGTATCTAAAGCCCTCTCCTTAAACCTTTCTCACTGACTTAGGCGTCTGCCTAATGTGGCAGATTTGGGAGTGGGGTGGGGTCAGATTTCTAACAGCAAGGAGATTTCCCAAAAGCGGGGACAGAGCTCCATCCTGATTGGCTGCTTCTGGGTAATGCAGCGAATCAGGAGGAGGAGTAAGGAGCCTGGTGGCAGGGCCAAGCAGAGGAGCAAACTGTGTGTGTGTCGGGGGAGAGCATGTTAGAGAGAGGTGGGGGGGGAGGTAGAATGACAGGGGGGGAATAACCGAGGGAGAGAGGGAGGTAGAGAGAGAATGACAGGGAGAAAGGGAGAGAGTGATGGGGAGAGAGGGAGCAATAATGATAGGTAGAGAGGGAGCGAGAATGATAGGGAGAGAGGGAGCGAGGATGATAGGGAGAGAGGGAGCGAGGATGAAAGTTAGAGAGGGAGCGAGAATGACAAGAAGAGAGGGAGAGAGAATGACAGGGAGAGAGGGAGCGAATGACAGGGAGAGAATAACAGGGAGAGAGGGAGGAACAAGAATGACAGGGGGGGGGAGAATGACAAGGAAAGGGAGGGTGAGAATGACAGAGGGGTGGAGAGTGATAGGGAGGGGGAGAATGACAGAGGGGGCGAGACTTACAGTGACAGGGGGGAACGAGAATGACAGGGAGAGACGGGAGAAAGAGAATGATGGAGAGGGCAGAGTGTGTATGAATGATAGAAAAAAATCTATAATTTAAAATATTTTAATTTTTCAGTTAGATAGAAAAACAAATCTGGAAGTCAAGTGTATGTGTGGGGGGGAGAGGAAGCGCAAGCTGAAGATTCACCTAGGGTGCCAAATACCCTTGAACCGGCCCTGCACTTATGGAACCTTCTTCAGAATGTCACATAAATCTTGGAGGTCACGTTTTTAGGAGACTGTAACAGGGCCTCTATAAACTGATGAAGATAGTCCTTGTTATCTTATTATTCACCTTTCAGTTTCCAAGCTCTCAACTTCAGTCTCTTTATGTTTGGATGGTGTGCTAGATGTTGAGACAGAAGGTCCTCCCTGTTTGGTGGTATCTAACATGGTTATGCTGATAGTTTTAACACATCTGTAAACCAAGCCCTTCTTGGTCAGTATGCCTTGATTATCTTGAGGACTTTTGGAACCATTGGAATTGGAGAGAAAGATATAGGCAAGTCTAAAATCCTGTTTGAGCGTCATTGAGTCACTCTGGTAGACAGAATAAAACCTGCTAAACTTTGTATTTTTCCCTCTGGCCATCGGATCGATCTCCGGTTGCTCCCCATTCCCCCCCTCCCCCACCCACGGTGAGTTATTTGTTTAAAAACTTCTTGATGGTGGGACCATTCCCCTTGTAGTATTTCCTAGTGGATGAGAAAAGCAACCAAATCCTTCTCCTTTCCTCTGATTTGAACTGTTGATTGACTGAGACTGTACTCTGCCCCATGATAATATCATCATGTCCTCCCTCATGGGCGCTGGGCTTCTTGTACCCCATTGTTGATTTATATGACTGGAGTGGAAGCATATCCAGTCTTGCCCATGGAACTCCTTTTATGGAGGCTGACATGAGCCAATCTTCTGGATAGTCTTGCAACTGGTATGTCTATCTTTGGAGTACTACCCCAAGCCTTGGAATCCTCTAGATCGAATGTTTACATCTGACAAAATCTTCTCGATAAGGAAGATTTCTTGTCTGGGTGCTGCCATTCCTCACTTATCACTTTTTGTATTGCTTTATGTACTGGGAAGACTCTTGACTATGTGAACCGATGAGGATGCCGCATAACTCTTCTGATATTTTCTAGGATTGTTGGCCCCTGGATTTTCTCTTTGCACTTTCTCTTAGTGCCATCTGTAAATTAGCTGATTTAAAGCTGTGAACGGTCTGCTGCTTTGTTGATTGGAAAGAAAAATGGAGGATAGGGCACACGGATTTGAGAAATAGAAAATATTTATTAAAGCAAACACAACGTTTCGACCTTATAGGTCTTTGTCAAGTGCAAAAAGCCACTTTTCTGCACTTGACAAAGACCTATCAGGTCGAAACGTTGTGTTTGCTTTTAATAAATATTTTCTATTTCTCAAATCCTTGTGCCCTATCCTCCATTTTTCTTTGCATGCCGTGGATTGGATGCAGCCGATCGTACATGGATGGGAGCACCGGTAATTGTATAATTTTTTGTTATTTATTATTGGTGTGCAGCATTTATCTCCTTCCATATTGCATTGTTGATTAGAACCATCCCTGATTCTGGATGGGATTTTCCTCCATTGCCAATGTAAGCATTGCACCCTTATTTCTTGTACTTGTCAGGTAGAAGTTGTTTGCATCCTGAGCAAGTTAAATGGTTGGTCTTTGCAGATGTCTTCTTGGGTCTGACATCCCCTGTACTGGGTTACTGAGGGGCTTCAGTTGTCAGTTACAGTTGTCAGATCCCCTGCATTGTGAGGGCTGACAACTGTAACATACTTAATATATACCATAAGAAATGGTAATCCCCATCCCCCCAGCTTTACCGGTCTGATTTTCAGAAGGTTCCCCTGTATCATTCCAGTACTTGCCACAAGATAGCAGGTAAGGGGTTAACCCATACAGTAGCTGCTTTTCTGCATTCTCCGTATTCCCAGCATCTTCCTCCTCTCACATTGCTTTTTTTGCCAGCCGATCCCCTTCTTAAAATGCCTGTCGACCGTGGCTGTGCGATGTTGGAAGTGACATCACCCCCTGATGGTGACTCGATAGCACCCAGCCCCAGCATGGACTTCTCTGCTGACTTCCGCCTGCTGCAAGAGGACATTGGCCGACTCCCCCAGGATGCATCTGCGTGAGACACGATGTCAGACCCCAGTGCCTCCACCCGATGGCCAGCTGCAGCACTCGTGGTTTCTGGCATCTCCGCGGTGCTGCGGGAGGTCCTAGTAATGCTGGCTAACATCGCTCTACCTACACCCACAGATTTAAGTGATTCTGCCACCTTTGTATAAGGGAAGAGCCTCAACTGTGAGCTCTCCCCTTCCTGCTGCTTTAGTGCCCAGGATAGGGTGTCATTGACCCCCTTCCCCCAAGGTAACTGACTCTTTGGTGATTACCTGTTGGCATGAGACCCCCTGAGGAAGCCTTATAAAAATAATAAAACTAGAATCCTAGTGCAAGCTCCTAGCACCAGGTAGGACAGGAAAAAACACTCCACAGGTAAAGGGAGAGGTGCCCTCCCCTTTTAGTGCAGGTGCTAGCTTCTTCCTGTTCTACCTCAGGAGATGTTTATAACCCATGGGCTGCTGGATGGACGGAAAGGATTTTTTTTATTTTCTGTTTATAAATCTTTAAATCAATTTCTTCCCAAATACAAAATGAAAGTAATACTCATCTCTCCTTACTTTAACATTTTCATTTAAGTTGTCGCTTCAGTGGGAGTTGTTTAAGAAAAACACAGCTTTACCTCCCGAACAGTGTACTTATGGAATTTGTGTTTTCCAACTAGAAATAGTGCTCTTTGAGAACAAGAATGCATTTTAGCACTACCTTGAGTCTTCTCTCTCCACAGGTGAAGAACAATTAAGATGCTATATAATAACATACCATTGGAAGTTCATCTTATGAGATATGTGATATTCAAATTTAGAGGGACCTTCTTTACTTTTGAGGCTTTAAAACAGGGCCTCTCTTTTGACCATAACACTGTGCTATCTCCCCCCAACCCATGGGCAGTCAGTGAGAAAGGTTTAAGGCGGGAGAGGGCTATAGATACAAAGGGGGTAGAGAGAAGACATCCTTGAGCAGAACGCAAGTATCGGGATGGTGTATAGCGAGAAATTAGGGCTGAGATGTAAGGAGGAGCAGAAGGGCATTTCTATAGTGGGCGCGCTTGCTGCGTCGTGCGTGTGGCAGTTATAGTTGGCTGTGGTTAGTCAGCATTTCTATAATAGGACCGCGCGCGTGCATTGCAGTGAGCAGTGACACACACAAACACAGTACCTTTCAAGACTGTCGCTCACAGCATACACACAAAAAGTGTGGGTCACGTGCACGCACGTTCGCACCGGCACGCACGCACACACTATATTACATATAAAGACATACAATACAATACAATATTACGGGCTGAAGAGTGTAAAGCTTTAAAAGTGAGGAGGGGAATTGAGTGTGTGATACGGGATTTGATAGGAAGCCAGGAGAGAGATTTCAGCAGGACGGACACTGAGACAGATTTCGTGAAGAGTAGAGTGATTCTGGCAGAAGCATTTAAGATAGATTGTAGGGGAGACAGGTGAGAGGCAGGAGGTTACAATAATCGAGATGGGAGAGAATGAGGGCCTGAGTCAGAATTTTAGCAGTTGAGCAATAGAGGTAAGGGCGTATCTTTGTAATATTGCAGATGAAAAAGTGACAGGTTTTAGATACGTTGTGAATGTGAGAGGAAAATTTGAGAGAGGAGTCGAGTGTGACCCCCTAGGCAGCGTGCTCGCGCTACTGGGTGTATGACAGTACTTCCAACATTAAATGGAAGGCGGTAGTGGGGCGAGTTTTAGGATGAAATATGAGGAGCTCTATTTTTGACATGTTAAGTTTAAGTCAGATGGAGGAATAAAATATGGCCCCTGTGACAAGTTTATAAATATGTTTTTTTTACAGCTGAGCTTCAAAGACATTCTCTATATGGTTCTGCAAGGTTCAAGAGGCGTGGCTACAGAAGGTATCAAACCAAGGGTGACTTTATTAAAAATGAGAATATCATGTGTGACGTCCTCTGCTGAACTTGCTAAAAATGACATGTGTGTATCCTTGGCACCGAGTCACACATAATGATTACAGACATGTCAGGTCTTGCAGGTACTAAGAGACAGATACTGATTGGTCTCTTAATTTTAGGATTACGATGTTTATATTTAGTCTAGTGCCTGGGTGTATTGATGTGACTCACGTGTGTGTAAGTGTTTGTTAAGCAAAGTTATGAGTACATTTAGATATTGAAAAGGAGTTTAAACGTCATTTGGTGGGAGGTGTTTTACTCTCTCGTAAAGCCATCAATCTCACAGTTGATATACGACAGGGGCTGGGTTTAGGTTGTGTTCAATGGGAAAGACTTGTATTTAAGTGTGAGCAAAGATTATGAAAAATACTGTAGATCCTACCAGAGGAGTGTTTTGGATAAAACACATAGATCTCATATTCGAAACCAGTGGCCTCTCTGGGGAAAATCTATAGCATTTGGTAATGTATAGGTTTTTCTTTTATGTTTTACCCTTTTATTTTAAGAAGCTGTTCTGCATTTAATTGTACAGTAGCTGTATGTTTTTCGTAATTCTTTTTCTGTAACTTAAGCACTGTATTTTTATATGTATAAAAACATTTAATAAGTAATGCTTTGGGCTCTGAATGAACTATTGCACGCTCTGGGGAGAGGAGTAACGTGGTCGGACACATTTTGCTACAACTGATTATTGTGTGTTAAAGCGCATAGTTTTTTCAATAATAAGCAGGGACCTGGGGCCCTCGCAAATATTAATTTCACATCTTATCTTATTTGCATACCCCAGGTTGTGGCAGTGGATAGATATGATTTGCAATTGAGTAGGGGTTCATACTGTATTAACTCACTGGACGTACAGTACCTTGCGGAGGAGAAAGGTGAGTTGGCTAGAGTAGATGTGGGTATTAACCCTGGTTGCATATCTAAGTCACGTGCTCACTTGTGTGCTGTTTGTGACGGTGGTATATTGGGACGGATTTAAGAGAGATACAACTAATTTGTGAGACCTTTGCGGAGGTGAAGAGTGCGGCAGCTTGCGGGTTGTGTGTTAATCCTTGTCCTGTAGAGGAGATATTGTCCATTTGACGGACCTCTGCGGAGGAGAAGAGTGGGAGCGCTTGCGGGCTTGAGTATTAACCCTTGTCCCATATGCAGGTCGCGTGCTCGCAGTGTGTTGTACGTGACAATTGTATTTACATAAATACAGCAAAGCACAGAATTACATGGCATGATTTAAAAGTAGCAACACAATGCTACTAACTATGAAGTGTTACTGTAAATAGTTTAAAAATCCAATATGAATACAGGAGAGAAGATGAGATAACAGTGTCAATTGTTAAAGAAAGCGATTGCAAATGTTCTTGTTTGTATACCGAGCTGTAACCCCAGTATAAATCTTAAATTAAGATAAAGCACCATATACAATGACAATAACATTGAAATAACAGACCTTTTAGTGCCAAATAATAAAACTAAAAACAGCTTGGATAATATTACATACACCAGCAGTGAACTTACTGTACCCAATTCCACGACTGTTAAGCCAATAAACACCAGACCTTGCTTTCCTAAAGTAATTTACTCCTAAACACAGCAGTTTAAATATACTTGGAGACAGTGTTTTTTTTTTAAAGAGGTGCCGGTGCTCATAATAAAAAAGTTGATAATAACAATAATTTATATACACTGTTTATTACTTTGACATTTAAATTGCTCACCATCAGAATAAAAAAAAATGTAAACTTACAAAAATTCGTTTCATAGAAAATGTCATCACACGGGGAAGTGGGGGGCCAAGGGGGGAGGGGGATAGAGCTGCTCCATTCCTGTCTGCAGCTGCTGCAGTGAGTGCTCAGCACGGAGCCATGTGGAGGGCGGAGAAACAGGCAGGGGAGAAGGGATTGGCTGTGTGGAGTGATGGCCCCGCCCCTTCCACAAGCCGTGACAGCAGGAGCCAGTGCGGAACTTGAGGTGGGGAAAAAAAAGTGCCGTACACTTCACAAAAAAAGCTCTGCTTGGTGAAAAACAGTTTCAAACGTGGGTCTATGTTGAAATTCTTGCAGTGACTATTGATTTGTCACTGCAGTATTAGGAGGAGAAGTGAGGTTTTGCATAAGATGTTAGCATATGGGCTGAAAGATCTTGATGAATTGCCACAACATACCCTCAGCAGTGTCGGAGTTAAAGACCTTATTGTATAGCCTGCCGATGCGGATCAATGGTGAATATCTGCCGAAAATGTCCCGATCGGCTGCTTGAGAAGATGAAGCCCCTAAATCTGAGGCCACCTCGGTGTGGCATTAAGGCAAGCTCTTTTACTTGCTCTCCTCATCATCTCCACAGTGAGCCCTCCAAGTTATAAATATTCTCCACTAAAAAATAAATACGGATGCATCACCAACAAAAATAGTTTCCCCTTAATCTTGTCAATTTCCCTTGCATCCCCAAAGGTAAACTGTGTTCCCAGGCTGCTTGAAATGCAACCAATGTTTCCAGACAGAAAATAGCTGACTGCTTTGTGCAATATTCAAGAAGCATAAAAGAGCCCCCCTAGGCTCTGTGGGATCCCCTTCTTCAAAAAGGGATTTGGTTCTATAGACTTTCATTTGATCACCAGCCTCCTAAACAGCCAGTTTGGGCTAACATCTCCGGTGCTGGAGGAATCTGACAGCGAGTACATTTATGTGCTAAACGTTACAGACAGAATAAAAGCCTCTTAACCCTTTTGTCCTTGGGGTTTGTATGCCATTGCTAAACTGCAGCAGCTGAGCTAAAATCCCAAACCAAGAGTAATGACATTTTGTTGATGAGTAATTATATGCTACAGATTCAAGAAATTGAAGGGATGTTTTTACATTACTCAAGGAAAGGAAATACATATGATTACAGCCCTGATACGGTTTTGAGATTGCTGGGATTGTGTCAGTCCTAATATTAGCCAAGGTTTTACAAGTCATTCTGGTCTGTAACTGTTACATACGCCTATAATATATTATCTTTAACTGTGCATGCAATGTCTTGTATATAATGTATACCCTGTTCACTTACTGTATGTAGCAATGTATTTGTAACCATGTATTATTTGTCATCATAACTCTATGCCCAGGACATACTTGAAACCGAGAGGTAACTCTCAATGCATTAATTCCTGGTAAAACATTTTTACAAATAAATAAATTCAGACCTGGGTATAAGGCAGGAGATATTAATGATGTCTTTTATATAATGCTGGTGTATTATTTGGGCTGCCTCTATATCAAAATAACAGAGCTGAAAAAGAGAGTAAAAGATCAACAGTTTTTATTCAGAAATGTCATTATTTAATAAAGTGATCCAATGTTAACCATATTAAAGGGAGTTTCTGCTTTTTGCTTCATTGTGATCATAGACACATGTATGTATAATATATGTATAATTTTTTTTACAGTATATACAATAGAACCAACAATGTACGCAGAGCTTTACAAAATTACATTAGAAGGAAAATAAAGTACCAACAGTGAGTATGAGAGCAGCAAGTAAAACATAACATAATGGAAATGGAGGCCCTGCCCTGAAGAGCTTACAATCTAAGTGCTATATTGGGAGACTTAAAGACACAGTAGGATGAAAAGTGCAGTCAAGTGCATCTGGAGTCAGTTGTATAGGCGTAGATAACTTAATGAGATGCTTCTTTTAAGAGGTAAGCTTTTACCTGTGCTTTGAAAACATGGTGAAAGTGCTTGATGACTATTAAGTGGAAGAGAGTACCTTAGGTAGGGAGAGATTAGGGGGGGGGATGAAGACAGGGCTGTAGAGGTAAAAGGTACAGAGAAGAGATCCTTGGGTTGAGAGTAAGTAGGGGTCTAATAAGAGATCAAAGTTGACATTTATGGAGGTGCAGAGGAGTGTAGTGCCTTAAACAAGTAGAATTTTGTTGCTGAGCATTCAGGAGGTCGGATGCAACTACTTGTCTAGAAGAGCAAGAGATCATTTGGGCAGCTGCTTTTTGAATGAATTGTAAGGGAGAGAGATTTGAGGTGGGGAAGCTCTATAAAATAATGGTGCAGTAATCAATATAGGAGAAAACAAGGGAATGTAGTGTTTTAGTAGTCATGGGTCAGAGAAAGGGGCGTATTTTTGCAATGGTGCAGATGAAGAAATAGTACGATTTAGTAACTGCGTTTATATTGGGGGAGGAAGGAGTTGAATGTAACCACTAGACTGCGTACTTGGGAGAGTGGGTAGATTATTGATTGTATTGGAGAAAGGAGCAATGGGGCCTGTTTGAGAGGGAATATGAGAGCTCTGTCTTAGGCTTTGGTCCTACTGCGTCTGGCGGCGCGCGTGGCTGCGTGCGCATTCCTCCCCAGCAGGGGTATCCTTTTCTAGCCGGTCCCAGTCCCCCCTCGATGCACAGCTCACAACGTGCTATGACGCATCAGCCGCCAGGGGATGCAAGAAAATTGTTATCCCGACCGGTGATGCGTCACGTGGTGCGCTGATGAGCCTATCAGCGGCGGGGGCGGGAGCTGTCAGACAGCTTCCTCCACAAGGTAGGGGGTGGTGTGTGTGTGTGTGTATCAGCGTGTGTGAGGAGGGCATTTGGGGGGGAAGGGGGAGGGAGCGAGAGCTGCTTACCTTCCAGCAGCCTGCAGCAGCTCCCTCCTGCAGCCCGGGAGACCGAGACCGAGCCCGTGGAGGAAGGGAGGGGAGTAGTGTGTCCCTCCACTCAAACCACGCCCCCCCCTCCCCCTCCCATCCCCCTCCCGCTCCCGCGCCCCTCCCGCTCCGGCTCCCGGCTCCTGCTCCCTACAGACCGCATATCGCGGTCTGTGCCTGTCAGCGCGCCGCCTGTCTGCAGTGCGGGCGCGCTGACTGAGGGAGCGGGGCCTTAGCCTTAGACATAATAAGGTTGAGGCAATGAAGAGTTATCTAAGCAGAGATTGGGGCAATCGGAGAGATAAGCACTCTGTGATTTTTGACTAGACTGCAGGTGACGTCAAGTGCAGATAAATACAGTTGGATAGCTGAATATAAAAGTTGATGAGGTCACATAGCACAAGTGTGTTAAGAGTGAAAAGTAAGGGACCTAAAACAGAACCGTGAGGTACCATACACCAAAAAAAAAGATCCATAGATGAAGAGTTGAAAAAAAGAGACACTGAAGGAGTGGTGGAAGAGGCAGGGATGAGAACAACTTGAGAGAAATGCTGGGGATGTCAAGAGAGTGAAGCATGTGAAGGAAAAGAGGGGTGTCAATAGCATCAAAAGCATATGAGATCCAGAAGACTCAGAATGGAGTAGTTTCATTGAGATTTGGCAATATGGAGGTCATTAGCTACTTTGGTGAGTGCCAGAAATTTAGAGGCAAAAGGCTAGAGATGAATTATGATAGTTAGAAAGAGGGATCACGAGTGTTATTCTTGTGTTTAGGTCAGACAACACTGTGCTTAAAAAGAGATAGAAAAGTGCCAGAACAAAGAGATGACTTAAAGAAATGATGAGTAAGTATGGGGTCATGAGTAGGCACAAGAAGTTTAAGGAGAGAATGTGGTCAAGGCTCAAAGTTGAGGAACAGAGCAGCTGAGACACTTCAACCTCTGTTAGCAGAGGAAATGAGCCAAAGATAGAAGCGGGTGGTTATGGTGGCAAGGGATGGAAGGGGCAGAGAGAATTTCTCTTCAGATTCAACCATTCCCTTTAAATAATCATCCTTCCTCTAGAGGCATTTAATGGAACAAGTAAAAAAGCGTAAAAATGTGTCTGCATGTTTAGCCAGAATTGTGGGATCAATGTTGGCATATAGATGGAGCATAGTGGTCATGTGAGGTTGGGTAAAAGGAGGATGGTAGTAAAGAAAGTTTACATTCCAAGGACTGAAGGTAAATTGAACACAGGTTATGAGTTTAGCCAGGAAAGTCTGGAGACTGAATGTGAGGAATGTGAGCTAAGGAAACTGAGATGAGGTTACGGTCAGAGAGTGGGAAATAAGTGCTTGAGAAATCAGATAAGTAGTTTTTTTTGTGAAGACAAGGTCAAAAATGTGTCCATCCTTGTCGGTGCTGGAAGCACTCCATTAGTGGAGACTGGAGACCAAAGGAAGAAGTGAGAGATAGGAGGGGAGATGCCCATGTTCCCTATGTACCATGTACCTATGTACCCTATGTTCTGCCAATGACATCCGCTTTTCCTCCTCTCTTATCTCCTCTCACTTCCACCTTCAAGACTTCTCCAGTCTCTGGAAGTCCCTACCATACACCATCAGACTCTCCCCCAGATTTCAGAAATGTATAGACTCCATGAAAACTCACCATTTCAAGGAAGCCTAACCTCTAACATCCACTTCCCTTCTACCCACTCCCCCCCCCCCCCCACCACCCCCCAATCCAGCTTTGCAGCTGGACCAATCTCCACGTTATGTAATACCCCATAATATTCCCACCCTCAGACCTCAATAAAATAGCTGTTGGGCTGGACCATAACCAACCAGAGGTATACTTAATCCCGAAATGAGCAGCCACGTTAGCTTTTTGTTTCAAAATACTGTAGTCCCTCATTCTCTCTTGTAAGCTCTCACGTGCAGTGCCCTCATTACCTCTTTGTATCTGTTTGTGCATGTTTGTCCTTTTTTGTATTTGTAAGGAACTCTTTGTAAGTAATTATCAAACCTCTACCCCACTGCAGAATATGTTGGTGCTTTACAATTAACCGATAATAAATAATAAATAAATTACCAGGATTACAAATTGTAGAGGAAGATGTAGTGGGAGGATGCAGTGTTAAGTGACCTATAAATCCCAGCAGTGCACAGAGTGACCAGTGAGAATAGGTGATAAATATGGGCCTTGAAGAATGATGTCAGGGAAACAGGTGTAGGCAGGAGCTGAAACTTGCAGTGAGATGAAAGAAGAATTCCCACTCCACCCTCCCATCCAATGGGGTGAGGTGTGTGTGAGAGAGAAAGAGAGGCTGCCATAAAGAGAGGGTAAGATTGGCGGAAAGCCCACGAACAAGAGAGAGAAGCAGTGGGTAAGTGGGTGATGGATATCAGGTTGGAAGGGTTGGAGCTTTCAGATATTATAGTGAGATGGTAGTCAAGGGTGAGAGCAAGTGGGGATATGACTGCCAGAGTTTGGAGAAATGTCTCCTTCTGTCAACCGGAGAAGGAGGGATAAGGACAGGAAGTGAGGGTCAGACTTGTAAGAGCATGTGCTCTTCAGGGTGGAGGAACTAGGTGGTAGAAATGAGTTTAAGAAGCAATGGAGTTCATGAGTGCAAAGAAGGGGAGAGGTACGAAGAGAGGGGTAAATGTGCATAGAGTGAGGAGTGTTGGGAGGTAAGTTAAGGGGGAAAAAAAGTGTTAATGAGGAATAAGGGTAAATATATTGGAAGACAGGATAGTCAGGATAGAGCAGGTGTGGTACAGATGTAGCCAACATTGCATATACAGTTTAGTCTCTTTCCATTTGCTAATGAAGTGGAGCTACTATTCACCCTTTTGGATAAAGACCAATCACGCACATACATCGTGATAAATAAAATTGATTATTAACAGTGTACACAGTTGCAGTTAAATCTGAAAAATGTAAACTGCAATATTACCCCACTCTCCCTTGGGCTACCTGCTTCCTCTCTGTAATCTCTTCTGTTGGCCTTCACCAATGGACTGCAGCCAACACCCACAAGGAAAGCTACTACCTGGTTTTCACTAAAAAAAATTCTCGTTCTGACTTCTCCATTTCTCCCTTTCCTCTCTCTGTCCATAATCATATCTAATTTTCTCTCTCTCACTTCTCACCTTCTCCACCTCCACTTACCCCTCATTTCTGCAAAAAACCTGCGTTCCATTAATCTATCGGCTTTTAATTCAACGTTGCGCTCCTCCCTCTGCTCTGCTATAGACACTGACAGCTTAGTCAGGGAATACAACTCTGCCTTACCCTCCTCTCTTGATCTGTATGCCCCTCATTTTCTCCCCCTGTCGCCCTTCTAACCCTGGCTAAACTGCGGCACGCGCATGCTCCGCTCCTGCACTCGCTCCTCTGAACGCCTCTGGAGGAAATATACTCTTGCAGACTTCCTTCACTACAAATGTATCCTATCCTGTTTTAACTCTGCCCTCTCCCAGGCTAAACAAACCTAGTTTTTGTCACTAATAAATACTCACAAGTTCAGTCTAGGACGTTTGGACCAAATCGCCGCAGGCGCTCCGCACCCTGAATTACTTGCTGCCGATCACCTCACCTGCAGCAAGGAACATTTAAAAATGTGCCCTGGCCACGCTGAGTGTCCTCGTGGTGTGCATGCATGGGCGCACCCACAAATGCAGGCGGAACGGTGGCCGCGTGGTGTGCCCTGCGGCTAGGGAGATCCAAGGACATTTAAAGATGGCGGATGGCAGGAGGCGGCAGGGTGACCAGCGGCGAAGGCGACATGCAGTGAGTAACAGAGCCAATTTGGCTGCGGACAAATGGCTACAGCCAAACATCCCATTCCGTACACCCATTCTCTGTATTTTGCTCTCTACTCAGACCTGCACCATCTGTTACCTGTCTTTCTTTCTCTGTTTCACCTCAGGACTTTGCAGTCTATTTCAAGAGAAAGGTGGATTCCATTCATCGGGACATCACCTCTGTATCCTCCTCACATTCTACATCTCTTCCTAACTCTCCTCCTGCCTTCCTCGACTCCTTTTCCACTGTCACAGAGCAGGATGTGTCGCTGCTCTCCTCCTTCTATACCTCCTTCAAGCATGCAACAGTTATACCTTTACTGAAAAACAACAAGATTTACCTTATCTGTCTCTATTTATCGCCCTGTCTCTCGTCTGCTTTTCTGGCTTCTGCACCTTTCACTCCACTGAAACACCCCTCACCAAAATAATTAATGACCTCCATGCTGCAAAAGATAAAGGTCATTACACTTTATTCTCTGTGGGTTAACCCCAGGGTTCTGTCCTGGGACCTCTTCTCTTTGCTCTTTATACACTCACTCTAGGTGACCTTATCACATCTTTAGGGTTCAAATATCCCCTCTATGCTGATGACACATGCCTGACCTTAGACCTGCTGTACAGACCTAAGTCTCTGAATGTCTCTTTGCTATATCATTCTGGATGGCATCCCGCCGAATTAAATTTAACATGTTAAAGACCGAGCTCCTCATACTTCTTCCCAAGGCTGGTCCTACTGCCCCCTTCTATATTACTGTTGGCAATACTACCATACACCCAGTATCACAAGCACTCTGCCTAGGGGTCACATTTGACTGCACCCTCAGATTCTCCACTCACATTCACAATGTACAGTAGCTAAAACCTGTCGTCTTTACCTCCATAATATTACAAAGATACGCCCTTTCCTCTGTCCTTCTACTGATACGACTTTAACGCAGGTTCTCATTCTCTCCCATCTCGACTATTGTAACTTTCTACTGCCCGGCCTTCCTGCCTCTCATCTGTCTCCCCCACAATCTATCCTAAACGCTACTGCTAGAATCACTCTACTCTCTCCTAAATCTCTCTCAGCGTCTCCCCTGAAGAAATCCCTCTCCTGGCTTCCTATCAAATCCCGTATTACGTACAATATTCTCCACCTCTCTTTTAAGTCTTTACACTCTTCTGCCCCTCCTTACATCTCAGCCCTAATTTCTCGCTACACACCTGCCTGACTCTTGTGTTTTGCTCAAGGATGTCTTCTTTCTACCCCTTTTGTTTCTAAAGCCCTCTCCCGCCTTAAACCCTTCTCACCCACTGCCCCACACCTCTGGAATACCCTTCCCCTCAATATCCGACTGGCACCCGTCTATCCACCTTTAAGACCTTTCTTAAAATACACCTCTTTAACGAAGCATATGGGTAGCGCTGCTGGCTCATACTATACATCTCATATGCACTGACCTTGGCCCCTTGCAGATGCACTCAGACCCTCCTAAATTCTCCCCATTTACCATAGATTATAAGCTCTTCAGGGCATGGACTTCCTTTCCTAATGTTACTTTCATGTCTAAAGCGCTTGTTCCCATTATGTGTTATAATATGTCACGTGTATTACTGCTGTGAAGCGCTATGTACATGGATGGTGTTATATAAATAAAGATATACATACAAAATGAAAATATCACATTTATAAATAGTATATACATTGGATTAGAGTAGGTGGGCTACTCTAGTCATCAAGTGTCACCAACAGGCCAGGTTTTAAGGATATCCCTGCTTCAGCAGGTGTCAATCAGTGTCTCAGTCATTATGATTGAGCCCCCTGTGCTAACGCAGGGATAGTCTGAAAACCTGGTCTCTTGGTGGCCCTTGAGGACTGGAGTTGCCCACCCCAACAGACAAAAAAAGGAGTGCAAAATAAAAGCACCAGCAACAATATATGTAATTGCTTTTCTTCCAACCCCTGTAGTGCTAGAAGGACTTGCAGTGCGTTACTCTGCAGTGGTGGAGGATTTGCCTGTCCCATTTAGCCCTACCTTAAATGAATCAAGATAGAAGTGCAGTAGACAGTTACACTGACGTCTTTATATGCATATCATTCAAATAGTGTATTTAAATAGATACAGTATGATTACTTGCTACTGCATCCATTCCCTCTTTCATAATCAACTATTTTACCTACTTAGATTGTAGGCCCTCTGGGGCAGGGTCTCCCTTTGCCTTATGTTGTCATTTACCTGTCACCCTTGTCCCCATTGAAATTTATGTACCTTGCATTGTCATTTTGTAAAGCTCTGCTATATAAATAAAATGACACAGATGTAAGATGTGGTTACCTTTTTTGATTATCCTTTCATGAACACACACTAAATAGATTGAGAAGTGTCATTGGTCTTTTGAATAAAGTATACCCAAGTATAGGAATTGCAAGTACAGATTCTACTCTCTGAAAACTTTGGCACTGTAGGTTCACTGTACACATTGGATAAGTGCACTGTACACCAGGGATTATCAGACTTTACTCCGGACTCACAGATGTTTGGATTACCAATGAATATCCTATTCACATATAATTATAGTGCATTCATTTCTGTTTACAACGGGATTGGATATCCCTAAAACTTGGTGTGGCCGGTGGGGTTTGAGAACCTCAGGGATTGAGAGATTTAAAGATGCCCAACCTCTAGTCTAACCCCTTTCACTGCCAGAGGGGCCTGCAATGCAATGCAAAGGGGTTCATCGAGATCCTGCATTGGAGGTTGCCAAGGTGATGTTAGCATTAGTGGATTGGGATCTATGCCTTCATTCAGCTTTCGAATACACAGAGAACACATTTGCTAAATGCACTGCACGAATGTAACACCATGGATGAGTACTTCCCCTGCATATGTCTGGTGCTTTAGCCTTTAGCCAGTATGCTTTGTTTTGGAGATGTGGAAACCACTGTTGCTCGGCAGAGTGGGATTCCTCTGGGTGGTCTGTGCATGGGGGAGGGGAAATCCCTTAACCCTTTGAACCCCGACTACTCACAGAGCCCGCAGCTTGACCCACATCTTCTTGCTGGGGCCCGTTCTCAGCTCGAATGGAGACGGGCATCCCTCTAGCAGCTCCTTGTCTACGCTGGGAGACTCCATTATTCCTGCACAAAGCCAGAATTCACATTAGTGACAAGACTGCTAATCAACTACGGCTAGGGAGCAGTGGAGGGTACTTCCCTGGGAGCTATTAGGTTTAACACACTGCTTTATTTGCCATCCTTTAACCCCTTTAACCCAGGTAGTAGCAGGGAAGGTTTCCGTACTCGTGCAATGCAGCCCCCATCCATCACTGAGGTTGATTTAGAGAAGATGGATCTGTGCAAGGCAACAGCACAGGGGTTAAAGGATGCTAAGGAGGTGGTGCACAGGAAGCCCCCCCAAGCCACGTACTTCACAGCCCTGTCAGAAACACTAATATACGAAGAGCATCCCTGCACACGCGCTCTCCAACATACCATAACAATGAAAGCAGAATCAATGGTTCACTGCCGGGAAAGCCATCTACACAGAGCTGTGCCGGCAGAGAAGGTGTTCATGCGAATTATTTCTCCTCTCACATTTGCCTTGGTCGTCCCTGTGTCCTTCAGGGAAATCACTCCATTCTCCTTGCACTCTGATGGATAACTGTTGGCAGAGGGTGGTGGGGGGTGGGGGGGGGAATAATAGCAGCGGCAATGGCATGAAGGAGAATGCCTGCCCCTTCTGCAGAGGGATCTGTACGTGTGTAAGTAAGCAAGAGAGCATGTTCTACCTCTAATCTATGGGAGAACCTCCCCCCAGTGACTCTAACAGGTTATCGGAGGGGGGAAAATATCTGTATGAGTCTGCACATATTATCCCCACCTCCCCACGAGTCATCTCTGCAGCAGACTTTGCACATGACCTGTAATGACAGTCCTGCGCTACAGAGATGCCACATGTAGCTGTCATGGCAATAAATATTCTACAACCGTCAGATACAATAATAAGACGGTCACCAAAATCCTGCACTGCACCAAGGATGTAAAACTCTGCGATGGATGGAACACATTCTATTCTAGCCCCCTACCGTATTGAGCCCTCACAAACACATGCAGTAATTCTCCTATTTAGGATTGGAGCATTTGATATCTTCTGCATTTGTGTTCTGCTCTGAAGGCGCAGGGATTTCTATCACTGAGATGCGAGTTAAACTATTTTCTCTGGGGTTATTGATGCATCTGTAATAATTTCACCTACTTAATATCTAAGTAGTAATGTGTAATGCATGAATATGGATAAATAAAATGTATAGTGCACCAGAGGGAATGTATTTCTATGGATTTGGGTTCTTATGATGCAAAGTACAGTATGATAGACTTCTGAATCGAAAATGTGAACTTGTAGGTTATAGTATATTTGGTGTAAGTATAATACTGGGGTTTCATGCTCTCTTAATCACTATATTATAAATGCCTTCGGTATTCTAATTTCTTGCTCTTATGAGCACAAGAGTTAAAGTTGTAGGGAGATACACTCAGGAACACTCAGAAAACCTTACCCAGTGGTTGAAGTGTGAGGTACACAGTACCACTATGTTCCCACTGTCATACCCACCGTACTGCAACTTTTTTATTTACAAACTTACAGTTCACTATCTTTTAAAAGAAAATGGGCTTTAATTTAGAAGGCCTCTACCCCTTTCTATTTATACAGCATACATATTGCCTGAAGCTTTCCAAAACACAGTCCAGAGAGCTTTGCCCTAATATTGATCTCTTTCGCTACCAGAGTAGCATGTAACATTGCTGGAATGCATTGCTGATCCCTTTGGCATAGAACAATCTTTTTTTTTTTTTTTTTTTTTAATCAGACACTGTACCACTGTTTTCTTTAAAGACACTTTGACATCTAACCATACGGGTTCAATAATCAGGGAACTAAACCAATGTACAAGTAGGATCTTAGGTTCTAGAGTAAATAGAGCAAGGTCAGAACAGGTCGGCCAAATAGTCATCAACTTGTTGATTCTATTTGTGATAGGTCATTTTAGCACTTTCATTTGTGGCAACATTTGGGTACTGTGCCTTGGGATAGGGAACAGTATGACACAAACCCATGTTAAAATAATGGTCCAAGTGGAGGACCAGGATGTTGATTAAACAATAAACTGCCTTTTATTTTGAGAGTGCCTTTAGTATATATTTTCCATACAGGATTTTAACCACGGTGCACTGCACAAGTGTTTCAGCTCCTTAGTTCACTGTGAGTACCCGAGTACTATGTCTGGGACAGATGAGCCTGAGGTTTGCCCCTAGCTCGCTCAGCTCATGCTAATTAATAGGCATAGATTGACGACTCTCGCTATTTGCAGATAGTAGAATAGACTGTGCCGTTATTAGATTAGTCAACTGCAGCAGAACACATGGGCGATATCAAGGCAGCGCAGTCACCTCAGATATGTTCATCCAAATGACAATTGAATCATAAATAATGGCTTCAATATATAAGATCCTTCTGACATTTAAGGGGTTAAAAGCAGGTATTACATACATGTGCTAAATGAAATTGATCACATTGGTTTTATGAAAGGTTTTTTTATGTGGTTCATTTTTTATCTGCATCAAAATGTTGTTGACAAAGATCCACATTTCTAATTTTACATTATGTCAACTTTAAATAATACTTGAGATGTACATTGTCCAACGCAATGTGCTGATTTTTATCCACCATATCTGCAAACTTCCACATTTATTTTTATATCTAATTTTAGCAGTGAGCAAGTAAAGGCTGCAGTTTAACATTAAGCTGTGAAACCACTACAAATGTGTCTCTATGTGAATACGTATAACTTATATATTTGTATAAGATTTGGTGAATCAATACAAAATATCAAAGGACACAAGTGTATTTTAAACGATACGTCAGGGATTATGTATATACTGTTTGTATACACCAAGAGTGTGTAAAGCATGCCAAATTTAAAAAAAAAAATGTTTATATACTCTATGTACACAGTATAATGCACTGTACAGTATGTTGGAGGTTACCAGTTTTACTGCATGTAAGCCATGTGTACAAGCTGTATATTAATGTATGAAATGAGTATGTGCATGGGAGTGTATATCTGCATGTGGACAGTGAGGTTTATATTTGTATCATTTGAAGAAAAACTTTGTGTATAGTACAATAGTGGCCTTTGAAGTGGGTGATTATAGATCAAGATTCAGTGCCAGTTTATGTAAGAATGTTAGCTCTTTGGGTCACTGAGTTATTGGACCATCTATTATTATATTATACTCTGCAATGATGTGTCTGTTTGTAGTGTTTTCATTTTGTTATATGTATACAGTACAGTGTAACGTATTATTGTTCTGTATCTATGTTTTCAGTAGGGCAAATACCATGATACTGTAAGTAAACAGTTAGTATATTACTGTATATGTACTTACAAAACATGTATGGAGCTAGATGATTGATTACAGATAGATAAATAATAGTTTTATAGTAAACACCACATTGATACCAGAGTAGTTATCTGTATATTGGTCTTTTGTATTTTAACTCGTTTTATAGTGTATGTAATACACCTCAGATAAACTTTATGTACACAATGCACACACATAAGCAAACACACACACACAAATATATACATATGACATACTTGTGTATATATATATATATATATATATATATATATATATATACACACACGCAGACATGTGTGTGTGTGTGTTTGTGTGTGTGTGTTCGTGTGTATACAGAAATATATACAGTAACACAGTATACAGATATGCATATATAGTGTCTGCTAGGAGCTACATGTATATTATACACACATACATAATGTGCTGTGTGTGTGTGTGTGTGTGTGTATATATATAATGTATGTGTGTGTGTATTAAACATAATGTAGGGTGTGTGTGTGTGTGTGTGTGTGTGTGTGTGTGTGTGTGTGTGTGTGTGTGTGTGTGTGTGTGTGTGTGTGTGTGTGTGTGTGTGTGTGTGTGTGTGTGTGTGTGTGTGTGTGTTAAACATAATGTAGTGTGTGTTAAACAGTTTATTTGAGAAAATATTTTTGGTCATCCCCAAACATGAGGGAAGTCTGGAAAAGAAGATCTATTTATATGAGGAATAAGCCAGTTCTATTTGTATTGATCACAAAATCCCAAATCATACAGAATCACAAGCATGTTTGTAGATCCTCAAATAGATTATATCACTGTGTTTGAAAGTGCAAGGGCCTGACGTAGGGTCTCCCTTTGCTTATACAGTATGTTGTCATTTACATGATGCTCTTCTGTCCACTGTTTGGACTTTGTTTTCTCCATATTGTAATTTTGTATTATGCTGCATATACTGTTGGCGCAATATAAATAAAAAATGATGCATGCACACATTATATACTGTAAAAATACAGCAATTTTACAGGAGCATTAATAGTACAAACACAGTTAGAAAGTCATAATTCTGAATTTCCAAACTTCCATCATCTTTAAGTTTTCCTTTTTTTTTTACAGATAGATACAGAAAACAGACAAATACTGTATGTGTGTGTGTGTGTGTGTGTGTGTGTGTGTGTGCTTAAAAATAGCTATTAGTAGAGTATACATCACACATCTATTCACATGGTACAAACCATGGAAACTGAGAGATGTAGAGTACAGTATAGTATAGATATGTGTACAGGTACTGTAGGCATTTGACTACAGAGAAAGAGAGATCAATGATATATACCGTATGTATGTATGTATGTATGTGTACTGCTGTATATGTGTGTGTCTGTGTATGTATGTGTGTATTTATGCGTGCATCTATGTGTGTGTATGTATATATATATATATATATATATATATATATATATATATATATATATATATATATATATATATATATATATATATTTATTTTAAGGTAACAGGTACCTGGATGCAGCTGGAGGGGAGCTCCGCGCTGTAGGCGCCGTGTTGCAGAATGTGACATGTATACACCAGGGCTGCTCCGCTGCTGCTAGTTGAATGTCCCGGGGAATGCTCCCCGTTTTGACGTCTCTCCCCGTTGTCCACCGCGGTCCCTGGTGGCCGGGATGTGTCCGTCTGGCTCCCGGTACCCCCAGCCTGAGTTCCCGGTTCTCTATAAAGGCAGCTGTCCACGGTGCTAGTGTCTCCTCATCGGTATGTGACCTGCTCCCCGGACCAATGACTGTATCTGTCTGCAGCGCAGAATAATACCTAGGCACGAGATTCACATGACTGAGAGCAGGGGAGGGGAGGGGGGGAGAGAGAGGAGGCAAAGAGAGAGTAAGGAGGAGATGGGGGAGAGAAGGAAAGAAAAGACAGGGAGGGGGCAATGAAAGAGAGAAAAAGAAAGAGGGAGGGGACAAAGAGATAGTAAGGAGAGAGAAAAGAAAGAGAGGGAGAGGGAAGGCAAATATAGAGTAAGGAGGAGATGGATTGGGGTGAGAGAAGCAAAGAAAGATGGAGAGGGGAGGCAAAGAGAGAGTAAGGAGGAGAGGGACAAAATAAGAGGAGAGAGAGACTTATAGTGAATTACAGCTGGATAAAAAGGGGGAGGCAGAGACAAATCGTGTGGAGAGAAGGGGAAGGATTAGTGAAGTACTGTATGTAGTGAGAAAACAACAAAGTGAATGAGACAGAAAGGACTATCCCTACTAAATATGCTTACAAGTAAGTACACTTATCAGATAACAATATAGGTTAATTGTACTCAGCACATTATTATTATTTACAGAAACACATTTGCTATTTAGGGGTAGGAAGCAATCAATTAGTGGGGCTTACTATGGAGGATAGCAACACATAGGTCTGATGTGTTGCACCTTTTATAATGTCTTGTTAATTACACTTTTTTGAAGTTCATCAATCCCCTAATGTTAAACTATAAGTATTAAACATATCACTATAATACATTTAGGCTGCCAATACACAGGATTGCACCTTTAACAAGGGTCCACTAGCCCATACCTCATGCTATTAGCCATGTCTGTGTTGCTAAGAGGTGCTGTCCTTTTGTGAATAAATCAACAGGCAAAACAAGGCATAGTACAGTTAAAGGTGATGATAACATAGCACACGGTGTGAAAGTGGAAGCTTTTGCCATGCATTGCTAAAGTAAAGCTAATACCAACTTGTTGTACACTGCAACACCATTGATGCTTCTTTAAGATTTATTTTTCATACCTATTATAGGATGTTTAACACAAAGCCAAACTGTTATATGCGCCAGTGACTGTGCAGTGATTCCAAATAACAGAGCCCCCAAATACCCTTTTAAATGTTTTATTGAAAGAATAAACAAAAATACAATGCAATACATTTCATATTATGTATACAATACACCTCAATAAATAATATAAGCATGTTGTTAAAAAATATCCATATATATTATAAAATAAACTTGCATTTAAAACGGAATTTAATCTTTATTTATACATCTTGTATGTATTACATTATATCATAAATTTAGAAAAACAGAAAGGAAAAATCTATTGTGTGGTCCAAATGTGCAAACTGCAGTGAATAAAATATTGTAAACGAATGCTATTTCTATGGAGATTTAAGGATATATGTTTATAAATGTACACACACACGTTTTAAGTTATGGTGGGTGAAAAAGGCAACAAGAAACCTCCACCGTATTGCATATAGCAAATAAAAAGATCACTTGTGAGCACATTCACGTCTTAGATAGATCTGCAACCCTGCCTTTCACCCTTAACCCCAGCATTCAGTGCTTCCACTGCAGCAAGGGAATCTGGGAAATGACATGCAAATGTGCACACAATGTGGTGTTACCTTTTGTTTGAAAAACCATTGTTACATGGAGCCCATATAAGCTAATGCTCGCTGTTAACACAGCTTTAAAGCACAGCATGGGAATCAGATGCAAAGCAAATGTTTCAACCTTAATGGGTATCATCAGTGTGAAGTTGGTTGTACTGCTGGTTTTGCAAATTTTCAAGACTGTAGGGTTTAAGTTATGATGGGTGAAAAAGGCAACAAGAACCCTCCACCGTATTGCATACACTGTAGCAAATAAAAAGATCACTTGTGAGCACATTCACATATATACATATATACATATATACATATATATACATATATATATATATATATAAATATATACAGTACAAGAGAACAGAGAGCACACGTCCCATAGTGTAAAACAGTATATTTAATGTTAAAAAAGAGGACAAGGGGATTAAGAACACTCACAAAAGTGAAAGAAAATCAAGCAGTTTGTGATATAATCACCACCAACAGGGTAACACCGTCCTGGATCACAGCAACGGATCGATATCCTATCCGGTTCACTTTCAGCAGCTCTTGATGGACAAGAAAGCCCCTTTGAAAAAGTCACCTTAGTGTGACGAAACGCATCAGGGCACGTCATTACGACATTACGTCATCACGCAAGTGTGCTCTTTACGGCCGAAGAGCGCATGGAGCTGATCTGAGGCTGATACACTTGGAAATCGCACTGCAAGCAGAGATACGGCTTTCTTGTCCATCAAGAGCTGCTGAAAGTGAACCGGATAGGATATCGATCCGTTGGTGTGATCCAGGACGGTGTTACCCTGTTGGTGGTGATTATATCACAAACTGCTTGATATTCTATTACTGCACCGACACACTTTATTCGAGCAAATACCCAGTATGTACCTGGCAGATACCTGGAATGCGCCGCTCCTCACCTCTGACAAGCCCCGTTGCGTTTGCCTTCCCAGCCTGGGTTCATGCCTGGCTGACGGGCGGCTGATCTGTTAAATGATAATGATTAGGATTTAATAGGCTGCAATGCTTCGCGTGTCTACCAGATGGCATAAATTCATGAATTGTAATGCAGTATATATATATATACTGTGCAGTATTGCAGCCAGCGGGAATAAAATGCTTCAATCCCTGCCTGGAAAATAACCCAATGCACTCGGGCAGAAAACAGTCACAAACCTCAATACACCCGGGTATACCCGAATTCATGGGACTAGCCGAGCTCGAATAAAGTGTGTCGCCAGTGTACTTTTGTGAGTGTCCTTAATCCCCTTGTCCTCTTTTTTAACATTAAATGTACTTTTTTACACTATGGGACGTGTGCTCTCTGTTCTCTTGTTTCTATAGATTTCTGCTGGAACTGGTTATTCTTTCTGAGAGCAGCCTTGGATCCCTGGAATTCATCTTGTGTATAATTTGAATTTTTCTGGACTCAACAAAGGGTTGGACTTTCTGTACATGTTTTGGTTTTCTTTTTTTTGTTTGTTTTGTTATGTATGATATCACTATTATTGATGGCACAAAGTATTTTTTAGATTAATAGTTTTTTCACAATTATTTATATGTATTAGTTTAATTATATTCACATCTTTGCATATCACACTGTTTCACAAGTGGTGCTACTGTATTTATCTTTATATAAATATATATATATATATATATATATATTATATTCACATCTTTGCATATCACACTATTTCACAAGTGGTGCTACTGTATTTTTTCTTTATATAAATATATATATATATATAAATATATATAGATATATATATATATCTATATATATTTATATATATATATATATATTTATATAAAGAAAAAATACAGTAGCACCACTTGTGAAACAGTGTGATATGTAAAGATGTGAATATAATATATATATATATATATATATATATATATATATATATATATATATATATATATATATATATATATATATATATATATATATATATATATATATATATATATATATATATATATCACTTAGTTAAGTTATGGTGGATAGAAAAAGTGACAAAAACCCTCCACAGTAAAGCATATAGCAAATGGAAATATTACTGTATGCTCATTTGAATGTCTTAGACAGGTCTGCAACCCTGCCTTTCACCATTATCACCCAGCACACAGCGCTTCCGCTGCAGCAAGGGATTCTGGGAAATTACATGCAAAATGAGCACACAGTGCCACCATAGCGTAACTGTGGTGAAACCTATCCCTGCTTTATTTTGCAAAGCCAGTATAACCAACCCCACACAGAGGAGACCCACTAAGGTCGAAACAGCTGGGGATCGCTTCTCGGCATTTTGGCTAAGATCAGAATTCACTGCTCGGCTTGTGGCTAAGACCAAGTGCTATCCTATCTGGGGCTTAAGTAGGATTGTCTATTGCACGCACTTGGTCCTAAATCTAGTCAAGGGGTGGGATACGCCCCAGGTCCACATCTCTCCTGGGCCTTTTGACTAAGGAGTGATGGTATTCTTACAACCGGCCCATTAGGGCTGGGTTGCTCGGCATAACCCACGGGCTAGTCACGATCCCTCAAAAGAGGGAAAACGACCTGACATGAACTCCCTTGCGGGCCGGTTGGCCAAAGGGAGGAAGAGACAGATGTCCTGAATCCTAACGGAGGAAGGCATCAATGTCCCCGAGGACCTAGGCCTTCGGGCTGACATACGCGGGGCAACGAACCGAGTACTGGTCCAACTTCGGGACGACAGTCCAAGGGGATGCACCCTCGCCACTGATGTGGCTTGGTCCCCTGATTGAGAGAGGGGGAAAAAAAGCTGTCTGTGGGTGGGTTTACTGGCTATGCATCTTAACCCAGGCTGTGCTCAAAGCTGTGAAATGCAGCATGCTTAAGCTTATAGGGGACCATGTTAAATGGTTTTGAAGCAAAAGGTGGCACTGTGTGCTCATTTGCATGTCATTTCCCAGAATCCCTTGCTGCAGTGGAAGCGCTGTGTGCTCGGTGATAATGGTGAAAGGCAGGGTTGCAATGTTTACCAGAACTGCGTTGAAAAACCATGCAATGTATTGCTGGCTGCAGTTGCATTTGGTACAGTTCATGGATTAGCATGAGATTTCTGTGTCTTTACAGAACACCATTCCCAATTTTACTGATTCACTGGGAGTGGAGCAAGGCAGCAGAGGAGGACGGCCGGGGAGGTACGTACCTCAGCAGCCCGAAAGTCTTCACTGATAACCGGTGTCTGCCGCTGCTACAGCGCAGCTCCTCCATGGCCGTCCTGCTCTGCCACCGTGCCCTGCTCCCGCGATCCTCAGTCCTCTTCTTCCACCGCCACCTGACATCCTCCTTCTCTGTTGCCATGCTCTTCTCCTGCTGTTCTCCATTCTTTTCCCCACCACCGCCATCCTCCGTCTTCCTCCTCTGCTGCACGCCTTCTCCACCTCAGACCACCAAAGTCAGGTAGATGGGAGGTGGAGGAGAGGGGGTGAGAGAGGAGGAGAGGTGAGAGCAGGAGGGAGGTGAGAAGAAGAGGAGGATGATGGTGTGAGAAAGAAGAGGAGGAAGGGGCGAGGAGGGGGTGAGAGCAAGAGAAGGAGGATTTGAGAGAGGAGGACTGGGAGGCAGTGAGAGAGAAGAGGGTGAGAGGAAGACGGAAGAGGTGGGTGAGTGGAGGAGAAGGGGGTGAGAGGAGATGAGGCGGGTGTGAGAGGAAGAGGAGGAGGGGGTGAGAGAGGAGGGGATGAGAGAAGAAGAGGAGGAGGGTGTGAGAAAAGAAGAGGAGGAGGGTGAGAAAGGAAGGAGGATGAGGGGTGAGATAAGGAGGAGGAGGGGGTATGAGTGAGAGGGGGTGATTGGGGAGGAGTGTGAGGGGGTAAGACAGGCAGAGTGGCAGGGTGTGAGAGAGGAGGAGTAGGTGGGTGAGAGGAGGAGTAGGGGGGTGAGAGAGAGTAGGAGTTAGATGGGGTGTGAGAGGAGGAGGAGTGAGAGGCGTGTGTGAGAGAGGAGTAGAGGGGGGGGTGAGAGGAGGGGTAGGAGTGTGGGTTAGAGAGGAGTTGGGCAGTGAGGTGAGAGAGGAGGAGTGGGGTGAGAGGACGAGTGGGGGAGGTGAGACAAGAGAGGATGATGAGGGGGTGAGTAAGAATGGGGCTATAATAAAAAAATCTGAAAGTTCATATGGGGGGGGGGGGGTGAGAAAAAGGCGCAGTGCTGAAAGTTCGCCATGGTCGCCGAATACCTTTGCACTGGCCCTGGATACAAGCAGTTTTTTTTTTCATAACAGGTTGGTCTATAAATTCTAATTTTTCTTTAGCTTGTGTTTCCTTAGATTTTCACCACTGGTTAGGTGAGGTCAGCATGCTCATGTTGCCTAAATACACAGCATTGAATTTCCACCTCACAGTATCCAACTTAGATTGACAAATTCCCTATCATACACCATCTATAGTTACAATTGCATCCTCATCTACAGACCCGAGGAAGGACCATGAGAGGTTCGAGAGCATGTACATATCAACCACTTGTTGGTCCAAAAAAATGTATCATACCATTATTCTCATCTACATTATACAGCTGCCGGATGTGCCCCTGTCATGAATCCATAATATTCATTTTTGGTATCTCCTGTACAGTATATACAATACCTCTTAGTCAGTCTAAATCTCCATCACCAGACATCACCAGCGGATGAAAATTGAGCATTCTGCCTGTGGGCTAACTGCATGCAGCGTGAAGTGGGCCTTAGATGATAATGACTTTCAGTTATCCATCTGTGTTAGGGTCTACTGTGTGAGCCAGAAATAATCCTCTAACCCACAAGTCCCCTCATTAACATTAACCATCATGCTGATACAAGGTCTGCAATGCATTTAATGGAATGCATTGAGGAGCAATATGCCACTGCACAGTTAATTGGCAAATGCATTATCAATATTAACTAATACTAGTATATTTTTTTACCTATAAAAAGTGTATGTAGCATTTTAGCATCATGAGTTCCCAATATAAAAATACAGGGAGGAAAAAAAAGTTAAGGATTGAAAATGTTTATTTTAAAATACTGTAATCAGCCTCTAAAAGATGCACCTACTGTGAAGAGCTTGGAATCTTAATGTTGTAACAAGGGGTCCCAGATCTGAAAAGATTAATTACATTTTTATTTTTAAAATATTTTTTTTCCTTTATTGGTGTTTTTTAAAGCACGTACATGTGGATATTGATATAACATTCACAGCATAGCATAACAAATCATTGTGAAATACAGGCACATGGCAGTGAGGTACTCTGAGACACACAATAAACGTTTTTTCCTACTTTCAGTAGTGAAAAAAGAGGGGATGACGAGGGACGGGTGGATAGTTGGGAACGACATGGGGAAAAAGAGGGGGAGAGAGGGGTAGAGGGGGGGAAAGAGATTGTGGCGGGTAAGCCGCATCGGCCCTCGGCCCCGAGGGTATCAGAGTGGGACCAGGGCTTGCATCAGTGTCGGGGCCCCCGAGCCTGGCCAAGGCTTCCAGGTTCTATAGAATTGAGGCATTCTCTGCTTCAACATGGCTGTCAGTCTCTCCATATTCATGACCCCGTTTATTCTTTTAATTACTGTTGGTCACATCTCATGAGTTTCTAACTTTTTTGGAATGGGATTTTTTGCTTTTGGTGTATTCATAAAAACATAGATTTTTTAGAGATTTTTCCAACTATAAATTTTCTGTTCATTCATCATATTAGGGATTGTTCACGATGTCACCCAAGTTATCCTTTAACATCCTCAGTCTGTGTTTCTCTCCTTCCTCAATTTATCAAATACACAATATTGAGAACAGCCTTGTGGTTGGCAACAGTTGAACTCCTTGGCAATTTTACTGTGGCAGAATTTTCCTCGAACCCTTAAAATGCAACATTAGTTTGCTTTGCTCCTGCAATCTCAGTTATAAGAACTATGACTAACCTCTTTTAAAATATTTGTTTGACTTTATAGGCCTTCATTTTTCAGACCACTGGTTAATGCATTATAAAATATTTTGGCAGCTTTTTTAGCTAATATTTTCCTCATTTAATTGGGATTCCTGACATAGCCACTTCTGGTTGACAGATGTGATGGACAAATGGACAAAATGTGATGGACAACGGTGGACAAACTCACCTGAAAACAGCATTCAGTTTGTTGCAATAAAAATCAGTGGTTTACGCACGATATCCCATTTCATTTGTATTCCCCTTTTCTTTTACCCAATTTCATGCAATAATGCCTTGAAAAGTAAAACAAAGTCTGGTCTCCCCTAGGTATAGTATACAATTTGCTGGGGAGGAGTGAAATAGAGACAATAAAAGCCCACATTTATTTGGTGGATGATAGATTTCCGACGGTGACTTTCTGGACGATATGGAAACTCTCAGGGGCCTATGCTGTAAACGGCGCTAATGGCCTTTCGGCAGGGCTTGGAACTCGCCATGTTTTTGCCGAGTTCCTCTCACGGTATGCATGAAGGCCCCTTATATCGTGAGAGCACCCTGAGCAAACATGGCGAGGTGCCAGTGGTTAGATGACCTGCCCTGCCGATAAGGACTCGCCTGGCGAGACCTGTCTGCTGCAGCAGCGAGATCCGCCTCTCTCAGCGGAAATCTCAGCGTATAAAAAATATTTTTACATTTAAATTGTATTAATAGTGTAGATGTGCAGAGGGTCTCCAGAGCTGAACCGCTTTGGTTTGAGGTCCGGGGACCCCCTGCTTCCCGAGATACAGTATGGGGTGCCGGTATCCCCTATGCTTTGGATTCCCGCGTCACGTGATCGTCACATTTCCTTGCATAGGAGATACCAGCACCCCATACCGGGGGCCTGTATCTCGGGAAGCGGGGGGATTCCCTGAGCAAGAAACCAATGCGGTTCAGCTCAGGAGACCCCCTGCTCCTGCACACTATTTATAAAAATACATTAAAGCAGCTTCATTACCATAGCGGATTACGACACAATAGCATGTTTATTGGAGACAATTGCCTCCAATAAACATTGCAATATATAACACACACGCCCCCTGTGCCCCCAACAACCCCTATACCCCCTAACATACATAACCTAGCTTAATTGTTGGGGATGCACAGGAATTATACTATAGGCCGGTGGTGGCCCTCGGGTGGTCCCGCAGGTGCCCAGGAGTCCCCACTTGCCTGCAGTACCAATTCTGTGCCCCAAAAAAATTATTTAAAAATACATCAATACTTTTAATTAAATTCAACCCAACTTAACACATACAGTAATGGGCAAAATTACTATTATCCACAAATGAATAATAATGCATTTGCCCGTTTCAAATACATTAAGCAGAATAAATGAAATAAATACATCTTGCATTCACCCTGGCCCGGCTGCCACCATGAAGGACGCCCTCATCCTCATCACCATCCGTGCTGAAAAACATACACAAGAATAAAAAGAGCCAATCTTATGTCCCCTAACCTACCCTCCCGACCACTCACTCGGGAGGCCTAACCACCTTCACCCACTACCCACCCGGGAGGCCTAACCACCCTCCCTTGGGGACAATACCCCCTTCCCCCACCCCCACTACCCACAATAAAAACAATACACAAAACAGCCTCACAATAAACATTACTATATTTAATAAACAATACATAACCCACCCGCCCACTGTGCCGCCCCATAAAACCATGATTTATTATTTTACATACAGGCTTAATACCCCAGGCCGCCGGGAGTCCCCAGTGGTCCGGGCAGGTGTCCGTAGGTCCCACAGTGCACCAAAGGGGGTTACCCACAGGGTCTGGAGGTCTCCGGGTGGTCCCCACCAGGCACCGTGGGCCTCCAGGTGGTCCCTGCGGGTCACCATTAGCCCCAAATAGGGTCCACGGGTGGGCTTGCGGGTGTCTGGGGGTCCGCGGGTCAGCCCCACAGGTGTCTGAGGCCCTCGGGTGGTTCCCCCGGGGGTCTGGGGCCCTCGGGTGGTCCCTGCGGGTCACTTAACCCCTTAATCACCTTAGCGGTTTATAACCTCAAAAGTAATTAAGCGGTTAAGTGACATTAGAATGTATTTGCAATGTATTTTTCTGGCAACAGAGGACAGGGACATTGGTGGCTGTCGGACGGCCTTCATATTGCTGTGGTAAGTTGAAATTTATTTTTTTTAAATTTATTTATGCTGTTTAATATGTTTAACATGTTTAATAATTGACAAATAATCTATTATCCATATCTGGATAATAGTTATTTTGCCCATTAATGTACTGTGTGTGTTTGTTGGTGCAAGGGTGGGAGGGGGGGTTGATTTATTTTAATGTAGGCCCATGTTTATTTTTTTTACATACAGGGATGGTACCTTAGGTCTGCGGGGACCTCTGGAGACCACCTGAGGACCCCCGGATGCCCAAGGGTACCACCTGCGGACCCACCCACGGGGAACACCTACAGGGAAGAACCGGGAGACCCACGGCTGTAGGAACCCCGTGGGCCTGTAGGGACAACCCGAGGGCCCCAGACTCCCGTGGGAACAACCCGAGGGCCTCAGACACCTTTGAGGCTGACACGGGGACCCCCTGACACCCGCGAGCCCACCCATGGACCCTATTTGGGGCCCACGGTGCCTGGCGAGTACCACAAAGAGACCCCCAGACCCTGTGGGCACCCCTCTCTGGTGCACTGTGGGGCCTGCGGACACCCGCCAGGACCAAGGGGACTCCCATCGCCCTGGGGTATTAAGCCTGTATGTAAAATAATAAATCATGGTTTTATGGGGGGGTACAGGGGGTGGGTGGGTAATGTATTGTTTATTAAATATAGTAATGTTTATTCTGGGGCTCTTGTGTGTATTGTTTTTATTGTGGGTAGTGGGGGTGGGGAAGGGAGTATTGTCCCCAAGGGAGGGGGGTTAGGCCTCCAGGGTGGGTAGTGGGTGAGCGTGGTTAGGCCTCACAGGTGGGTAGTAGGGGAGGGTGGTTAGAAGAAGGCTGCACCAGCTGGGGAAGAGAATTTTCAGATTAAGCCTTTCTGCAGATTGTCCTGGATATATTCCCTCATGGCCTTGGTCTCTGGAAGAGAGAGTGGATAGGATGCTCCCCTAGAAGTAACCGAACAGGGAAGGTCAATGGGACAATCGAAAGGACGATGGGGTGGTAGGACCTCTGATCATGCTTTGCACAATACGTCATGTGTAAACCTCAGGTAGAGAGTCTTTCCTTACTTCAGACGTCTAGAGACTGCACACTTTCTTGAAAGGCACTGCACAGGATTTTGAGCAAAATGTACTCCAACTGATGGGTTCTTTACCAGTCCAATCGACATGAGGGTTGTGGCGTTGAAGCCAGGGAAGGCCGAGGATCACTTCGACCGATGGCGTGTGGATAACATTTAGATGGATCAGTTCCGTATAGTCCTCGCCTGTAAGTAAGTGGTAAGTTTGTAGGGAAATGAAAGCTGGCTGTAGAGGTCGACCATCAATAGCTTCTAGGCCTATATTGTACATAGGGTGATCAGCTCCTCGAGGTCAGCGGGGCGTTCATGTGTGGCAAGCTCGTCTTTAAGAGTCTGAGAGAGTCCTTGCCAAAAGGCAGCCAACAACGCCTCATTATTCCAAACTGTCTCTGCGGCGATAGTGCGGAAGTCAAGCGCATATCTAGCGACAGGTCTATTCCCCTGGGAAAGGTGAAAAAGAGAAGAGGCAGCAGGTACCTTGCGACCAGGTGTGTCGAAGACTCTACTGAATTCTCAGGTGAACTGTCCGATATCCTGGCTGATCTTTGCTCCCAGATGGGAGAGGCCCAGGCCAGAGCAGCGAAATGATGTATGCCACCTTAGATCTTGGAGAGGAGAAACGAGAGGGCGTGATTTGAAACTGAACAAAACATTTGTTTAAGAACCCTCGGCATCCATGGGGATCTCCACGATAGCAGTTTGGTGCCAGAAGTCAGGGTTCAGACATGGAAGCTGGAGGCATAGCACTAGCCGTAGCACCAGCAGGGACTGAAGGAATGGGGTTAGGAGAAGAGGCTAGAGAGTGGTCACACTGAAGGTTACATTGTAACAGGTCCATGCATTGGTCATTTTGCTCTTAGTATCTCTCTACTTTAGCGATCATGCTGGCATGAGCGCTCAAGACTCGCCCCACCTCAGCGGGGTCCATGTCTGTGGGGCTGAGCATACTGTAACACAGTGCTCACCACAGACAAGGCAGGGCTGCGAGGCCGAGTTGGAGGTAGAAATAAACGCCACCCACAGCCGCGAGGGCGCTTCTGGAAAGTAGGATTGTTGAGTTAGCCGGGTCAGGATTGGAGAGGTAAGGATAATCATAATACTTGTGGAGGTCGGGGTAGGAGAGTAGTGGAACGTTGCAGGTATAATAAGCCGTGGTCTGGATTGGAAAGTAGAGAGTAGTCGTGGTACGTTGTCGAGGTTGGGGTTGGAGGGGTACTGATCGTCGAGAGTAGCCGGGCTCAGGAGTGGAGAAGAGCGGAGTCCAATAGAATACAGGGGTCAGCAACAGAGAGCTAGGAACAACAAGAGCAAGACATGACTTTTGAGGCAAGCAGCAATGAACACTACAAAACTTAGGTTTATGCTCAGCCAATGTGCCAGTAGCACAGCTGAGCATATAAAGGAGAGGACGACCAATGAGATGGGAGGTAGTGTAGAGGTATTAGCAATGGTGACCATCATTGGCTGCTCTGTTGAGTGTGAGGGCGCTAGGAGGATTACAGCTGGCACATCTCCTGTGCGTGCTGTCCGTTGCGCCCTGCAGATAGAGTGGCGTGGGTGGAGTCCAAAGGCGGGCCGGAGAGTGGGGGGGAGTGCGCGCGTCCCGCATGGTGGGCAGTCCCTGGAGCAGGGAGAGCAGGACCGGTGGTGGGAGCGAGGGAACCGGAACCCCCGGCAATGGGAGAAGGTAAGCAAGGAGCGCGCCGAGGGCGGCGTGACTCCCCAATCCTTACAAGGATGATTTCAAGCCTAAATATGAATTATGCTATTTTCTCTATATACGTATATATTCAGCATGTAACTAGTTAAAATTAGTAATTTAATATTATGTTAGAAATTATATTGGAAAATTATTAGCTGACTCTGCAAAAATAAGCTGAAGACAGCCAGGTGTATAAATGTTTTAACCTTTGTATGTTTAATAGAGTTGAAAAAATTGATGGAACAGCAGGAACCCAGAGAAAGCACCGATCAACTCACCAGAGGTAGCAAAAAATAAAAAAGGTATATTGAATTACATTGTTAAAAACTAAAAACAAACTGATGTAGCCAGGTCCCCTTTGGCTCCCCGGTTCCCGGTTCCTCTTCCCCTTACCTTCACCAGTGAGAAGGCAGTTGCAGGGGTGAGCGCGTCTCTCGGTGGCATCAGAGGCATGGCGCCACCATCTTTGTTATGTCCGCATGGGCGCGGAGGCTCGTGTATGCGCAGACGCAACGGGGCGGCCAATATAGTGAGCGCGATGGGGCAGAGATGGCGCAGTTAAGCATAGCGGCGGCCATTACAGCTTCGCACAGGCGCAGTAAAGATAGCGCACGCCGTCCCAATGCTAAAGAGGTCCTGAGTGGACTACAATTCCCAGCAGCCTCTGGGGACTGCCCATTCACCCACATCACGTGCAGCAAGCCAGCAAATAGAGTTTGCAGCTTCTCCTGTTGGAGAAGGATACAATGTTGCAGAGACCACGCTAGTCAGTTGGAGCTGGGAGCAGAAAGGGGGAGGAAGTGTGTAAGGAGCAAGTGGCTCTTATACTAGGCCAGGTTACCCCCCAGGCCCCAGGTAGGCCCCACTCCCCACTAGGTTAGTGGGTAAGTTCATAGGGAAGGCCCCTAAGGTAGGGACCCTGCCCTTAGGTGAGTGTAAGTCTTGTCAGTGACACAGCTGCAGTGCTGTGTGCTCTGACAAGAAGAGACAGTGTTGTGTGCAGTGCAGCTAGAGGAGTTGCTTTGGCTGTGTCAGGGAAAGGCCCCTCATAGGAAGAAGGGGGGGTTGCTTTCTAAGTTATACAGTGTGGGTAATATCACCAGTGCCAGTTGCATGTGGTGAGCTGCCAGAGTCTGGGATCAGACAGTATCTACAGTAAGAGATCTTCTGCATGCAGGGGCTAGGGTAGAGGTATACCCCCAGGGCCCAGTTAGTCCCCTGAGACACTAGAGGAATACTGTATGTGATAGGGACTGCCTTAAGATAGGGACTCCTTCACATACTCAGAGAAAGAGGAAGAGACATGCTGCAGGACAGTGCCTGAATGCCGTGCAGCCTGAGTGCAGAAAGAGTATCCATTCCTGCAGAGAGCAGCACAGTGCGGCGTGGGATCACTGTGCGTTGTTGCTGAATCCAAGGATTATCCTGATCAGGAGCAGTGATCAGGGAGGTAGTAGAATAAGTGCACCACCGGGCCTCAACACAGGATAGCGCTATCCCTCACTCACACTCTCTTTTTGGTTGTGGACACTCACATTATTATCAAAGGAACTGAGGGTGATGTGATGATGGACATGTGGGTGAGGGGATGGTATGCATTCAAGGTGATGCAATGTTAGTCCTATGATGTATTGATGTTATGCAAAGAGAGTTTCATTGAAGTTATCGTTCATGCTCAGTAAATACTGTTTATTCACATTGTGTGTATTTACTGTATGGTTGTTCTGGTGAGGGCACACTCCCACCAGTTTGTTTTTTGTTTTTAACAATGTAATTCTATAAACCTTTTTTATTTTTTGTTACCTCTGGTGAGTGGATCGGTGCTTTCTCTGGGTTCCTGATGTTCCACCAATTTTTTCAACTCTACTGCCAAACGATTGGAGTGACGCACTTCCGCAGCACAGTTTCCGGCAATTCGCTACGCCTCATGGGAGAACGCCGAGAGGAGACGGGCACCCCCATGTGAGCAGCCTGAAGTTTTTCCCGGACGGTCTGAGGCTTCGGTATCACCATAGCTTCAGCACGCGGGATCTTACAAGGCTTTATCATAAGGACACAGGTATTTACCTCAATATCTTTGGACATTAAGGGATGCAGTAGCTAGGACCGAGATATTTATGCTAATGAGTTACTAAGGGTTCGGTTCAAGGCTGGCTCTAGTTTCTCTAGCTACTCTCTTATTGGGTCCATCTTTCCCTGTCAGTTCAGTCCTTCATTGTACACAATAGGCGATGTTATTTGCCCAAGAACTTATAACCTGATTTGCTGCGGATTTAGAATCATCTTTTGGACTTCATATATGTCATATACTTTTCATTTTTGGGTCTCTCAGATGATTTCTCAGAGTCTCTGTATCGCTATTTTTGGAGCTGGGAGTAGTTACCTATACAAGATTTGTATGTTTAATGTCTGATAAGTTGCAAGAGTTTGGAATCAAATGTTAGTTAAATAGATAGTTAGTATTAAAAGACAATATAATAGAGATGGGTCTTAAAAGATAAGGAACATAGAATTAACTATAGTTATTTAGTGACCGAATAAAGAGGTTCTTTTAAATTAAAGTACATTTCTAATGTTGATGATTAACTAAGAAGATTTGGCTGACAGAGAGAGAAACAGGTATTGCTCAAATGTATAAAGAGTGTATTTGAATATACATTGGGCTCCATGTGAATGGATATTCCAGGCAAAATGGATATTCCAGGAAAAAGGTGACACATGGTGTGCTTATTTGCATGTCATCTCCCAGAATCCCTTGCTGCAGTGGGAACACTGTATGAGAGGTGATAATGGTTGAAAGGCAGGGTTGCAGACCTGTCTAAGACATGTGAATGCGCTCACAAGTGATATTCTTTATTGGCTAAAATATATATATATATATATATATATATATATATATATATATATATATAAAAAGGTGGGACATTTATTTGCACCTGTCTAATGAGAAAATGTTCATTGCCCTGCACCTTATCTCACACTATTAACTGCTACATCCACAGATTGGAGTGCTGATTCTAATTTTGTATATATATTCACACTAATTGTGTTTGTCTCTGTCAACTAAAGCCGTTTGTGGTGTGGACACTCCAGCCACAAGCTTACATAGATTGGTGCGGAGGAGAGAGGCCATCAAGCTTTAGAGTCTTGCTGATGCAGGATATCTCTAAGTACAATTTATCATTGCTTGGGACTCCCCCTCTCACTTGTGACATCTCAATGGAGTGCTACACTCATACCATCGTTGTCTGCGCCTATCATATTCTGGCATATTCATACAGCAATCCAAATGCTATCAAGATTGCCACCAAGTGTGTATCTGCTATATCACATCTCCATACCTTTCAGCTGGATCCAGATTTGTAATGGTATCACCTATATGTTTTTAAGACTATATACCTTGTGAGCGTTTTTATCCTGTTTCTGATTTCAATCACCATATAAGAATTACATGTATCCCTATGATGGAGCACGCACTTCTTTACATACAGTACACATACACATATATAATATTACATCTGAATGGAACTTGAAAAGAAGAACACTGATTAAAAAGATCAAAACCATCAACATCAATAACTTGAAGAATAACAGCAGAGGATTTCAACTAGAACTGAAAAATTACTTCAGCTTGCTCAAAAATGCATGGGGACACTTTAATAAATGATTTTGAAGAACATATGAAGATTGTAGTTGAAGGCACAGAAAAAACTGGAGGAATCGCTAACAAAAAACAGGATAAGAAAAAATCTGATCTGACAAAACAATTAATGAGGAAATAAGGAGACACAAGAGCTGAAGCAATCCCTAGCCGCAAGAATAAGAATTGATTATGCAGAGCTGTGCAATACAATCCGCAATTATTTAACATAAATGTAAGAGCATTTTACTCTGATATTGTGAAGAAGACTATTGAAGATAACAAAAGGTTTAAAGAAGACAAAGCAGTGATTATCATTGGGAAGACGATGAATAAACAATAACAGACTGTGCACTTATCATAAAGAGAGTTGAGGACTGTAAGAGATGTGTGCAGAGGTATGCAATGGAGACCGTTTTTAAGGTGAAACTAAAATAAGACTTTATTGCGGCTATTCCTTTAACACGGCAAAACATTAAAAATAAACAAAATAAAGGCTTTGCTGTCCATCCAGGTTCGTACGGGTTGAAGCTGAATGTACAGTTAGATCCTTTGTGGAGTAGGAGTATGTTTTGTTTGGACTTAAAGGGACGGTGGGCCTGTTAGTATGATAAAGAAGACATCAAGAACTACAGACTATCCAATCTACTTCCAATCACTTACAAGATTTTTTACGAAGATACACACTAATCGACTACAACAGACTCTGGACTTTGCCCAGCCCAGCGAACAAGCAGGATTTACATTGAAGACCTACAAGAATTGAGTCTCTGAAGTAATGACTATGATCTACCACTCAGTTTAGGAATCTAGATTACGAACAAGCATTTGATTCTGTCTAGACCTCAGTGGTCCTTGATGTATTAAGAAGACAACATTTTTAAGAAGCCTACATTTACATTATAAAGAACATTTACAAGAATGCCACATCAACAATTCAATTACATGAAAATACAAGCAAGATTTTGATCAGCAAGGGAATGTGTCAGGGAGATACCATGTCACATAAGCTTTTCACTGCAAAACTTGAAGAATTGTTCAAGACATTAGATTGGGAAGAAAAAGGAATCAAAATCAACTGTGAATATTTGAGGCACCTACGATTTCCAGATGACATTGGTCATTTGCCACAACTTTAGAAGACCTCCAACAACAAATAAGAGAACTCCCCAAAGCAAGTAAATGTCGGCCTCTGTATGAATCTTCACAAAACCAAAGTAATGTTCAACACATGTCAAGTCTGCAAAGATTTAAATAAATTTAATAGAACTAAAATAAGTCAAAGACTATGTATACTTTGGCCGGCAAATAACAATGGATGGGAACCTTTTGAATGAAATCAATAGGAGAATGAAGATGGGATAGAGTGCATTTGGAAGAAACGAGAATATTTGAAGGGAACATTCCACTGTACCTCATGAGGAAAAGTTTCCGACCAGTATATTCTGCCTGCACTCACGTATAGATGTGAAACTTGGACCCTAAATGCAAAGATAATTCAGAAGCTTCAGACAACAAAAAGAGTATGTGCCTATTCTGGACCCAGGGTCACGTATAGGGTGTGAATAAACCCAGATAGCTTAACTCATGTCTTCCCTCTTCCAAAGCATAACAAGTCCTTATTGTCTTTCTTAACTTTATTGCAGAAGGAGAAAACAAAGGGGTACTTGCAGGTGTAGTGTGAGTAGAGAGTGATTTTCTGTCTGAAATGCTTGTATGAGGTTAGACTACGGTAAAAATAGGAAGGCCTTGCCGGGGTAGTTATCAGGCAGGTACTGTAATCACTGTGTCCTGGGTGGGAAAAGAAGTGTGGGGAAATCTGGGTAACAGAAGTAGTCTCAGGTACAGACTAACTGTCGGCAAGACAGGGGGGAGGGCACAATAGCCCATTCTGAGAAAGATCTCAGAGGTTGCTATAGCAACCCACTGACTACATGTACAGAGGCAGGGATCGCAACATTGTGTCTATCACACAGGCACTCTGTGTGTGTTCAGAGCAAAATACATGCAGCTGAAAATAAGGAACTGACAGGCAGAAGCTGCAAAGGAGGAGGGGGGGGTAAATAGGGGGAGCAGAATTCCTGTTCTAGGACAGTGTCTCTGTGCAGCTCTCTCTGCAGCTGAACGAAATCGCCGGATTTGACCTTTTAGAGAGACGATGCTCACGTCGCCGGCTACTCCCCTGTTTTGGAAATTTTGCTATCACAGGTATTCAGGCTTTCTGAATACTGCGATAGCAACAATCAAAAAACAGGCGAATTAAATGGCCCAGTGATTTTTTTTTTAATGAACTCTTATAGCTTAGGCCCCTTTGTGTTTTAGAAAAGGGAGAATCTGGTTGACCCCAGCATAATCCCATTTAAATCAGCTCAGGACCACATTAGTAACCTAGGCATAATTGTCCCACAAAATCTCACTAAGTCTGATCTTTCTGATAATAATAGAAAAATAATTTAGAGAATAAAGCTCAGAGTATTGGAAATCCGTTCCTCTCTTGTTGTTTGGTAGAATAGCATTAGTAAAGATTAACTCATTTCCCAAGATGAAATATCTATCTCAAATGTTTTCCTTGTTTATTAAAAAAAAAAGGCATCAAGTTTATTGACAGTCTGCTCATAAACTTTATGTGGAACAAAAAGAAACATAGGATTGGGCTACATAGACCCTGGGCATATAAAGACTCTGGAGACACCAACTTCCCCAACATTGAAACTTTAATCTTGCCTGTCACATCTGTTATGTACGAGATTGGATATGCAATCATTTGATTTATGATCATTCTTATTTAGAGAATTCAATTGTCTTCCCAATATCTCTTTCATAGCTACCGCTAGCTGCCCTGGCTTCTTTATGTAACCCTCCCTGCCAGGCCTCTATGGAGATTACATTGATGTGTTATGTATGGCTAGTCCGAATGGGTTACCTTGACTCAGGGGCTGGATTCAGGCGGCTGGGCAATGAGGTAGCAAGTTTGGGTGTTAGGAACTTCTGTCATATAACAGTCTTTTATTCAGGTCCCTAGGCTCGGGGACAGCACATCATAAATTATACAACGTTGTAATATCTCTTTATTTCTTTATGGTTATCGATGCTTTATGCGCTTCAAAGAATGCCTGCTATTAACACTAAGGGAGTTATATTTCATAGTTGATTAGCTGTTCTGAGACCTGGGCCCCCATAGTTTTCTGTTTGGGATACCCCTCTGTATTATCCCAATAATGCTACAGTAGTCCCATTGGAGCTCCTAGTGGGTCCTGTACAAGTGACCCTAATACCTTTTGTCAGTGTGGAAACTGCCACTACCCTGCTGCCGGAGAGGTCTGTTAATGCAGATCCACAGTTAGAGATGATCTGCCGGCACCCACGAGGTCTTCTGTGGCATGTCGTTTGCATACTTCAAAGCTTATATTGGACTCCATTAATTTTCTTATGGGATTCTGACTTAAAAGATACTATCCCTATCTACAACATAATAAACAGGGGGCCTGATTTGTGCTATTACTTTATAGACATTACTTATGCACCCTCCCCAAGGCTCCTCAACTCTTGTCCTCCTGGAACATAACCTTCTCAACTTACCTCTCCCATTATATACTCTCTGTGACGGGCCCGGTACACGCTAACCATACTAGTAACCCTTTTGGCCGCGTCCATAGTGCAGGATACGGCGCAAGCTATGTAGGTTGTCCCGAAACAAACACTAGGACACCAATGCATTTGTGCATAGTGCGCGCACACTAGCGCGTGCACATGCACTGCAGGGAGAGCGGCGCTTCGCAATACAAACAAGTTTGTATTTCCAGCGCGATGCCGGGTCATGGGAAGCGCGGAAGCTAGCGCGTTCCACAATGGACATGGCCTTAGAGGGGGGTTACACTTACATAAAAACATGAAAGAGGGCATCCTTTGAGACGTTATGAGCATGGAACATTTTCAGACGAAAAATGAAACTCCTCGCTAATATTTTATCCTTCTTGCCATTTACAGGCAATCCCAAATTCCCAGCAGGAGACATGCATGATGCCTATGCTAATTAATAATAAAAATGAAAATAGTGTACTACGTAATAAATGTCATGAGATAATAAACCAATAATACAACTATGAAATAATTTTCATAGAAATAAACCGTAAAAAATATATATCATGAACTGATCATAAGCAATCGCAAAAATCATAAAAAATTATGAAGTTCCCAATCTATGTTGATTCCATCAGGGGTTAATATCTTAAGTGGAAAAAATCCAAAACATTTCTCTTTTGTTTAATTGAGAAATTCTGTTCCCACCTCTAATATGTGGAGGGACATGTTCTAATGCTGAGAATGTAAATGTCTTGGAGTCCTCTAATGGACACATAGTCCAGTGTCTGGAAACAGGATATCATAAATCCTTAAGCTGAATAGACCTGAAGAGCTCCAAAATACGAGACCTCAAAAGGTCTAATAGTACGTGCAACGTAACCTTTTCCACGTGCACAACGAATAAGATAAATAACAAAGGAAGTGTTGCAGTTGAGAATGGATTGAATTTTAAATGTTCTCCTAGTGTTAATACACTTAATAATTGTAATTTGTTTCATATATGAACATACAGAACATGTGCCACATTTATAACATCCTTTTGGAATATTAAATTGATTAATGGTTTTCTTCAAGTCAAAATGACTAGGTGAAAGGAATGAACCTATAGTTCTAGCTTTAGTGAACACAAATCTTGGACCCTGTGACACCCAAGGTAATAATATAATACCTTGTCCAATTTTAAAATTTCCCAATGTTTTTTAATGATTGTTTTAATTTTTGTAGATTGTCTGTTATATTGAGTGATAAACAAAGGGAAAGATTTGTCATCAAGATTATGTGGGAAAAAAGGAACTGATCCAGGTCTCTTAGTCTTTCTTTTCTTTTTTTGCAATAGATCAGACGTATTGGTTTGATTTGCATATTCAAATGCTTTCTGTAGGTCATCTTTCTTATAACCGTTCACGGTTTCTTATAACCGAACACAGTCTTTTCAACCGTAGGACTGACCTTTTGTAATACCTTTTAAAAGAGCCAGTGGATGACCACTATCAGCACTTAAATATGTATCCCTACTGTTATCATTTCTATATACAGTACATCAGTTTGTATATTGAGGTTTGTATCAATGTATAATAATAAGTCTAAATAATGAGTGAAGGAGTGAGTGTAGTGGGGAGGGTCCAAATATAATCAGGATCCAGGAGATTCACCTGTTACCCTGTCACTCTCCTTTCCCTCTATTTTGTGCAACATTGACTTACAATTCAGATGTGAATTAGAAAGAGTTCTATTTGGATGGGCATTCTTATACGTCACTAAAGAGGTACTGCATATTATATCATGTCTTCAAACTCATGATAATCACTTAAGCACTTTCAGTTTACCATGATCCAGTTCCGGTTTATGCTCCGGTTTATTGTAGTTACATCTATTTGGATTGTATACATTTATCTGTTACAATAGGTTGTGTAGGACTAATGTGAGACTCTTTGTCTCACTTCCTTTACTCAACAGCAAGCTTGACCCTACCTGTCTTTCTAACTATCGGCTCCCCTCCCTCCTGCCTTTTGCCTCTATACTCATGGAACGTCTTGTATTGTCTCGCTTGGTCCATTTTTCAACAGCTATTCTCCACAAAACCCTCTACAATCTGACTTCCACACTGCTCACTCCACTGAAACAGCCCTCACTAAAATAACAAATTACCTCCATGCTGCCAAAGACAGAGGTCTACCCCCCTTTGTATCTAAAGCCCACTCCCGCCTTAAACATTTCTCACTGACTGCCCTCTGACACCTCTGGAATGCCCTTAATCTCAATATCCGACAAGCACCCTCTCTATCCACCCGTAAGACCCACCTTAAAACACACCTGCTTAACAAAGCATATGAATAGCACCGTGGCTAATAGTATATACCTGATACATAAAGCTTGGCCCCCTGCAGACGCACTTACCAGAATGCCCTCCTACTGTCTCTGTACGTTCTTCTTACCAACCAATTAGATTGTAAGCTCTTCGGAGCAGGAACTCCTTTTCCTAAATGTTACTTTTATTTCTGAAGCACTTATTCCCATGATCTGTTATTGGTATTATGTGTTATTTATATGATTGTCACGTGTATTACTGCTGTGAAGCTCTATGTACATTAATGGCGCTACATAAATAAAGACATACATACATACAGAAGAAACGAAGGAAATCATTTACCGGAGATGTCTCTTAATCAACAGAGGACGATGGACTTCTTCGCATCAGGCTGTTGACCATTGCGTCGAGGGTCAAGAGATGGTGCCGGTGTAGGATGAGGGTGACTACGACAAATGTAAACACATTGGGGGTGATTCACTAAGCAGTGAGCTTTTGCTTTTGAAGCCAGACGCGGGATTCACTAAGAAGTGCATTTGGTTAGGTGCGTGCAAAAACATGCCCAATTGCGCGAACTGTTTTCTTTTCCCCTGCTATTGATACAGGCCCCGTTATGGGGTTCAGCTCAGGAGACCCCTGCTCATGTACACTATGATCAAAACACACATATCAATAAAAAATCAGTCATTACTGTAGTGGCTATCCGCTATGGTAATGAAGCTGCATTAATGTCATTTTTATTAATAGTATGCGGGAGTAGGGGGTCTCCCGAGATGAACCGCATTGATTTCAGCCTCGGAGACCCCCTGCTTCCCGAGTTACAGGCCGAGATATGGGGTGTCGGTTTCTCCTCCATTATTTAAATGCCCTGCGTCATATGACAGCGACACTGGCATCTGATGCCCCATACCTGGGCCTGTAAATCGGGAAGCAGGGGGCCCCTGAGCGAGAAATCAAAGCGGTTCAGCTCAGGAGACCTCCTGTTCCCGCACACTATTAAAAAAAATACATTAAAGCAGCTTCATTACCTTAGCGGCAAGCCGTTAATGCAATGAAGGGGAATTAAGACCAAATAGCAGCTTTATTGGTGGCAATTGCCCCCAATAAACCTTGCAATATGTTCTAGGCACCCAACCCCTGTGCCCCAACAACACTTATACCCCCCTAACATACATCAAAAAAAATTTAAAGCATAGGAATGTTACTATAAGCTGGCAGGGGCACTTGAGTGGGCCCTGCGGATGTCCGGGGGCCCTCGCGTAGTCCCCCCAGGTGTCCAGGGGTCCCCGCTGGCCTGCGGTACCAATCCTGTGCTTTAAAAAAAAAAACGGGAAATAAATACACCACCCTAACACATACAGTACAGTAAAGGGCAAAATTACTAGTATCCAGATATGGATAATAGTGCATTTGCCCATTTAAAATAAAACATTAAGCTACAGAAATAAAATAAATAAAACTTGCACTCACCGCTGCCACGCTGCCACGCTGCCACGCTGAAGGCCGTCTTCATCCTCATCACCGTCACAGTACTCTGTTGCCACAAACAATACAGTACAATCAAAAATACAATCTAATGTCCCCCTAACCAAGCTCTCTCTGTGAAGGTCTTCCAGGTTGCAGTTTAAGCAAACATTATTGGGAAAAAAAAACACAAAGTAGTGCGATGTTGCATTTTTTTACCGCAGTATAAAAAATGTGTGATTTTTCTTTGTGAATACCGCTTTGACACACATTTCTTATAGTGTGGTAAGAAAATCCAAAACCGCTCAGCAATGCACGGAACTTATCGAAGATTAGTGAATAGGCCCCTTTATCTTCAATTTATTATCTAGTGCACCAGACCTCCTCAAGGGAAATATCTTAGACTCCGTTATAAGATTATCAAATCACATTGGATTCTCAACTTCACTGACTTGCTTGAAAAGGCCATGCAAGATTTAATCTGGGCTATGTTGCTGTCTAAGGGGTCTGCAGATTTTACAGACATAGCTGATATACAAGTCATTGCTTATGGCTATTATACTGTTAAAGGAAGCACTGTCTTACCTGACTTATTAGAACACCAATTTACATTTTTTCCACTGGGCTTTAATTTCCCCATATAATTACAGTAAGGTTAAAATACTGTAAACTCATCAAGCTCATGTCTGAAATGCGGTGACATCAAAGCTGATTTTACACATTGGACCTGGCACTGCAGGTAGATTAGACCTTTGGGGGGGGAGGGGGGAGAGGGAAGGGGGGACAATTAGTTATATAAATAGGTTGCTGAACGCTTTGTCAAAAAACAAAACAAAAATAAAAACAGCAGTACTACACCAGGAAGCTAATATAACGTACTAAATTTCATGAAATATAGAAATGTATTCTGAATCCATTATCCTAACCCTACAAATTGGTTCTGCTGTGCCCCCATATCTGTAAATGCCTGTCACCACCATTGCTATTACCCTGCCACTCTCCCCATATATTTAATATGCTATAATTATTATGTCTTTTCCGTCTTTAAGTATGTGGATACCATTTGTTAGGCTTTGATTATGGCATTGGGGATCATCTTGGCGGAAGTAATCGCATTTTTTGGCAGAATATGGTGATTCACAAGCAGTTGAGATGGAAAGTTATGTATATGGACTTCTGGATGTTGTGGATGATGCTACAGACACCCCCTACCCCCCCTCCTTTAAGGCAAGGGCCAGCAGTTCACAGTAAATGGGATAGTCACCCGTTCTAGGAAGATTATATTCTGGCAATGCAATGTGTGATTGTGAGATAGAATAAGTGGCATTTTGGATGCCAGTTCAGGCATGAGTTTAATGTCTGTGCAGGTAACCACCCAGTATCGAAGTGTTTTAAAAAGGAAGCTTTAGGAAGGGAGCAGCTGGGGAGACTGCAGCAAAGGGTGAGGACTCTGTTGACCATCGCTGAAATGGTGCCGTGGCTCCACCATTACCCCAATCTGGTGGCCGAGGGGTTTGAAAATGGTTTCTGCATCCCCTTTCAAGAGGTTGGAGTCCACCTGTGTAAAAGGAATCTGAAATCACTAGAAATGCACAATGTGATGAGAGCAAAATTAAATATGGTAGTGTGGCAAGTTCAGTCATCCCCTGCTACATGGGTTCAGGGTATCTCCTATGGGGGTGTTCCCCAAGAAAGAACCAGACTCGTTTCAACTCATACATCACCTGTATTTCCCTGAAGGGTTGTTTGCAATTATAAGGTGGTATGCAGTGCTCAATAAGCATTGTTCGATAGGGCCAGGGAATTAGTGAGGGACACAGGATGCAGGACAAGGAGTATTAATTCAGAAGGCCGATATTGAATCTGGTGGAAATGCATGTTTTCACCTGCTTGGGTACATAAATGAAGGGGAATTGTCCGCAGGCCTTTGCCCCCCAATGGGATGTTCAAGTTCGTGCTTTTATTTTGAGATATTCTGTAATGGGCTGTGCAGGATGTTGCCAGGTTAGGAGGCATCCTGCATTACCTTTTTGTTGGTAGAGCTGGTTACGATGTTTGGGCATGGCGGCTGAGGGAATATTAAAAGTTGATAGGTCATTTCAGAGTGCCTTTAGCCAGGAATGAGACAGAGGGTCCAGTGGTTTTTCCTCAACTTCCTGGTAATCAAGATTGATTCGGAGATTATGACGTATGGCCTTCCTCATCAGGCTAAAAAAAAAACATGCTTAGGCAGTTCCCATCTATTCTCGGTCATTTGAACTTTGCAAAAGTGTCCACCTATTCTTCTAAGCTTTTTTGTAGGCTCTTGGCATTTTTGGGGCTGGTACAATGGTAGGACTTTGGCATTGCCAAGTGTGGTGGATAGCCGGCAGATAGAGCTGTTTATGGACACATTAGGAGTAAAACGTATCAGTGCATTTTTCAGAGCCGACGGTATGCAGAACATTGGCCTTCAGAATCTGCACAGCATGTTTTTTTGGCAACCTTACATTTCTAGAACTGTTTTCTTTTTTGGTAACGGTGGAGCTCCAGGGGTAGAGTTGGCAAAGAGAGTGGTGATTTTCAGGACATATAATGTGGAGTGGTTGCGGCGGTGAACAGGATATATGCATCTTCCTCTGTAGTGGTTAGATTGTTGCATTTGTTGGTTCTGAACTGTCTACACTATAATACAGGCATACCCCGCATTAACATACGCAATGGGACCGGAGCATGTATGTAAAGCGAAAATGTACTTAAAGTGAAGCACTGCCTTTTTCCACTTATCGATGCATGTACTGTGCTGCAATCATCATATATGTGCATAACTGATGTAAATAACGCATGTGTAACAGGCTCTATAGTCTCCCCGCTTGCGCACAGCTTCGGTACAGGTAGGGAGCCGGTATTGCTGTTCAGGACGTGCTGACAGGCGCATGCGTGAGCTGCCGTTTGCCTATCGGGCGATATGTACTTACTCGCGAGTGTACTTAAAGTGAGTGTACTTAAAGCGGGGTATGCCTGTATCTGGTTTATGGCCAAGCATGTTACAGCGATAGAGAATAAGATACCGGATAATTCGTGGAGCTTGTGGGGGAACCTGTCTGTGGAGTCTTTGGTGCGTTGCAGTGGAGGAGTGATGGAATATGTGAAGGTGTCCCTAGCCCCAGGGACTTAGTCAGCATATGTGATTGCCTATGAAGAGTGGCAGACGTTTGTTCAGGAGTCTGGGGAAGGGATAGTGAGTGCAGTTAGCAAAGGGGCCACTGGGAATCAGTTGATGGGATTGATCATCAAGAAAAGTGAACAGACTTTGCTGTAGAAATGTTTTTAGTGGGGTGACCTTTTTCTCAAAGTTAAATGGGGAGCTGGATCTCACCAAGGACTTCATGGCATTATAGAAGAGAGTGACAAGGTCAAAGGATGAGAGGGTCCCTATCTCAGCAAGCATGCTTCAAAGAATAGTGGGGGTGATGCTGGATGTTTGCTTCTCACATTAGTGTGATTTTTTGGGGGGTGGCCTTTATGTGGGCTGTGTATTAGTGAGTTTGTATGCGCATCCAAGTAAGGTATACGGAATGGGGATGTGGTTAGGGAAGCCAACTATTTGTGATTTAAGATTGTGAAATCTAAAATGCACCATGCTGGATTGGGGAAGTTGGTCAACCTGCAAAAGCTGGGGGGTAGCGTGATTGCCCATTGCAGCAGCTGGGTGTGTACCTGCAGTGTAGGCCTGAAGGCGCAGGTCCTTTTTAAGTACATGGGGATAATTCTCCATTGTCCTGCTTCTAGTTTGTGAGGGTGTTGCAGCGATGCTCGGAAAAATTTGGTTTAGTGATTTAAAGATTCGGTCCCACTATTTTAGGATTAGGGCAGCATCGGAAGCTGGCAGGTAGTGCCCAGAAGAGGAAGCAATTAAAACATTTGGCAGGTGTTCGTCGGGTCGTTTAAATGGATATATTAGATGGTCTAGGTCGTTTGGCCACAACTGCAGGACACCTTGCAGCTTCACATTTCACCGCACTCAAAAAATGTCTGGCGCCCGACCACCCGCTCCGATAGAACACATGCGCTTCCACGCTCGACCATTTGACAAGTCCAAGAAACTAGCTCTGATAAGCACATGTTTAAATGTCCCACGTGGGACTGCTACACTGCCCACTACGACGTGAAATGCGTGACATTTCAAGATGGTGTATCAGAGCAGGAGGTCTACACAGCGTAGCGGACTCATGCGGGACATTTAAACATGCGCTTATCGGAGTTGGCTTGTCAGGCTGTTGGGAGCATGAGAGCTCACAGTTTCGTTGGGTGTGGGAGTGCATGCTCTGGACATTTTTGGAGCGTGGGGAAATGTGAAGTGGCGATGTGACCTACAGCCAGATGTCCCACCAGAAACTTGTCAACATGCCTGGCGGCGGAGCCCCGGCTGCGTTTTGGCTAGGGCCAAACTTTGTGTTAAGTATATTAGACCATCTTTAGAAGAAAAGAATTGGTTACAGAGATGCCTGTATGATTTAGTACTTTTAATACAGGTTAACATCAATTGCACAATAAAAGTAATGCTCTCACAATGTGACAAGTTTTTAAGCTTAACTGTGTGGAGTCCTTAGAGGAGTCCCTGCATGCTGGCTTCCCACACTGCTGTGCCGCCTCCACAGCTGCTGGTTGCTGTGTTTTCTGCCGAACTTCCTGTTCTGGTCGCTATGGCAACTGGGTGAAGCCACACGTGGTATACCTCCTCTCTCCTCCTCATGTGCTTGTTAGCTCTTATTCCAAACTGTTCTTTCGACTAAACATTTTGTAATATTAGACTATGTGTGGATTGTTGATTCTTCCAGTGTCAGGACCCATGTATAAGGACTGCTTCATTCTAGCAGCTTGTCAGCTGTTCTAACTGCAGATGTGATTACCCTGGCCTATAAGAAGGCACCTCACAGTCTCTTCCTAGCGTCACAACGTTTGTGCTTTCCTGCTACCTGTTAGCTAGTTGTGTTGCTCCCTGCTGTTGTTTTACTTTTGGATTACCCCCTGACTTTCCTTTTTGTTGCCAGCTTTGGACTTCCGCCTGTGATCAGACTTTGTACCTTTGCTGACAGCCCTGGACCTCTGCCTGTGACCAGACTTTGGACCTCTGCATGTGACCTGACTCCTAATCTGCTGCCAGCTCTTTGAGACTCTGTCGACCATCTGCTTCGCTTATCCCGATTCTGGGCGTTTACCACTGGTGAGCAACACTATTAAGACTTTCATTGACGCTTCCCATGCACACACCACCAAACCTGATAGCTTGTGAGCCCACTAAAAAGTTTTTTACCCACCTGGAGAGCTATGCAGAGACGCACGAAATCCGCAACCTGTTTCTGTACCCTTAGCATATTTTTGAAAGTTCAATTGCTGATTCTAAGCCTCCCAATTCAATAATAAGTAAATATCTCGCTGTTTTCTCTTCAGTACCTCCTGTAACCATTACTAATACTAACGGGGTGATTCACTAAGCAGTGAGCTTTTGCGCCCGATTGGAACATTTGTAATCCCATGGTAAAAAATGAAGCCAGATGCGGGATTCACTAAGAAGTGAAACACATTTGGTTGGTGCAGGCAAAAACATGCCTCGATCGGCATCTTCATGAACGGCTCTTACAGGAGATCGTGCTTAAGAATATTGACTTTGATCATAGTGTACATGAGCAGTGGGTCTCCTGAGCTGAACCGCATTGGTTTCATCCTCGGGGACCCCCTACTTCATGAGATACAGGCACCGTTATGGGCTGCCGGTATCCCCCTGCAGGATTTAAATCCCCGGTCACATGAAGCTGGAGCTTTAAAAGCACATGAAGTAGGGGGCCCCCGAGGCTGAAACCAATGCGGTTCATCTCAGGAGACCCCCTGCTCATGTACACTATGATAGAAACACAAATATCAAAAAATAATTCATTACCGTAGCGGCTATCCACTATGCTAATGAAGCTGCATTAATGTCATTTTTATTAATAGTGTGTGGGAGCAGGGGGTCTCCCGAGATAAACCGCATTGATTTCAGCCTCAGGGGCCCCTTGCTTCCCGGGTTACAGGCCCAGATATGGGGTTCCGGTATCTCCTCCATTATTTAAATGTCCCGCGTCATGTGATGCGGACGCTTTAAAAATGGCGGTGACACTACCATCCACTGCCCCATACCGGCACCTGTAACACAGGAAGCACGGGGTCCCTGAGCCAGAATTCAAAGCGGTTCTGCTCAGGAGACCCCCTGCTCCCGCACACTATTAAAAAAATACTTTAAAGCACCTTCATTACCTTAGCGCAGTGATTTCCAACCTGGGTTCAGTGGAACCCTGGGGTTCCTTGAAGCAGTCTCAGGGGTTCCTCCTACAGACCATGGACCCCCCCCGAGCATGCTCGCTCTCAGGACTGCAGGGTAGGAGCGCGCTCTAGCAGGTATGACCCGGCACTTCCGGTGCCTGCTGCTTGCTAGAGTAAGCGAGCACAGTCCTGTCTGCTCTGCCATTCTGCTGTCCGCTGCCTCCTCCGCCAGCAACCGGAGGATACTAGCCTCTCCTCCCACCTGAGGTAGGCTTATGGGGGGGGGGGGGGAGATGATGTGAGATCCTGGGTTGCGTAGGGTGATGTGAAATGCGGGGGTGGGTGATGTGAGATACAAGGGGGGGGGAGTGATGTGAAATGCGGAGGGGGTGGGTGATGTGAGATGCAGGGAGGGTGATGGGAGATGCAGGAAGGGTGATGGGAGATGCAGGGAGGGTGATGGGAGAAGCAGGGGTGGGTATATGAGGAGGATAATGATGATGATGATGATGATGATGATGAAGATGGGTGCTAGGGAAGATATGAGGATGATGATGATTTTATCCGTGCGGCCCGAATCTGTTTTCCTTGGAGCAGTTTGGCCCTTCTCACATTACAAGTTTAATATATATGGGCGGGGGCAGGGTATTTTTATTATGTATTGCGGGGTGGGGTTATATGTATTTAGGGGGTGGGTTTTTTGGTATGGTTTTTGTGGGGGGTATTAAGTGAGATAAAAAACAGGCGCCAGGGCACTCCAAAAATATTATATGGGCATGATGTACCCACTGTACCAATGAATGTGTGAAGGGTGGGGGTAGTTGCCTGGGGAGGGTGGTTAGGCCTCCTGTGTGGGTAGTGGGAGAGGGTGGGTTAAGCCCTTAATTACTATAGCGGTTACTAACGCTAAGGTGATTAAGGGGTAAGGGAACATTAGATTGTATTTTTGATTGTACTGTATTGTTTGTGGCAACGGAGGACATGGATGGTGATGAGAATGAGGTATTTTTTTGGGCAGAGGATTAGTACCGTAGACCAGCGGGGACACCGGACTCCTGCGGGGATCACCCAAGGGCCCCAAACTCCTGCGGGGATCACCCGGAGACACCTGCCGGCCTGTTGTATTAATTATGTGGTGAAAAAATGTAAACAATGATTTTATTCATGGCGCAATTTCTTTTGCATCAGCCTTTTGCTGGTGTAAAAATCTGGCGTGCTTTTAAAGAACGATTCACTTATCACTGCTTAGTGAATCGCGCTGACTGGCAAAAAATGGCACGTTTGCCGTTTTTGCCTGATTTTACGTATTTTTTTCCCCTGGTGGAAAAAAATGCCTTTTACGGCCGATAAAGCACTGTTATCACTGCTTGTGAATCGCACAGCAGGCAATATCGGTCTTAAAAGGCATTTATCGTACTTAAAAGCAGTTATCACTGCTTAGTGAATCGCTCCCCAAGTCTCTTGCTTAAAGTCAAGTTTCCCTTTTTCTGACTCTCCTGCAGTGCCTGATGTCCCTATTACAGATCAACTCCCCCTTTCTCTGATTTCCCCACAAAGTTAAATATACCTATTTCTGATTCCAAGACTTTTGCTTCAAAGACAAGTTCCCTTACCCGCTGGGTCCCCTGCAATGCTTGATACCCCTACCCTTGATTCAAAGACTTTTGCCTTAAGGTTCCCCACAATATTTGGTATACCTTGTACTGATTTTCAGTCTCCCACTTCAGAGACAAGTGTATCTTTCTCTTATCCTTCTGGAGTACTTGGTATAACCACTGCTGATTCTCAGGTTCCCACTACAGAGACAAGCGTATAATTCACTGATCCTCTGCAGTGCCTGTTGTAACCATTGATGACTCTGGGACTGCAATTTCACAGACATGTTTAAGTATTACTGATTTTCTGCAGTGTCTGCGGTACTTATTACTGACTTTAAGATTATCACAACAAAGACAACTTTTGCTCTCACTGATTTCCCTACAGTACCTTATTTAACCCTTGGTGAATCTGGAATATCCACTCCAAAAACAAGTTTTAACTCGCTGATTCGTCTGCAATGTTTGAGGTACCTATCACTGAGACAAAGGCTCCCGCTTCAAAAACCAGTTTACAGTACCGCTCACTGATTTTCCTGTGATATAATATATCCTTATATATAATCCTTACGGATTCAAAGGATCCCGCTTTAAAGACAGATTTACTGCTCACTGATTCCTGTGCAGTGCCTGATATACCCATTGCTGATTCCTGTAAGCACAGTTTTCTGCACACTGCTTCTATTGCAAAACCTGATGTATCCATGGCAGATTCCAAGGCTCCCACGTCAAAGACAAGATTACTACTCACGGATTACCTGACATCTGTATTGATATTTTCTGATACCCAGTTGCCCAATGGTGCTGGCCTCCTGCTGACAGCCAATCCAACGGCAGATAACTACTTTGTCAACTCAACAGTCACAGATAAGTGGCTATGTGTAACTGGACAAGACCTTGACAAGATGATTATATCTGTGCCTTCTATTGGGCCCCCTAAGTCTCTGTCCATGATGACATTTGACTGGATTCAAACAGAAAAAAAAAATTGTTCTGGATGAAATAATCTAAATAATATCTGTACATACTGTAGATAAATAGGAAAACTCATGCATGGAGTGGGTTTTAGATGAAATAACCAAGTGAATAATCTTGAAAATAAATCCTCCTGAAGGTGACAGAAAAAATGGTTTCCCACATCACTGAAACCTCATTGGAGGTAAACAAGAATGGCAATCTTCAATAAATCAAAGTACTCACTTTTTATATTGGCAGGTTCTCTTCTCCATAAGTGAATTACAGTTCTTACCCACTCGTAGAGTTTCCTTGTGGAGGCATGACCAGCCGCAGATAAAAAGATCCAGAGATGTAGTTTGCAAAAGTAGCAGCACACAGCCAAGGGTGCCAGGCAGGGTGATAGTAAAAATATATTTATTGTTGCATCACAGAAAAGGAGGTCTAGGGTGCGCACGCGCCTACCGCCCGCGGAGCGGTACCCGACGGAGCAGCGTTCTTGCCAGCTGCAGCAGGGAGCGGAGGTGAGTGGAGAGGGCGGCGTGACTCCCCGATCCTTACAGTAACCCCCCTTCCCCTTCAGGAGCAACATCCAGGCGACTCCAGGCAGGTTTGAGAGGATATTTCTGATGAAAGGCCCATACGAGTCTGTGAGCGTGAAGATGGTAATGAGGGACCCAGGAGCGTTCCTCTGGTCCAAAACCTTTCCAGTGGAGCAGATACTGTATAGATCCTCTAGAGATCCTGGAATCCACGATGGACTGAATCTCGTATTCCTGTTGCCCTTTTACGAGAAGGGGAGCTGGTGGTGAGGAAGAATCAGGAAAGCGAGAACTCTGAAAGGCAGGTTTCAGTAGTGAGACTTGAAAAACAGAGGGGATCCTCATTGATGGGGAAGACGTAGGTGATATGCCACCGGGTTGACCTTCTCAATTATGGGAAATGGATCAAGGAAGCTTGGCGCCAGTTTGAGCGTGGGCATCATGAGCCGTATGTTTTTTGATGACAACCACACCTTATCTCCTGGACTAAATTCCTGGATCTTGCGCCAGTGACGGTCCGCCTGAAATTTCTATCTGGCTGTTGCGGTCTTAAGATTTACCTGAATCCTTTTCCATGACTCCTGTAGGAGATCAATTCTGTTATCCGCAGCCGGTACCTCAGAAGAAGATGTGGACATCGGAAGGTGGGATGGGTAGAATCCATAGTTAATGAAAATAGGTGACTCTCTGGTGAATTCGCTGCGCAGACTATTGTGTGCAAATTCAGCCCAGGCAAGTAGGTCCGTCCAGTTATCCTGGGTGTCAGAGACGAAACAGCGCAGGTATTGTTCCAAGGACTGATTGGTTCTCTCTGTCTGACCATTAGTTTGGGGATGATACCCAGAAGAAAAATGTAAAGAGATGCCCATCCTTTGCGAAAAGAGCGCTAGAACCTTGAAACGAATTGAGAACCTCGATCGGAGATGATGGTCTGTGGTACCCCATGCAGATAAAAAATCTCCTTGACAAAAAAATCTGTTAATTTGGATGAGTTGGGAACACGTCTCAATGAAATGAAGTGTGCTTGTTTGGAAAAGCGATCCACGACAACAAGAATTGTGTTCATCCCTTTGGAAACAGGAAGCTCTACTATAAAGTCCATAGACAAATGGTTCCAAGGGCAATCCAGGATAGGAAGAGGAAGTAAGAGTCCAGGTGGTTTGGTCCAGGGTGTCTTGCTTCGAGCACATGTCGGGCACACATTGACAAATTCTTTAATGTTCCTTTGAATGCCGGGCCACCAGAAAGTTTGGTCCACGAGATCGGTGTTTCTTCTGGTTCCAGGGTGTCCAGATGATTTGGAGGAATGACAGCATTCTAGAACTTTCCTCTGGAATCGTGGTGAGATAAAAAGGCGGCCCTCTGGGACTTCGAAATCCTCAGGGATACGAGATTGGTCTAATAGAATGTCATCCAGTACGTCAAACGTGTTGACAGAGAGAATGTACTTAGAAGGAAGAAAAGTCTCAAGATGATCCTCGGATTTATCGTCCACCAAGAACTGTCGTGAAAGAGCATCAGCTTTGACATTTTTGGAACCTGGTAAAAAAGAAATTACATAATTGAAGCGGGGAAAAAAAGCGACCAGCGGGCTAGATGTGCACCTAGGCGACGAGCGCCCTCTATATAGAGCAGATTTTTGTAATTGGTTAAGATGTTAATCGGGTTCTCTGTGCCTTCCAACAGATGTCTCCATTCTTCGAGAGCAAGCTTGATGGCCAGGTGTTCCCTGTTCCCTACGTCCTAATTCTGCTCGGCAGAAGAACATTTTTTAGAAAAATTCTTCTTTGTGCGTTTGGGATCCGGATGTATGAGGATGGGAGCAGACACGAAGGTCAAGGCAGTAATGGGAGCTACCGTAGAGGAGAAATTCCGAATAAATCTGCGATAATAATTTGCAAAGCCTAAAAACCATTGAATGGTCTTAAGTGTAGTAGGGCGAGGCCAATCCAGGACTGCCTTTAGTTTCGCTGGCTCCATGGCGAACCGGAGTCAGAGAGGATATATCCCAAAAATGACTCAGAATTTTGATGGAACTGGCTTTTTTCCAGTTTGGCAAAAAGATGATTTTCACGAAGGCGTAATAATACCTGTTTGATGTGGCTGATGTGTTCTTGGAGAGACTTGGAAAAAATCATAATGTCATCCAAGTAAACAATAAGGAACTGATTAAGAAGATCCCTGAAGATCTCATTGGCGAAGTCTTGGAAGACAGCAGAGGCATTGCAGAGGCCAAAGGGCATGACTAGATACTCATAATGGCCGTCTTGTGTGTTGAAGGCCATTTTCCATTCGTCCCCCTGGCGAATCCTTACCAAATTGTAGGCACCACGCAAGTTCATCTTGGTGAAGATGGTAGCCCCTTGAAGACGATCGAAAAGTTCAGAGATCAAAGGCAAGGGATAACAATTCGTAAGGGTAATCTTATTAAGACCTCTGTAGTCGAAGAGACCCGTCCTTTTTTTTACAAAAAAGAATCCTGCTGGAGAAGAGGACTTCCGAATGAACCCTTTTTTTTAGATTTTCTTGAATGTAGTCGGTCATGGCTTTGGTCTCCGGGAGTGAGAGCGGATAAGACCTTCCCCTGGGAAGAACTGAACCGGGTAAAAGGTCAATAGGGCAATCGAAGGGACGATGCGGTGGCAGAACCTCTGATCTTGCTTTGTCAAAGACATCACGGAATTAAAAATATACCTCGGGTAAAGAGCTCTTCTCATCTCCGGGAGTGACTAACCCACATATCATTTGGATGGAGACCGCACAGTCTTCTGCACAAAGGGTGCTCCACTGGATAGGTTGTTTATTGGTCCAGTCAATACAGGGATTATGGCGTTGAAGACACGGGAGGCCTAGGATCACTTCGACGGAAGGGGTGTGAATGACTTCCAGATGGATCTCCTACCTATGATCCTCACCTGTCTGTAAGTGGAAGAGAATAGTCTGCAAAGAAATGAAGGCTGTTGTAATGGCCGACCATCGATGGCTTCTAATCCTACCGGGATCCTCTGCAGACAAGCGGGATGTTATTCCTCTCGGCGAAGCCTTGGTCGATAAAGTTGCCACCAGACCCTGAATCCATGAAGGCTAAGGCGGTGGTCTGAAAACCCTTACCGGTAAGAGAAACTGGAACCAATATTCTGGTTGGCAAGGTCTTTTTGGTGATATGGGAAGTGGAGAGTGTTCCCAACTTATGAGATCAAAGAAGTACCTCATGTCCGGAGTGGCCACAATACAGACAGAGTCCGGAGTTGCGTCGGCGTTGCTTTCTAGAACGAGACAGTTTATTGCCACCCAGTTACATGGGTTCAGGAGTATCGGAGAGAGAAGAATCTGGGGTTCTGAGGTGGAAAGAAGACTTTCTGGGAGCGAGTTCACGATGACGGGAACGTTCGAACCTCCTTTCTTGCAACCGTTGGTCTACGCGGATGCTAACTGCGATAAGATCCTCAAGATTCGTTAGAGGAAAATAGGGATGACCACTTAGTCAGTCACTGTGGATCAGAAATATACCCATAGGATTGAGTGACTTAGATGCTATAGTTACCCTGGGGCGCCCAGGGTTGTTGGACCTGAAGAAATCATTCCTAGGTGCACCTTACATTTGTGGATGATGTGAGGCTGCTCTGAATGCCTCTGGCAAAAGGTCTACCTGGATTGGAGTGCAGGGCAGGGTGTGCGGGAGGTTGGAATGATGGATAATATTCCTGCCAATGTGATTACCCAGTATGAGACTGCTGTGATCCAACAACAGTCTGCCCAGGCTCAGGAGCCTGCCGCACAATTTCTGGTACTGTCGCACACTGGGGACCTGGGGGAGATGGTTGGCGGTGGTTGTACTGATGTGGGGGGCAGTTGGGACCTCAAATTACAGCACATCACTTCAGACCAGACTGTCTCAGAGGGCCCAGAGGAGGGTCTACTGACATGGGGGACAGAGAGGACATCACATTACAACCCATCACCACAGATGACTCAGGGGACCTGGGGAATAGTCAGAAAGCTCAGCAGCCAGACCTCACGCTGGGAGACTTGAGGACCATACAGAAAAGTCCTCCTTTCAGTCTGACAAGGAGCGAGGGTATTGGGATGATGGGAGACTGTCCCAGAAGACTGTTCTGCATAGTAAGAAGGAACCTCTGTATTAGGTGTAAGTGGCATGCCAGAGAGAGGCCAGGAAATGGAACCACTACTTGACTTGTTAGCTGCAACCAAGACGGGCGGGTCAGAACAAGAGCCTGTTATTAGTGAGCAGCTCACTGAAGCACAGAGGAACAGCTGTACAGTATGCTGAAAAGCTTTGAGCCCGTATTTACAGGGAGGCCAGAGAAAACTCACTTATCTACAAATACAGTAGTGGCAGCTTTTATTCGATGTAATGCCGCCGGCCGGATGCGTGTGGAAAGCGTGGAGACGCTGCACTTTGCGGCGCACTGTGACGTCACAGTCACGTGCGCGCCCGGCTTCCCCGGCCTCCCCGGCTTCCCCGGGCTTCCCCGACACCCCTGGAGATTAAAGTAAGGTAAGCGGGGGTGCGGGGAAGCAGAGGGGCAGAGCAGGAGCCGGGTTCGGGGTCGGGAAGGGGGGTAAAATGCACGCGAAGTGGAGGGGGGGTGCGTGGGGGAAACGCGGCGGCGCGCGGTCTTGACTGGCGGCAGCCGGAGTAGATCCCGGCATGCCGCCGGCATTACATCGAATAAAAGCTGCCACTACTGTATGTTAGATGCAGAGAGACAGAAAGAAATAGCACAAAAGACAGTGACAGAGATCGAGAGACAGAGAGTGACAGCCAGAAAGAGAGTAAGGCAGCTGGAAAGATGGAGAAAGAGACAGGGAGACAGCCATAGAGAGAGAGCTCAAGAAACAGCCAAAGCGAGAGACAGCCAGAAAGAGCATAAAACAGCCATAGTGAGAAACCACCAAAGGGAGAGGAAGCAAGTAGTAATGTGGATGCCTGACTGTGAAAATGCACCTGGCTTGTTATACCAAGGAAAATGTTGTATGCAGGTGGGCAAAGAAGCTAGCGTTTTAAAGGGGGAGGTGTCACGCTAGAGACACCTATGTTATACCTATTCAGTGTTAACAATTCAGCAACCATGGGGTTAACTTTCATTTTAAAACAACCTACTTTTCTGTCTCCTGTGATGGTACAAAAACAAATGTTACAAGTGGCGCTCCTCAATAAAACTACTTATTAAAGGAAATGTAATTAAAATAAGAATCGTCTCTTCAGACTTTTTTAAGCAGTTTTACAAGTGCATGTGTATGTGCAAAACAGTGTGAAAATTATATAAACAAACAACATGTGACATCCAGTGTAATTCAAGTGAAGCAGTGATAATAAGTGCATAAGAATAATTATAAAATAGTGAATAAATAATTTAGCACTGGTTGCAGCTCAAATCCTTCCAAGAAATGTTTCAACAAATCTTCCAAAGCATATTTTCTTCCACATTAGGGGAGTGCAACTCTGTAACCAAGGCTAAAAAGAGATAAAGAAAAATATGGTATAGTATGTCTTATACAAAAGGGGATGCGTGGTCAGGCGGTAACTGCGGAGAGGACTCAACTGTGAGATGCCGGCATCCAAGAGAGGAGAGGTGGTGAGACTGAGCTTCCTTCAATCCCACAAATTTTACTGTCTAGCTTGTTTTATGCGCTAAAGATCTTGTAAGATTGCATTTTTAAGTTATTTCCATTTTAAAAAGAAGATTATATAGCGTCTGCACTAGTGCACGCTTTCTTTCTTCTTGGCAAGGTATTTTATCCATCAGACTACACTGGATTGATTTGCCACTGTTTTGAAGATGCCTTATAATTTGGGGAAGATGTGAGTAAAACTAGTAACCCCCTGACCACACATCCCCATTTATATAAGACACACTATACCATATTTTTCTTTATCTCTTTTTATCCTTGGTTATGGAGCAGCGCTCCCTTGATGTGGAAAAAGATATCCTGTGAGGGTAACCTGGGTCATCATAGTGTCTGCATTACCAACCCCTCTCCTCTCCCAACTCCACTGGCTACCAATCCAACAACGTTCCTTCTTCAAATTCCTCACCCTGGTCTACAAATCTCTCCATGGTCTTGCCCCCACCCCTTATCCTGCAGCACTCATCTCTTGCTACACCCCTTCCCGTCCTCTTCACTCTCTGACTTCCACAATCCTCTGTGCCTCCTCTAGATTCTGATCATTTGCCTTACTAGCCCCTGACCACTGGAACAAGCTCCCCCACCACATCCAATCTGCCCCCTCCCTAACTATCTTCAGAAGCCAACTCAAAACTCATCTCTTCTCCATAACATTCCATGAACTTCCGTTAACCTCGTATCCCATCTACCCCAATGCTCCCCAATGCCCATTTTCTCCTCTACCGTCACCCCTTCTTAAAGTCCAAAACCCTCCAAAGTCACCCACTTCACCGATCCAATTGCCTCCACTGTCCCGACTGTCAGACCCATCACCATGCTACTGACAAGACTAAATCCAGAGACCTGATTCCAACTCTGCATACCAACCAAGCAAGCTCTTAATACACCTAACCCATAGCCCGACTATAATGTTCCCACCACTACCCACCACAATGACATTTTAACAATTACTCTATAATCTAATCTATATGTAACCACACTTTTGTTTTAATAACTGATGGACAGTGCCCTGGATAAGGGCAATATATAAATGTTTGCTAGACACATTTTGCTAGATTGGGTTTTTGTGTTAATTACATATTTTTCTATTAAACAGGGGACCATAAACTCCTGAGGGTAAAACCTTAAATGATTCTTGGGGATGGCAGTGTAATTGAGGTGTAGTGTGATGGTTTTGGGGGCGTTATTGCTCATTTTTTGCCCTGCGGGAAGGTAAGTGAGTCAATTGAATAGCTAGATGTTTTAATGCCCTTTAATATACACCAGTCACATGCACAAGGGTAGCTGCATCTGTGACAGTCCCCATAAATATGACCACTAATGCTAAAAAGCAGTGAGACACAGAAAATCAGAGTTAGCAGAGCTGAAACTTTCACATACTGTAAAGTGACAAAAATATTATGGAAGTTATGGAACAAAACGGTTGCTTCCTTTGTTCACAGAACCTGACATTACAGTGGTGCACTATATTGCATGCATACAGTATGCTTTTTATGGTGAAGAAAAGCTGTATCCATAGACGTCTGAGAGCAACACAGTGCTATACAACATGAGTGATGACTCTGCCAGCTAGGGCTTATATTTAGAAATATCACTATGACCGCATGGTTGCAGGTTTGAATATTGGCAATCTCAAAAAGAAGCTTACTGAATACTGTATATAGACCAACTGCCATTGAGTTAAAGCGACTGTATTGATCTATTACATGTGTCTCTAAAATGCTATCTGTAATTATCAAGAAAATATTCTCTAAGCAGTGTGGTGTAATGATTACAGTAGCAGTGAAACAGAATGGTATTTCAATCTCTAACATTTATTTTCTTTTCCTTAACAGGTGTTTTTGTTGTTTATTGCAAATGGAACCACATTTATGTTAACCATTGTGCTGTTGCTACGATTCCGTGTGTAAAGCTGCGCCGATGAATTTGTTAAGGAAGACTAGAACACCATTATTGTTGAGACAAATTGGTATTGATAACCCAGGCTTAGAACGATGCATCTGTCCTGAACGCCAGCCAACATTTTAATCTGCTTGATAAAGAGAAACCAGAGAGTTATTTTGATTAGAAAGGGATTCAACTGCAATGCCAGATTAAAATATCAATTCAAAAGAGGGCAATTTGTCTGTGAAATGTTCTGAGCATTTAAATCTCTGTAACTTTTGTGCTACAAATGCTTTAGACTCGATTAGTACGATTAATGCAAACCACAATCATTTTTTTACTCTCGTGATCTAAGAAGACAAGCATTCAAATCTACATGCTACCAACCTGCTTATTGCTAAACTTTATTCCAGGAAAGGCATTTGAGAGTAAGCTCAGCTAACATCGTAGGGAGGTTAAAATCCCATACAATTGTAACCCTTGTTCCTCTCCCCCCCCCCCCCAGACTCATCTGTGGTGTCTAGGATGCGTGAGGGCAGATTACATGTGTAGTGGTGGTGCATACCTGCGTGGAACAGGAGGGCCTGAGCTTCCCGCGTTGTTATTGATGAGACAGGACCAGGCTTCTGGGGTGGTAGCCTCCATGCTTTCTTAGTGGTGCAGCACCTCCATCTTCTATACTCCCAGGGATATGGGATAGGACATGTACAGAAGAGTGAACCCTGGTCCCAGGGTGAATGCTCCCGACTCACACAACAGTCTTTGTATAAAAGTATTGTCTCTTTATTTGTCAGATCAGCAACTCCAAATGTAGTGGCGACCAGCAGCCACAACAACAACAGCAATGTCTCGGTATTCAATCTCCTCCTCTCCTTCCCTCCAAGTCTCTTCTCCGACAGGATGGTCTGGGCTGGGGCGTCAATACCCCGCGGCCCACCTCAGAGGTTATCCTCTCGGTGGGGAATGGATTCTCCCAATCACCCCAGGCTTGGGGTGAGGGGCATTAGTCCATATGGTGTTATCAGCTCTACTCAAAGTGGCTGAGTCTCTCCTCTCCTCTCTCTGCTCCTGTACGACTGCAGAGGTGAGACCGCACTGTCTCCTCCAACTCCTCAGACAGAACAGCACGAACAGACCGTCACTTATGGGAGCTGGCTGCTAAATATAGAGTCAGCCCCACCCCTCATGATGTCAGAAGAACCTCCCCTCTGTCTCATGCCTGCAGCAGAGTCAGGGGCCTGCATCTACCATTCAGGGCAGGGCTTGGAAGGGGGAAAACCCATGATGACTACTGGTGCCTGCCCTTAACAGGACTTACCACAGTAGGAGGAAGATAGGTATAGCCTGTGCAGTTTACAGGGGGCTACACTCTCCCTATGGTGGAATCCAATGGTCCCCACTTGGACCTAGTTTTAGCAGACCCATCCTGCGGCGAACCACCTGGGAAACAGCACACATGAGACATTGTTATCATACATTGCATAATGAGGTAGTTTGAATAATAACACAACCAGGTACTCCCAACATGGAGACCCCTACAGATAATGGTTAGGATCAGGCTTTCTCACTCTCTGCCCATTATGATCCGTGATGGTCACAGCGAACAATTGGACCGGCCCATGCTCAGGCCGATAGGTTACACCATGCATGTAGATACATCTACCTATGCTCCATATGCGGACCAATTTGCTTATCTTATCCTCATTATGATACCCTCCCTGACCGAACTTGGTCCGAAGATATTCCTGCACAGCCTCCCTGAGCCAGCTATCCCGGTTCTCTTCTATTTCCCTCATGATGGGCTCAGGCACATAAGGGTACTCATATCCGTGGGACAGCCGGTATCTAGCCACTATGGCCCGGTCAGCTCGACTTAGTTTGGTGAGCTTGCGGTGCACCGCCCTGCTCGGCAGTACCCAAAACACAGGCTCTTCCGGAGCTACTTCATCATATAAGATACTGGGGCCTTAGGGTACAACCATTTTCTGTTCATCTCCCTGGAACCTATGATCTAATTCATCCTCCACCTCTTGTTGAGTGAAAGAACCAGCCACCCACCAATGGTCTACAATATTATTCTTAATTAATAGGAACCGCGTACGGTCCATCCCCTCGTGGTATCCGGTGAACAGGGGTGCCCACCACTTGTCACGGTGCTCGTACTCTGTGGAATGACTAGTGCGTTCTACATCAGACTCTACCTGAGATGATACACCGGACGTACCCGCATCAGCAGATCGCGAGCAATCTCTCCTCCCTTTGGCGTTGATATATCTAGTAGGGTTCATTTTGTGAACCACGTTGCTGGTAGGCCCAGCCTCTACTGGATTGTGGGACCCACGGGCCCTCCTAGCTGCAGGAGAAAACAGCACAGGGTTAGGCACCGGTATAACACTTGAATACGGTATCTCCCCATCCGACCCCTCATCGCTCAACTCCCAATCATGCAAGTCCTTGGAGTATTTGGGGTGTTTACATAACTTATCCTTGCTAGGTCCCGGTGGCAATACTCGTGACGGGGCAGGGGCAGTGGCCGGGGCAGTGGAGCTATGGGCTGGGGGAACGTCCAACTCAATGTCCAGCAAGCGGGCAATCCCGCGACCAAGGGACGCTTTCTTAGACGCACTCTCCGCCATGCTTCTGGCTTCTCTGGAGGGGCCTCGACTCTGTAGGGTAGCCAGGGCAAGGGCCGTATCTATGCTTCGTGAGGAGAACACCCCTCCCGGCCTTCTCTTTCCGGTGGAACCGGAAACGACGTCATCAGGTGGGCCCTTAGAATCTCCCTCTGCTCCGTGGTCATGCACCGGAAGTGCATCGAGGACCGGCATGGGCATTGGCGGAACATCCAGTTCACAGACGAACAAGTAGGCCGCAAGCCTCTCCTGCTCGTCCTCCGCGGTCGCTGCTGTCGCCTGGCGGAAGTAAGGGGGTGGTGAGTCTCCTTACCGCTCCGCTGCTGTTTGATGATGTCCGGCTCCTCTAGGGTCGTCTCGGTCTCCGTCTCCGCCGCACTGGAAGTCACCACGGCTGTGAGACTCTTACGGGCCTCCGGCCGCACCAGCGCTCGCCGTCGAAGGTTTCCGGACTCGTCTGCTCCCTCTTGATGCCTTTGGGGTGGTTTGCCGGTAGGCGCATCGCCACCGATGTCACGCCAACCTCTTCCTCCGATGATATCAAGATCGGTTCCTCTGCTAGGGAGTCACCGGGTTCTTCTGCGATACAACAAGTGGGCATTGGTACAAAGCAGTCTCGCTCCGGTACCTCCACTGCTGTCGCGCTCTTCTCTGTCGACAGCTCGCTCAGTTTGGTAGCGGGCTGGGCCTTAGTTCCTCCCGCTTGAGTGTAACGGGGAACCAGGGCAGTCTTGTCTTTGCCTTCCGTCACCTCCGTCAATGTTCCCGGAGAGGCACCCCGCGGGGTCTCGATCAAAGGCCACGGCTCGTTCAGCCAAAGGTAAAACGTGCCACATTGAGGGCATCGGGCCTTGGTGCTAGGTACCCCGCCCGGTATCCCGCAGTGAACGCACAAACACCGGAGGTATTTGTGCTCAGCTACCTCCACTACCAGTAAGCCTCCTGGTAGTTGGTAAATCGAAGTATTCATCTCGGTCATGGTTCGCTCAGGGTTGGAACAGCTCAGTGTTTCAGCTCCTTGCTCCTCGAAGGCCAGACAAAAGTGAAGCTCTTCGCTCTGCTTCCGGTCCCTGCCTTCGCTGGGGAGGACTCTCCTTATTGGCTCTCCTGGGGCCTCCTCCCTCTGGTGGAATCCAGAGGCGGGGTCTTTTCTCCTTCAGTGTGATGTGGCTTGGCTTTCTGACCAGTCAGGGCACAGGTGGGTGGGCTTTCGGCTTTCGCGCCGCTCCGCTCCTCTTGCAAGGAATCTGGGTTTGGCGCCAGACTCTTGCACATTTCCAGCCACATTGTTCTCACTGTCTCTTTGCACAGATCACATGCTTGCTCCAGGATTGGCGGGAACCGCCATTTTAGATCGGCTCTCTTGCTCCGCGGAGCACATGTCGGGACGGACGCCATCTTGGATGAGCCCTCCAAATGTACATGTGCCCTATTCTCAGTGTCTACTGGGTATCTCGTACCTAGACACTGACTAACCTCCAAATGTGTGTTCTGCATTCTGTTTCTGTATCCCACTAATATGAGGTGGCTTTACCCCAGGCTCAGAGGAACTCCTCTCCTCCATGCACTGTACTCGGTGTCTACAATGCAAGTGCTCTGTGGTGCGTTTGTGTGGGTGATAGCTAGTGTACCTCTCCTTCCTAGGTATGGGCATCTCCTACTTTTGGCCACTCATAGCGCGGACCCTGGGCCATGGTCCCTGGACTAGTTAACAGGCTGACCCCCCCAGTTGCCTCACGCTATCTGCCTCAAGGGACTCGGACAGCTATAGCTATTCACCCCTCCTACGCCACCTCCTAAGGGCGCCCAGGGCGTACTGTGCGAGAGTCTACGCTCCCCTGACTACCCCCGGTATGTGCAAATGCGCCCTTCCTTCTCCAGCACTTGCATGAAGAGTGCATCTCACTCTTCCCGTTCCGCCTCGCTGTAAGCCTGACCTGTTCTGGCCTCTCAGCAGCTCGCCTCCAAATGTAACCCTTGTTCCCCCCCCCAGACTCATCTGTGGTGTCTAGGGTGCGTGAGGGCAGATTACATGTGTAGTGGTGGTGCATACCTGCGTGGAACAGGAGGGCCTGAGCTTCTCGCGTTGTTATTGGGGAGACAGGACCAGGATTCTGGGGTGGTAGCCTCCATGCTTTCTTAGTGGTGCAGAACCTCCATCTTCTATACTCCCAGGGATATGGGATAGGACCTGTACAGAAGAGTGAACCCTGGTCCCAGGGTGAATGCTCCCGACTCACACAACAGTCTTTGTATTAAAGTATTGTCTCTTTATTTGTCAGATCAGCGACTCCAAATGTAGTGGCGACCAGCAGCCACAACAACAACAGCAATATCTCGGTATTCAATCTCCTCCTCTCCTTCCCTCCAAGTCTCTCCTCCGACAGGATGGTCTGGGCTGGGGCGTTAATACCCCGCGGCCCACCTCAGAGGTTATCCTCTCGGTGGGGAATGGATTCTCCCCATCGTCCCAGGCTTGGGGTGAGGGGCATTGGTCCACCGGGTCTATGGTGCTATCAGCTCTACTCAAAGTGGCTGAGTCTCTCTGCTCCTGTACGACTGCACAGGTGAGACCGCACTGTCTCCTCCAACTCCTCGGACAGAACAGCACGAACAGACCGTCACTTACGGGAGCTGACTGCTAAATATAGAGTCAGCCCCACCCCTCATGATGTCAGCAGAACCTCCCCTCTGTCTCATGCCTGCAGCAGAGTCAGGGGCCTGCATCTACCATTCAGGGCAGGGCTTGGAAGGAGGAAAACCCATGATGACTACTGGTGCCTGCCCTTAACAGGACTTACCACAGTAGGAGTAAGATAGTTATAGCCTGTGCTGTTTACAGGGGGCTACACAATTTTAACATGCATCAGACATACACAAACACACACTCAGAAATGTATGTGTTTCAAGCGATTCAAGTCATTCTTACTTACCCTGATTCCAGTATGTCTGAAGAATAATGACATAACAATTGGCATTTATTTAATCCTCCTCTGCCATGTTTCATACCTAATAACTAGCAACAAATGTTGTTCAACTGTACATTCTCTCAGCTACAGTATAGTTGTAACCTATCATATTATAAAATGCATATGAATTTCAGAAAAACACATACTGTAAGCATACCTGAAAAAGAACCATGTTTGGTTTGGAAGCGTGTGCATTGTATGTTAGTCTAATAAAATGTATTATACTACAGTATTTTTTTCCATTTTAATTTTCACAAAATAAGATACCAGTATAATAGTTAAACAGTTAAATCTTGTTTGGCAACAATTTTTTATATTTTCTATACAGGATATACTGTATGCTTTTTCACCTGCTTTTACAAAACTTCACTAGGACTGCCCCATTGTCTCTAGTACCTCATGTGCTATCAGATTGCTCCTTTCTATCTGCCCTTAAGTCTTCCCTAAATACCCATGTGTCTCTGCTCACAGTAGGTTGTTAACTCCTCTGAACTTTAAAGCAGCAGCTCCTGTCCCCTGAAAACAATTTTCTTCCCCAACCTTCTTTGAATGTGTATCCCCCAGAGCTGAATCACAGTACCCCGAAGCTCCAGTTACCCCCCAGTTCCTGTGAAACAGATTTTTGTTGCCAGTAAATATCCACAATGTCATGTGTCAATTACATAAAGGAAGATGAATGCTGCACTCCCCAACAAAGAAAATAATGATAAATACCGGTGCTCCTGGTTCAGGAATCTCTGGGTGGTATTCCAAGTGAAATAGGAAGGAAGAGCCTGGGCACTACGGATTTCTGCTTGTGAAAAAAAGAATTTAGTAAGCCAGTATGATGACGTTTCGGCCCCTATGGCCTTTCTCAAATGCTAATGGCATGATGATTTGAGAAAGGCCATAGGGGCCGAAACGTCATCACACTGGCGTAATAAATTAATTTTTTCACAAGCAGAAATCCGTAGTGCCCAGGCTCTTCCTTCCCATGTGTCAATTACATCCCAGCTTTCCTTTGGCCACTGGAGTGAGGCTGACCTCGGGGACAATGTTGTTTTTCTTAACAAGTATTCTAGTGTGATAGATTAAACCCACAATACTTTGTGAACTGAAGGATCTGCAGAGCTCAGAATATCATTATTCAGTTCCCCAGTCTATATAAGTGTAATCCCTTCCTGGCTCAGGGGCTACACTATTGTTTAGTGCAGGGGAGCGCGAACTTTTTTTCCTGCGACTCCATGACGGCAATTCCCCCCTCTCCGTGCAACCCTCCCCCCCTCTCTCTTACCTTTGCTCCGGCGGCAGCGTCATGATGTCATGTGGCCATAGCAACGTAACGTCACATGACCTCGCGGCGTCATTTGATGCCACGGCGACGCATGTACGAAGCCACCAGAGCCAAAGTAAGTGAGGTTAACAGAGGCCTTCACCACTCCCCCGGCAGTTAATTTAAGTGCCTTCGGGAAGCGCGTGGGGCCTCTGTAAACCCCGCGCCCCCCGCAGTCAGTCTCGCGCCCCCCAGTTTGCGCACAGCTGGTTTAGTGCACTAGAGTAATCTCCCAGGAGCAGAATGCTTCAACTTTAGGGTCTTCCAAGAGTAGGGCAGCGAGCACGGTAGGACTCAGGAATCAGGGCACAGGGACTTTTGTAAAATAGCAAAAACTCTATATTGAATAGTCTCTCTACAATAATAATCAATAAACAGATATTAACTTCTCCCTCTGGTGATCTCCAGTGATTTCCCCAGGGCCCTTACCAGAGACGGCTCTATGCTTAAGATAGGAACACATAGTAGAAACAGGTAGGGTATCCCAGTTGACTTTCCCACAAAAGAACAATTCTATAAGGCGTACCTTGTTGCACACTGTGACGGTAGGGGATAGCCAGTCTTCATAATAAAGGTGAAATCCGACTGGTTACTCCTGAAAACCGTGGGTCCCTGGCAGCAAAGTAGCATCATAAGTCAAGGGCACTGTATGTATACCTAAAACCTGTCCTGATTATGTGGTTTACCTTTTCCCCTTATGAAATAAAAATGGGATTTCGGGAGTGGGAGTTTCAAGGGGGATATTTGAGTCAGAGTGTGTTTAGATTCTGTGTAGGAGTTCCTGACACAAAGTTACCAGTGGTCCTGTAATTTTCACCGACGTGCAGGCAGGATCTGCGTGTACGGGATGAGAATTACACCGGGGCTACACAGTGTCCCCCAGAAACCTCGTTTTTGACCCCAAATATCCCTGACCCATTTCCCCCATATGTATAATGTTCCCCAAGAGTTATAAAGTTTAATAAAACAGTGAATTATGTTTTATACCAAGTGTATTAATCTCTATACAGTCAGCCCGGGCATTTACATAGGTGTCGGGATGTCTGTATAGAGATCGTGGATCAAGGGAAGTTAAGAGGTGTCAGAAAAGTTTGGTGAGCAGGGGAGGACGTAGTACTGGGTCCAGAGAACAAGGAGCTTCCCGCAGGGAAGACACTTGGACTGCCAGACCTGGTAGAGCCAGCCCAGCGGGAGGCAATGGGTTGGCTGGGGCCGCTGCTCGTAGGCACGATTCCCATCAGCCAATTCGTATTTCTCTCTCGCCCGGCTTTCTGAGCCGGATTGACAAACCCCCTCCTCTGATGTCAGCAGCCAGACGAGCCCCCATTCTGATTGGCTTGCTGAGCTACGATCTGTCCGCTGATTGGTCGCCCGTCCCTTCTCCATGTTAGACATAGCACACGAGGTCTATGTAAGGGGACTGGCTGATCAGATGACCAGACGATTTAAGGCATAGGCCGCGCTTATTGTGCTGGCGATGCAACCGATGATGTTACCCGTCGCCGTAGCCACCAGCGAAAGTTATAATTGGCTTTTCAGTAACGTCACTAAAGGGGGCGGGCCGTGGTCTCTGATTGGTTTAGAGACCGTGAAATGTGGCGACTGTCTCTAAAAAAACAAATAGACCCGGCTCCAAAAAAAATTGCCGTGCCGTCGCTCCATCGCCGTCACGCTTATGACAAAGTCAATTGATTTGATTCGGAGCGACGTCGCAAGGCACTATAAGCGCAGCCTTAGGTCGGTGAGGCAAGAGGGATCAATCCGTTCACCAGTATGTACAGATAAGATTAATACATAGGTGTATAGGAGGAGAATATAATGAACACAGCACTGATCCTAATAGGATCAAAAAAGATCCTCCAAATTGTTGCACTCAATGTATGCTTTACAGGAACAATGGTCCAGCAGATAGTTTTTCTGCAGATGGCTGTCAGATAGACAATAGGATCAGTAATTAAAATTAAAGCATACCATGGGGGCTATGCACTAAGCAGTGATAACTGCTTTTAAGAGCGATAAGTGCCTTTTAAGACCGATACTGCATGCAGCGTAATTCACCAACCAGTGATAACACTGCAGTATCGCTCTTAAAAGGCTTTTTTTCAGAAAAAAAGCAAGTGAAAAAAAAAATTGTCCGATCAGGCAAAAAACGGCATTTTGCCAATCAGCGAGATTCACTAAGCAGTGAAAAGAAATCTGATTGGTTGTTGTAGACCATGTGACAAAGTTTTTGGGGTAAAGGATGTGACGTCATCCAAAGGGAGTCACATGGTCTACAACAACCAATCAGATTGGGGATATAGTTCCACAATCTGATTGGCTGAAGTACCATGTGACGCCAGCTATGTTGCTTTTGGTGACGTCATGTTAAAGGGAAAGGAAGTACAGCCATTCTGATTGGCTGGCTTCATTTCTTTTACATGATGTAACCAAAAAAAACAAGCACATGGTTTTCCCTGGCCAATCAGCTGGTGTGTGAACCATTTGCCTCAAATGTGACATCGTAGGCCTATAAAAGCCTTTGCAGTCTCATTTGACGGCAAGAAGCCAAGGAGGGAGGACCTCCTTCTCCATTAGAAGTACAAGGGCGTGCCAGCTGAAGATGGATGAAGATGGATGAAGATGAAGAAGATACAGATGAAGAAGAAGACCCCGGAAGACCCCGAAATTGGATTACAATTTACAGATGAAGAAAAAGAAAGAAGAAAAGAACTTTAGATTTTTTGTACCTGGCCCGTTCCTGTTTAAGTTCGTGGATTGGTTCGAGAGCTTGTGGTGTCCCCGGGAATTGGAGGGTGAACACATCTAAAGGAAAAAAATTGAATGTATATTATTTTTATTTTACAGGTTTTTTCATTGGATTTTTATTGGATTTTTTTAATGCCCATTCAATGCCACTGTATTTATGCATGTGTCTTTATGGATATACATACATACATACAGGTACAAGCAATGGTTGTTTTGCCAACTGCATGCTTTTATGTATTTTAAATGTATTTTGGTACTTTGTTTTTTATTTTTAACGCTTATTTATTTTGTGTTTGGATTTTGTATGCTGGCATTTTTTAATTGTTTAGTTCCGGCTTTTGATTGGTGTTTGCTTTTTAATGTTGGATACTATTTTGACATTTCATTTTGAATTATGATGTTTATTTGGATATTTATTTTATTTATTCATGGTTTTGTTTTGGTGTGTGAAAGGTGTGAATAAATAAGACACATATGAGGATCATTTGCAGGATAACATACAGTATAAGTTTATTTCAGTGCACAAATAGGAGAGAGTTTCAAAATAAAACTCTCCGAACTAAATACTGGAATACAGGCCCTATTTATATCCAAAATAATAAGCCCACGCCCCTTATACGAGGTTGCGTGTGCGTCACTACGTAAGCATATACGATAAACAAAATATGAATATGAACACATTGAGTTAATAGCATTACTATGAGACACATATTAAAAATGAAATTACTCAGCTAATATTCCTTATACAGTCCGGTGACCAATTCTCTACATACGGGACTTCATGGGCACCTCCCTCGGAATGCGAGACCTGTGTTATCTATATTTTATTTTCATAACATTGGCACTTTTCTCCCCTCTTCAAGGTCTTGTGGCTTAGCTGAACAGCTTGTTATCACTTTAAAAATTAGAAGCAAAACAAAATCTCTTTCAAACTTCCATTCTCATTCCCTGTTCATTCAGACAAAATGACAATATTAGGCACCTAAGATGGATGCTGACTTAAAATGGCTTCTTAGATCCCAGTGCTGTTATGTCAGACCTCCCCCCTCCCTTACATCATATTCTCACTTTGTCACTCCCTCCTTTTTTATTCTTAAAACATAGCTTTTGAGAATTAAGGTTATGATGTTAGTCCAGGGACACATAGACAGACTCGTATTGTATTCTGGGGTGCTCCATCATCTGATATTGCTCATTGGTATAACTCAGAGGACAAGGGCATGTGCCCTTCACTGTCAGTCTCATAAGGCGCTGTGGCCCCAACATGTCTTTTGGAGTTGAATAACTGTGATCGGCATCTTCTTTCTTCAAGGGACTGCTGTTTCTGGCATCTGAAAAGAGTGGCATCAGATTGGAAGAGGGGGTAGCACATTTGTGGATCATACCTCTGCAACACGTGACACACACATATATGACAACAAGTAACATCCCCACACACACTAAAGCATTCATAAGTTTTTGCTCCAAGTGATCTAAGCATCCACCCAATGGGTGATATTCTGTCACTTCCCTTTCTAAGCCTCTTTTGAATCTCTTCTATTTCATCTATTTCATGCTGCACATTACCACTCTGATCTTGAATGAAAACACAGCATTGTTCTTAAATCAAAGCACATACCCCTCCTTTTGAAGCTAAAACATAGTCTAAAGCAATTCTGTTTTGTAAGGCCGTAAGCCTGATCTGAACCTGTTCTTGGTTTAATGACGAAATTAAAAACTGCAAAATTAAGGCCCCATCCTTCCTGTAAATTGTTATCTGACTGAACATACATACACAGGTTTCATTGGTTGGTGGAGACACTTGACCCATAAATTGATTCTTGTTCCTAGTGTGTGATACACCCTTTAAAGAGGCTGGCTTAAAAAATGGGAAAATACAGAAATTATACACATAATACTAAAAACCTTATTTTATGCAAGCAACCTTTCTTTGGGTATGCAGTTGCTAGATAAAAGAAATGGCATCTATTTCTATCGTCATATATTTTCAGAATCATCACAACATTCTATTACTGAGAATTTAAGGGGGTTGGTATCGGTGGAAGCGAATGCGTGACCTGCACGCATTATATACGTCATTCACTCAGAATATCAGAACAGACAATGTCTGCGATGGTCAAAATGGCTGACTTATGATCCTTTCCTTGTGGCTGACACATGCCCCTGGGTGACCCCCTCCTTTCGGTGGAGGTGAAACAGACTTCTGGATCAAAGTTTTGCTGCACATGACACATACATAGAGAGTGATGAGTACTGCCAAAACACATACAAGAGCTTTCACAAGCCACGCTTCCAGGAAACCAATCCTCCCATCAAGGCTCAATTGTACATATATCTTAAATTTCTAACTTAAACACACTCTAAAAAAAATATTGAGTCTTTGAACAAATGAAAATAAATGTTCTGATTAAGACCGGGCCTTAGCCTGGTGTCTTATTTTCCTCGGGGGTTAACGGTTAGAGTTTTGACTCGGCAAGACGTTAACTTGATGTGACTTTAGGTGACCTTGGTCTTTGGTGGAGCTGGAATGAGCTTTACGTGCTTTGGGTCCAGGAAAAGAACTCTGCCACTTTAATTGATGTATTGGTGGTTAGTATAGGCCTTTTCATCTGGGATGAAGAGCATGCTTGCGTAGGAAATATGTGACTATTAACCCCATCTCGAGTAGGTGCACTTTCAACTTTGCCTAGAGAGACTCAAAAAATGTATTAGTTACATACAAGACTTATTGCTTTATTACCAATAACATGGTCCTTAATTCGTTCCTTTGGACTGCTGATAGTCACAAGTCATCCCATAAGTGTCTCATAGGGAGATAATTTATACCTAGGAATAAATTCTTGTATCAATGTGTTTACTCCTGTCTTAGCATCTGCATATAGACAGAGGTATTCCCTATTAATGTTCCTCAAATTAAAACTAAGTAGCCAATGGGAACCTGACTTTGATACAATCTAAGTTCCTAAGACTTGATGCCCCATCCATTGCCAAACTAATTGCTTCCATAGTTAATTTTATCCTGTCTGCAGGCTATATCCCTTAAACCTGGAAAACTGCCAGAGTTTGTCCCAATCTTCAAAAGTGGGGACAAAAAAACACTGTCTCAAACTACAGGCCAATCTCTGTTCTCTCAATACTATCCACAGTCATGGAGAAATATTCACCCCCAATTAAGCAATTATTTTACCCATACAAATTTCCCTAGCCAATCCCAATCTGGCTTTTACCCAAACACTCCACTGTAACTATTCTGCTAAAAATTTGAAATGCCTTGTATATAATGTATACCCTGTTCACTTATGTAACTGCTTTTGCAACTATGTATCCCCTGTATTTAACCCTATGCACAAGACACACCCACAAATGAGAGGTGACTCCAATTTCACCACTTCCTAGCAAACCATTCTAGATTACACAGCAATTTTGACAATAATCACTGCTTATGGACACCTTTGAAAAAAATAAATGGTTAAAAGTTATAACATACAGGCTACCCCGCTTTAACATACGCAATGGGACCGGAGCATTTATGTAAAGCGAAAATGTACTTAAAGTGAAGCACTACCTTTTTCCCACTTATCGATGCATGTACTGTACTGCAATCGTCATATACATACATAACCGATGTAGATAACGCATTTGTAGCAGGCTCTATAGTCTCCCTGCTTGCGCACAGCTTCGGTACAGGTAGGGAGCCGGTATTGCTGTTCAGGACGTGCTGACAGGCGCATGCGTGAACTGCCGTTTGCCTATTGGGCGATATGTCCTTACTCGCGAGTGTACTTAAAGTGAGTGTCCTTAAACCAGGGTATGCCTGTACATCACATATTCAGTTAATAGACAAATGATTTTGTATAAGACTTAACACTAATGTCTTGCAATATATAATCTCTTTGCACAGTGCTGAGCACACGGTCAGCCTTATATTTTTAAAGACACTCCGCATTTCACTAAGAAAAAAATAATAATTTTATAAGACTTGTTCCCGGGCAAAAAGCCATCTTGTTTCTGGGCGTTTCGCCAATTGACCCTGAACAGATAAGATAACGGCACACAACGGCTTCTTCCTACATAAAATAATAATTATTGGATTGGAACTTTTGCTAAAAGTTTAAATAAAGGGAGCTTTATCCAGAGCCCTAAGAACTACATTTTTTATGGCCTCTCTGTATCCATTCTTTATTATTTTTGTCTGCAGACACACAACCTCTAATGGCAAATTTTGAGAACTTTGGTTTCCCATTATTCTCCTGCTACAGTAATCACATTTAATTGACCTGTACAATACTCCTGATACAATAATCAGCGCAAGCTGATTGCTTACAACTCTTTTGGCATGTTATTGTTCTGAAATATGCAAATAAGGACCTTGTAATAGGGGAGTTATCCCTGTTCAAGTAATGTGCCTCTAATCCAGCAGTGTGGTGGTTAACTGATGGTAGTCAATTAACAAACACCACCTGCCTGATTAGATTGCTTAGAAAAGCCTGTCTTTTGAGACAGGAAGTGAGACTCCTTAGCTCACACCTGAGCTGAACTTGGAGACACTTGTCTTGAGCCCTGACAGAAGAAACAGCAGAGCTGCTTTCAAGACACAGGGGAAACTTCTAAAACCTGAACGCTGACACACCCTGAGGAAAAGGGAGCTGAACCAGGGACAGAGAAGATTTTCCCTCCAAACCGCAAGGAACAGATAAGACTTTCATTTATGAGACTTCTTATATTTGCTTAATTCATGCTATATGTTTGGGGCTGGGAGACATGCTTATCTAAGGGAGTTGTGAACTGCATAGTATTTCACTAGAAATACTCCCAAGTGAATAGAAGCTTTGTTTACCCCTTGTTTGGATGGTTTGGACAGGCTTTTCTAAGCAATTTAATCAGGCAGGTGGTGTTTGTTAATTGACTACCAGCAGTTAACCACCACACTGCTGGATTAGAGGCACATTACTTGAACAGGGATAACTCCCCTGTTACATACCTCCCCTGTTTGTGGGAAGCTCGGGCTAGCCACAGCCAAAGCCCATCCTTCCACTCTCATTCTAGATATCTCTGTGACTTGAATGAAAGTGGATGGAGGAAGAGAACCCTCAGTCCTGCTGGGATTGGAGCCCTTTCTCCAGTTTATTCGTGTCTCCTCCTGAAGGTGCTTGAGATCAGCACCCCTCAGTCGCTCGAGGAGGACTTTTTCTAAGTATAGTCTTTTTGCTAGGTGCGTGGTCATGAGATTTCCCTCGCGTCGGGTACTCGTCTTATTGTAGGCATACTGTATGGCAGCAGTTGCAGATCGTTTAAAAACAGCCCTTTGAGTTTTCCGCTCTTGAAGCTGTCTCTCTGCCCTTTTCCCACTCAATGGGGTTGCTAGTTCAGCCTCTTTGGGGTTAAGTTGCAATTCCACACCCACTTCCAGAGAATGTCCCATCTTTTCAGCTTCATCAGCTAAGGATTCTTCTGGTTTTGATTCAGCATGTGTACCTTCTTTTGTTGCCTGTTGGGTGGCTGAAGGTTTTGCTAGTGCTTGTTTAGGTGGTTCAAATTTTGCAACCTTGTCTTTCAGATGAGCGGTATTCCCAGCACTCATTGTACCCATGTCTTCATGGGTTTTTGAGGCTGTGGAATACTGACCCTTAGTCAGGGTCAATACTTGTCCATGTAGGACTGTAATCTCATCCGCGAGAGATCCCTGTTTTTTGAGTGCATCTTGCAAGTCTCTTCTCAGGGAATTTATCTGCACGCTTTGCTTTCTCTGAGCTTGCTTCCACATTTTTATTGCATTGTGAAGCACTATGAATTTCTTTGCTCGGGCCACAGTTACTTGTTTCAGTTTCTGGACCTTCTTGTGCCGAGTCACCCGGGTTCTAAGCTTGGCCTCTAGCGATGCTTTGGTGACACTCAGGGTAGCCTTCAGTTTCTCATGCTGCTTTGCGGGGACATACTGGGTCATCAGACGTTCCTGCAGCACTTGAATTTCTTTAACAGCCTGCAGATTTTCTTCCTGCAGAGTTCGATGCTTCTCCTCGAGGTGCGTACGCAGACCTTGCAGTTGGTTCTGCAGTCGGTGCTCTGCTTCAAACTTCTTACCTTCCAAAAGTCTATTTATTTCCTTAAGCTCGTGCAGCTTTTCATTCTTTTCCTTGACTTCGTCTGTCAACTGAAAATTTTCTTCTTTCAGTTTTAAGTTTTCTCTTTTTAATCTTGAATTTTCTCCTTTTTCAGTCTCTGTACTATTCAGGGCCTCTTTGCAGTCCTCATTCCATTTACGCACATCTGCTTTGAGAATAACAGTCTCCTGGGTTGAGACTTCATCTCTAGGTTGAGGGTCTGAAGCTCCTTCTGAGAGACTTTGAGATCTGTATCAAGATTGACAATAGTTTCTTTAGGTATGTCCAGCTCCTCAGTGAGACTGTGTAGTTCCTTTACTGGAAACTTCCAGATCTGTGCGGCAGCTGTTGGTCTCATGATGTTAGGCATCCAGTGCTCTGCGGAGTGTCTGAAACTCTTTCTGAGATACGTCCACCTCTGTCCGGACATTGTTGACCACCTGTTGTGAGGCATTCAGCTCTACGCGAAGAGTGTGAACCTCTTGCTGAAAGACTGTCATCTGCTTCAGTGCCTCCTCATACTTCCGCTTCAGCTGAGTCATCATTTTATCAGATTGGCTCTGCTTTTCATCCATGGCGGAAATAGTAGCATTTGCAGGATCTAGCTCAGTCTTGAGATCGTCCAATTCTGTCCTGGCTAAAGAGTACATTGCGAGCACATGTTCCCGTAGCTTCACATTATTTTTCAGTAGCTCCGTGTAACCATCTTTCTTTTGTTTCAATTGTTCACGGAGTATATCACAGTCACGCCTGGCATTTTTCAGGGCATCCTCAAGGCTGGTCAAGGGATCGACATTCACTGGTTCTTGCTCCGCTTCCCTGGGATGGTTGGTTGAGGGTTCCTCACTGTTGGCACCGGACAGACACTTCTTTGGGGTACACGACTTCTGCCTTGGGCCCTCTGGATATTCGGTTAACCGCGGGACGAATTCTCCATTTTCTCTATGCTGCAGGGCAACTCAGCCCCCCTTTTCCTCCACAGGATCTGCGGACGTGTCTGTTCCTTCCACGGTAAGTGAAGAACCGCTTTTCTTTTTCCGCCTTTTTGATTTGGATGACACCGTCCCTTCAGGGATACTGGGGTCTCCATTTTCATTTAAAATTTTAGCAGCGTCAATGGATCCACCCGGCTTTTCTTGCAACTGTAATAGCTGATGGACATATTCGGTGATCTACTGCTCCCGCTCTTTCTCCTGCTGATCATATTCGTCATCAAAGGAGCGGTCTTTTCGGTTCGTGCTGAGTTCAGGCACCCCCACCATTCTTGCGGTGTTTTGTGGGTGTGACTCGGTTCGGTTTCCCCATAAGAGATGTCTTTCTTCCTCTTTATTTAACTGGAAGGGCCACACTTCCGTGGGGTAGGGTTCATTACAGGAACGCTTCATCTTGTCCTCCATTTTTAGGCTATTAGGTGTAATTTTCTTCCTGACCTCAGGAGGCACTATTGCAGCTGTTGCCACTGTATTTGCTAGAACCCCCAATTGTGGTAGTCCTACAGGTGGGCATATTTTGCTTGTAGAGGTCGTAGCTCTCACAGGCATCTCTGTAGAATTTTTCTTTCTTTGATAAGTTTTACAATATCAGCAGTGCTGTGCATGCATTTTCTCTCATCAGGTATACAAGATGTGCAGTTGCTAGGTAAAACCGTCTATTTGCTTTACACCATTTACTTGCTAGGTACAAAATCTCTGCTTCAACCAAATAATGTGGTTTTCTGCTTAAGTTCAGTCTCAACTTTGGGTATTATGACATTCACTCTTCACACTTTGGGATACCTTTTACACAGTTCAGCAATTCCTTTTTTTATCTAGTAGGCAATTTTACCCTCAGCACTTGTTTACTGAAAATTCCCCTTCTTTAGCACAGTCTTGCATCAATTTTCATATTTTTCTGCATATACTCCATTCATAACTGGTAGTCCTATGCGGTGTGGCAGCCTTTACTTGCAGAATCAGTACCGGTCATGGGTCACCATTTGTATTCACTGCTTCATCTAAACATTTGAAAATAACGCCTATCCCTTTCAAGGGCTAACTCACTTCTTGAACCCTGACTATGGCTGGAAGGCAAACCCCCTATTTCAATGACCATATTACACTTTATTGTGATAGGCAAATAAGGTTCACCTGCTTCAGCAGTCTCTCTCTCTCTCTCCTCTTGGGATTGGGGAAAAGAGTCCATCTGTGGTTTTCTAAGTTTCAGTGCAGTGGTGTGTATCACTTTAACTCTGATCTCTGCTGCATGAGATTTTTTTTAAGTTGCTCAGACTGTTTGTAGGCAAAAAGCATAAAAAAAAATTCACAGCCAAACTCCGGGTTCCTTAACTTCAAGAACCCCCTCTCGTGCCACTTCGGGCACCATATGTAGGCGGACGCTCACAGAGGTATGCAAGGGAGACTGATTATAGTGAAATTAAATAAGCCTTTTATTGCGCCTGTTTCCTTAACATCAGGAAACTATCCAAACAAGGGGTAAACAAAGCTTCTATTCACTTGGGAGTATTTCTAGTGAAAAACTATGCAGTTCACAACTCCCTTAGATAAGCATGTCTCCCAGCCCCAAACATATAGCATGAATTAAGCAGATATAAGAAGTCTCATAAATGAAAGTCTTATCTGTTCCTTGCGGTTTGGAGGGAAAATCTTCTCTGTCCCTGGTTCAGCTCCCTTTTCCTCAGGGTGTGTCAGCGTTCAGGTTTTAGAAGTTTCCCCTGTGTCTTGAAAGCAGCTCTGCTGTTTCTTCTGTCAGGGCTCAAGACAAGTGTCTCCAAGTTCAGCTCAGGTGTGAGCTAAGGAGTCTCACTTCCTGTCTCAAAAGACAGGCTTTTCTAAGCAATCTAATCAGGCAGGTGGTGTTTGTTAATAGACTAACAGCAGTTAACCACCATACTGCTGGATTAGAGGCACATTACTTGAACAGGGATAACTCCCCTGTTACAGACCTGTCACGAGACTGTTCCCCAATCATATTTTTTCACCATAACTATACCCAAGAAAACACTTGAATTACTTCAGCGGGTCCAACCCAGTCCTGATAAACCTTATACCTTTATAACATGGATACAGATAAGACCTTCTAAACAGATATCCATAAATAGACTCACTTGGTATGTTAATGACAAGACAGAGCAAATGTACAATCAGGGACCCTTCTTGCTCAGACAACAAAAAATATTTATCACAACCCAGGACGGTCTGAAAACAATCCCTTAAGCATACAAACACTCACCTTCATCACCAAAACACCAAAACTTTTAACGGGACTCCACCTTAGTCCCAATAAAACTTAACAACTTTTACACTTTAAAATGGATATAGGAACAGACAAATAAACTTATTTGGAAACTGGGAGGTAATCCGTCAACCCAGATTGGGACACTCTCCAAAACACATCTCTCTACACATCACTCAAAACAACTTTTTAAACTCAGGCTTTCCTCAAAAGGTATTTAAAACCAGAGACAGAACATAAAACACAGACAAAGCTCAGTTTTAGCACATCCAGTGAGACTCATACACGGTACAGTGCCTAAATATATATGTATTATTATATTAGCGTTAGGGACCCCTGATATGTGGTCTGCTGTGGCGTTGGCTCAGGGGCTTACAACAATTTTGGCCAAAAATGTCAAACTAAAAGACCATTTTACTTATTAGATATTTTTACATATATATTTAGGCACTGTACCGTTTATGAGTCTCACTGGATGTGCTAAAACTGAGCTTTGTCTGTGTTTTATGTTCTGTCTCTGGTTTTAAATATATATTGCCATGCTCAGTAGCACTCCTCTGTGACACTCATATGCTTATATATATGTTGTGGTCATTTTGGGGGTTCAATAGGAGCTTGTTAGGTGTCCAGTATGTTTTACAATTCTTGTCCAGCTAGTCATGGCTGATTGGAGGGTGGCAACCTCCTTCCTAATTTAAGCTCACCCCCTCCCACATTAAAATGGTTATGGGCTCACTCCATAGCATCTTCCACTCAGGGGAACTTGCCTGCTTGCAGTTTGGCTGTGACATCTCTAATACAGAGTGCTTTTCCTGGTAATGTACAGGTTAATAAAAGCTTCAGTCAGACTTAGAACTTTGCAACTAATATTGACAGATTTACTATAAATCATTCTTCCTGTTATTACACAGGTTATTAAGAATTTATATTAGCGTTAGGGACCCCTGATATGTGGTCTGCCGTGGCCTTGGCTCAGGGGCTTACAACAATTTTGGCCAAAAATGTCAAACTAAAAGACCATTTTACTTATTAGATATTTATACATATATATTTAGGCACTGTACCGTGTTTGAGTCTCACTGGATGTGCTAAAACTGAGCTTTGTCTGTGTTTTATGTTCTGTCTCTGGTTTTAAATATATATTGCCATGCTCAGTAGCACTCCTCTGTGACACTCATATGCTTGTGGTCATTTTGGGGGTTCAATAGGAGCTTGTTAGGTGTTCAGTATGGTTTCCTCAAAAGGTGCCTTTTACCTTGATTCTTATGAGCGCTCAGGTTTGAGTGACGAGGAGTGGTTTTTTCAGGTGCTCAGCTTCCGGTATATTCGGTTCCTATTCGGAGCGCCATCTGTGAAAGGTGTGAATAAATAAGACACATCATCTGAGGATCATTTGCAGGATAACAAATAAGTTTATTTCAGTGTACAGTGCACACATAGGAGAGAGTTTCAAAATAAAACTCTCCCAACGAAATACTGGCATAAAGGCCCTATTTATACCCAAAATAATAAGCCCACGTCCCCTATACGAGTTTGCGTGTGCCTCACTACGTAAGCATATGTAACCCATATCCCCATCCTCCAATCGCAGATAGAGTGCAGGTGAGGGGAGCTATATGTATTACCCAGTGTGGTGCTCTACCTGTTAGGCTCACAGGAGGCCTAAGCCTCCACCATGGAGAGCCTGGGGCATGTGTAATGATATGGATAACCTCGTTCTTGTTGCAGCGCCTCCACCTGCGATGGCTCCCACCTGAGGGGGAGTGGTTCTTCGCAGGGCAAATATATATCACTCCGCACACACAACATGTAAAACAACCAATGACTTTACTATTGCAACCATAAGCTTCATATATCAACAGGTGTCCCTCCCTAGAGGATACACTAACTACTGCGTCTCGCAGGACGCTACCCCTTTCACCGGGTGATCCCACCCCATGTACAATAACCACACACAGTGTTCCCCCACCCTTAAGGGAGATAGATATGTGTGACTGCGCAGCCACTATGTCCCGTATGAATATATGGTATAGTTGGTGCACTTGGTGATGGTTACCTGCCGAGAACTCCAGTGCCCAGGCCTGCCAAGGAACTTCACAAAGGATCAGATGCCGGTTGGATACAGGAACTACCGTCCGGGGCGATCGCACCCGGATTGCTGCTGCAGTGACAGCGAAGGTCAGAGCCCAAACCTCTGGATGGACGCGCAGCGTCTGCTGGGTCCCTAACTGGCTCTGGATAGTAAAGGGCAGGGTCCCTAACCTGGGGCCTGTCCCAACACAACTCAAACTCAGGGTGGCTAAGGGCTATCTGGGGCCTTGGGGGCTGCTGGCTAGTGCAGGGAGTCACTGACTCCTGCACCCTACCTCCTTCCCCTAGCTTCTCCTGGCGCCGACTGCCTCTCTCCTCAAAACCCCGCCAAATGTATCCATTCTCCCTGCAGGGCAATCCTCCAGCCCTACTGGCCACTCTGGGGCACCTGGTGCCTTCCACCCTTAGCCTCACGGGAATTGCAGTCCCGTGGGGGCCTCTATACCATTGGGGCCGCGTGCGCGATTCAACTGCGCCTGCGTGACTGTCTAATGGCCGCCGCAGCTCCCTACCCTTATCCATGCATGTGCGATTGCAGCGCATGCGTGCACAACCACAATGGCAGCCCCCGCTAGCTGGGTGCGCCGCCGAGACTCCTAAGGCTCGGAACGCTCCCTGCTCCGGCCCCCACCTTTGGAAGCAGCCGGCGGGTCCGCCGCTGGCTCCGGTGGCACCCACGACCGCAATGCCACAATGGAGGGGGGTCTCTAGGAGCTACAGGGGACCGGGGCTACACATATAAGATAAACAAAATATGAATATGAACACATTGAGTTAATAGCATTACTATGAGATACATATTAATGTAGCCTGGAGCTCCCGTGGCTCCTGGAGACCCCCCTCCCTTGGTGCTTCCAAGGGTGGGGGCTGGAGCAGGGAGCAGCGCGGCTTTCCCCGCCTGCGGCCGGTTGCCGGGGACGCGATCGGGCCGTTGCTAAGGCCGCGATCGCGTCTCTAAGGTCCCGGCGGCCGGTGAAGCAGGGCGCCGCCATTGCGCTGCGGGTTGCGCATGCGCAGGGACGCGATAGCGTGAAAGGCCCCCAGATAGCTCGCGCGAGAGCAGGGATAGACCAGGGAAGGTTGAGGCAGCTAGAGGAAGCTTGCGCACGCGCAGGGCAGGGGAGAGAAAGCCCGCGAACCCCTAGCCATTCAGGTAAGGCTCTGAGCTGGGACTACAGATCCCATGAGCCTCTGTATGCCCCACGTGACACCAGGGAGCCAATAGGGCTTAGGATGTCCCTGCAAAGTAGATACATTTGGCGCGCAGGGACCATGTTAGAGAGCAGTCAGAGACCGGAGCAGCCCAGGGAAGGAGGTAGGGTACAGGAGTCCAGGAGTACATTGCCAGTGCGGGGGCGGCAACCAGAGGCGGGACGCACCGGTACGGAGGCGGAGCACTGAGAACATCCGCGCGAGGAAGTCCTGACGTCAGAGCGGAGGCGGGACCTTGGGACTAAGATCGCAGACGGCGGAGGGAACGCGCACCGCGCATGCTTTGCACGTCATGGCCGGAGGAACGGGAGCGTGCCCTGCGCCCAGGGACAGGAGAGGGTGAGGGGAGCCGTGCAGTACCTGCGTGCCGCGCGTAAGTGCCCCTGCTATGTTGCCATTCTTGAGTGCCATGGGGAACAGGTGGGCGCGTAAGAGTTAAGGGAACAGAGGCCCCAGAATGGCGAATCCTCACAAAAGGTTTATTTACTTTATTTATGCTGGCTGGCTAAAGTTTAATTTTATAATGGGAAAATGCACTATTTTCCATATCTGGATAATAGTTATTTTGCCCATTACTGTACTGTATGTGTTGGGGGGGGAGAGGGATGTATTTATTACAATGTATTGCAATAAATAATTTTGCCACAGTGTTGGTCCCCGCTGGCCAGCGGGTACCACCCAAGGGCTACCAGACACCTGCGGGAGCACCTAAGGAACCCTGAATACCCATGGGGACCAACCGAGGGCCCTCAGTCACCCGAGGGAACCACCTGAGGACCCCCGAACATCCGCGGCTTCTGGTATCAATCATGTGGGGGTAGAGGAGGTGGGTATTAGTTGTATTTTAAATGTTTATTGTGAGTAGCAGCTGTTTTAATATCTACTAGAGTAGATGAGCATGGGGTCTCCGGAGCAGAACCGCATTGATTTGAGGTCCGGGGACACCTGCTTCCCGAGATACAGGCCCCGTTATGGGGTTCCAGTATCTCCTATGCATCTAAATGTGTTAAATGTCCCGCGTCACGTGACCATGGCAATAAAATGCATAGGGGCATGTATCTCGGTTCTGCTTCGGAGACCCCCTGCTCATCTCCCCTAGTATTACATTTTTTATTAAAAAACATTCTTTTCTGGCGAGACTTGCGCAGGGAGTGGCGGCTCTATTTGAGCAGCTCTCTCTGCAGCTGAAAGAAATCGCCGGGTGAGGCCTTTTCAGAGAGGCGATCATCACGCCGCCGGCTACTCGCCCGTTTTGGGAATTTTGCTATCACAGGAAATCGAGGCTTTCTGAATACCATGATAGCAACGCTCAAAAAACAGGCGATTTAAATGGCCTGGCAATTTTTTTTAATCAACGCTTATAGCATAGGCCCCATAGGCAGGTAAGAATGCACTGATTTTATCACTGTTTAGTGAATAAGCCCCTAAGTCCTGCTTTTCGTGGCCAAGTCCTTAGTGAACGCAGCGGAAGAAGGCGCTGCCGAAAGTAGTTCTGCGTCTTTCTGGACAAGGTCCGGCTTGGGTAAACTTTCCTGAAACAGGTGCCCTGCACCTACTGTATTTGAGGCTAGGGGCCTCATGCAGTAAGCGCCGGAAAAATTGCTCTCGCCAAGTGTTCCTTATCGGCATGATGTTGCCGATTTTCCCTCGCCGTATGCAATAAGTGCCGAATCCCTTCCGAATCAAGCCGAAAACATTTGTTCCCACTATGGCCATGATTTGCCGATCACACACATGTGTATCGGCGTGCATGGCGAGGTGGTGTTAGGTTCGCCAATGAAACTTCTTTCGGAATCAGCCGAAGCAAGCATGTTTTGATTGAGCGGCCCATTTAAAGGCAGCGTGTATTTTTATTCATTCTCTGTGTTGTTAGGAGAGAGAGAGAGACACACAGAGCTGGGCGATTTGCATATTTCAGATTGACAGAGAGAGTTGCTGTGTATTGTGATAGGTTTGTCCTGTGTTGTTTTGTTAACATCTTTGTGTTGTGTTCAGTTTGTAAGTGTTCAGTGCGATTGTGTTTAAATTTCTTTTCTGTTCTTTGTGAGTGCTATAGGTATGGCCGAAAGGTGTGGGAGGAGTGATGCTGGTGTGAGTGGTACTGGTAGTCATGTGAGTATGCGTCTGAGTGAACATAGGATTCAGGGGAGTGCTGTTGCTGCGAGTGCGAGTGGTGTTGCTGGGAGTGCGAGTGGTTTTGCTGTGAGTGCGAGTGCTGGTGGTGGCTCTGTTGCTGGTGCTGCTGGGGTGTCTGTTGCTGGTGCTGCTGGGGTGTCTGTTGCTGGTGCTGCTGGAGTGTCTGTTGCTGGTGCTGCTGGGGTGTCTGTTGCTGATGCTGCTGGGGTGTCTGGTGGTGGGATGGTTGGTGGTGGCCCACTTTTGGAGTCTCTTCCATTGGAAGAAGGAGAGTCCAGTCAGCAGCAGCCAAGCTCTGTGGCTGCACGTGGTCGGAAGAAACGTGTGGAGCGGCCACGTAATCCTCGTTTCAATGATGAGGAAAACAGAGTTCTTGTCACAGGGATTTTGGAGCACTATGACTCTCTGTATGGGCATTTAGTAGAACATACAGAACACCTACAAGCTCAAATTGAACCCCCAAAATACCCACAACATATATATAAGCATATAAGTTTCACAGAGGAGTGCTACTGAGCATGGCAATTTATATTTAAAACCAGAGACATAACATAAAACACAGACAAAGCTCAGTGCACATCCAGAAAAACTTATATACGGTACAGTGCCTAAATATACATGTATAAATAACTAATAAATAAAATGGTCTTTTAGTTTAACATTTTGGCCAAATTGTTGTAAGCCCTTGAGCCAAACTTCACGGCAGACCACGTTCAAGGGTCCCTACACTAATATAAATTCTTAATAACCTGTGCATTGCCAGGAAGAATGATTTATAATAAATCTGTCAATATAAGTTGCAAAAGTTCTAAGTCTGATTGAAGCTTTTATTAACCTGTACATTACCAGGAAAAGCACTCTAAAAGAGTGCTTTTCCTGGTAATGTACAGGTTAATAAAAGCTTCAATCAGACTTAGAACTTTTGCAACTTATATTGACAGATTTATTATAAATCATTCTTCCTGGCAATGCACAGGTTATTAAGAATTTATATTAGTGTAGGGACCCTTGAACGTGGTCTGCCGTGAAGTTTGGCTCAAGGGCTTACAACAATTTGGCCAAAATGTTAAACTAAAAGACCATTTTATTTATTAGTTATTTATACATGTATATTTAGGCACTGTACCGTATATAAGTTTTTCTGGATGTGCACTGAGCTTTGTCTGTGTTTTATGTTATGTCTCTGGTTTTAAATGGGCATTTAGTAGGTAAGTCAATCTTTGCATTGATTGTTCAAAGACATTTTATCCTATCTCTGTGACATGTGTTAATATCAAACTATTAATCTCTAATATCTATCAATTAAAGTTAATTGTTACACACATAATCCTTCATGCTTTAAAACGACCATAACAATCAGTGAAAAAAGTTTGCCAATGTTCATAGAATATTCATGCAAGCTTCCTTAGATTTGTATGTTTCCACGTAAATGCTCATGTGGTACACATATTCAACCTAAACCAGCATGTTATGTATCTCTTTGAACAGGTAGCAGTTTTGTAAAATGTTCGTCTTTCTATTCATTAGTAAGGTCATATATGTTTTATGTCTTTCAAGGACGGACAAGTTCAGCCTCAAGAAAAGAAATGTGGGACCAAATAACATTGTCTGTGTCTGTATGTGGGAATCATGTGAGGGACCGCACGAATTGTCGGAAGATGATATCAAGGCGAATTTAAAAAAAAAATCCAAGCACAATGGATGCATGCTTCTGCCACTGGAGGTGGGCCGCCAGCACAAGTTCTAATCTTAACTCCATTGGAGGAGCAGATGCGTGAAAAATTTCTTCCTGTCGTCGTGGAGGGTTTACCTGGGGACAGAGATATTGGAATTTATTCATCTCAATTTCCAGCAGGTGACAAATTTTACTGTACTATGCATGTCGTATGTTACAGTTCTTATCTATCTTTCCACTGAAACTTATTCTTTGTTCCAAATATAAGCATACCTACATATATATCTGTATATATGTCTCTCTCTCTATATATATATCTCTCTCTCTCTATGTATATCGATATATAGTTGTCAATATATTTATATATATATATATATATATATATATATATAATATCTATGTGTGTTTGGAAACATGTATTGGCTCAGCTATCGTGGCTTACATCATTAGGAGTCAACATACACCACTTGACCTGCATGAAGGGATTATGTGTAATGATCTTCCAAATAACACACACTGCAACCTTCTACTTTACAAAGCATTCAACATCTTTTCCCTATAGTTGAAAGCTGAATGTATGTTCGAATATTTTTACAAACAATGGGTTAACATGCATAACCACAAAGCACACCCGCAGTCATCCTTTGTCACAGTAACGTTTAACATCACTGTGTTCTTCGTTATACTGTGTCAGTGCACACAAATGCATAATTCACTATTTCATGTATGTGTCGATCCAAATATACATATAAAATATATATATATATATATTTGTGATAATCTATGTTACACCTCTAAACAGGCCCTTACTGCGTAATAAAGTCTTGCATGGAATATTGAAAGGCGAACATGAATAATTATCACAAACACATTCCGTTATGTATTATGAAAGCTCTTTTTTTCTCTTCATGTAGTCTAATGTGAGCATAAATAGGAACATGTACCATATGGTATTTAATTGTGTTCATATGTAGCTCACTTCATATTTTTATTTCGCTCATGTACCGTTGTGTGAAACCAGCTGCAATTAATATGTAATCACAGCATAGAGGTGAACAGAGGGGGTGGTGTTGGGCAGAGAGCCAGCTCACAGGGTCATGGTAGGGTCAAGTCTTGTGGGAGGATTTACAGGTGGGAGAATCAGCTCAGGGGTCATGGTGGTGTCAAGTTTTGGGGGAGGGCTTACAGTTGTTAGAAGCTGACAAGGTGAACAGAAGTTCATCACATTCATTTGAAATGGTAATTATCTTACTACTTTCAACCACCATTCCACGATATATTAAAACGTACGTTACTCATTCTTTCAGTTATAAATTATTGTTACGTTATAGATACGCCACCTTCTCACACCAGTACCATCTGTGAGCGACACACTGCATGTGTTGCTGAGTGTCAGCCACATTGAGCGCTACACCTGCTTCTCTTAAATGTTCTGACAGATCTCTAAAAACATTCATACACATTTCCACAATTAGGTGCTGAATTATAAGCAGAGTCAACTTTGCTTTCATGGCAGTGATGTACATTATTGTAGCTACAGTATATTAATACCCAACATATGCAGTGTATGTACAACAGACCAGTTAATTTTATAACGCATTTCTTAATACATATCTGCATTAACATTGTATGTATGTTGTATGGTGTTTAAAAGAAATTGGACGATTAGTTTCACATGTACATTTGTGTTAAGATGGATAATATACAGATTGCCCTAACCATAGAATTGTGATTTCGTAACGGGATGCTGATATTTAGCAAAAAGTACTCTCACTACAGATACCTAATGTTAATTATGTACACATGACAATGACATTCTGATGTTACTCTTCTATATAGTTGGCCCGCAGCTCCTGTGTCACCTGTGGCACGTCACACAGAACACATCTCGTCACCTGTCTCATCAATGTCATCATCAAGAATGGAAGGAGAGTGTATGAGGTGCAGGCCATATAATGTGTACATTGGAAGCATTTCATTTGCCATGCCAAATAAATGCCTTTCACATGTAATGAACTTCAGATCAGTTATTGATACAGGAGATGTAGTGTTTCATGACACAACATGTATTGTGTGTGTTTTCAAGTATCAGCTAGGAGTTGTGACGTTACAACAAACTTTAATTCATTCTTCTTTCACACTGAGTCGAAACGTCATTGTTGCTTCAAGCATCATCTTTTAATTGGACACAATAATACATTATGGAAACATATTATGTGTTCCACTATGAGAACAACTATCATTATAGGCTAAAAAAAAAAGTGAAAGTTCCATGTCAGTTCATAATGTCTTTATTTATTTGTAGAACCAGATGTTGCCGCTCAAGGACAAATTCACTCAAGTGACCATGAAGATGTTGACACTCCTGGATTAACCCAGCATTCAAGTCCTCCTGCTCGTGACACCTTCTCAGCTATTGCAGCTTCTGAAGAACGAATCTTGGGTGAAGAAAATCGTCGCCATTCAGAAATGATGTCAATGCATGAAAGGATGATGTCACTGCATGAAAGGGTGCATGACAGGTCAATATCAGAAATGTCACAAATAAAAAATGTCATCATCCAAATTCCTAAAGAAATCCAAAATCTGAACAGAACATTACAAGCACTAGTTCTGAATGTAAGCCAAGCCAATCAGTTTAGGAGTACAGCAAGAGAACAACAATTCCACTTTAACCATCATAGGATGGATCTTTACATGCTGCTAATTTTTCTCCAGAGTCATCACTTCTTCATTCCCCACTTCAGGATGATACCGGTACAGTAGGTGCAAGTTCTGTGCAGGTCCCTGTCAACATCCAACCGCTTACATCATCTGTTCAAAATATTGAACCGACACCTACAAATGAGACACGCAAAAGAAAGTTTGGTCAACAATTACTATTCACCAGGTTTTGGAAGAAGATTAAAACACAAACACAAGAAAGTTCTCCACCACCCCTCTTGCAATGTATCTCAAGTGTTTCACAACTTCCACAGCCCACACCCAGTGCCCCTGAAGTGCTACAGCCCACACTCAGTGCCCCTGAAGTGACACAGCCCACACCCAGTGCCCCTGAAGTGCCACCGCCCACACCCAGTGCCCCTGAAGTGCCACAGCCCACACCCAGTGCCCCTGAAGTGCCACAGACCACACGCAGTGTCCCTGAAGTGCCACAGCCTACACTCAGTGCCCCTGAAGTGCCACAGGCCAGTACAAGTGCTACAGTTAAGGCGAGAGTACTTGGCACATGGAAAAGGCGAACACAACAGCCAACAAGCAGGCCTGTGACTCGCTCTCAAAAGGATAAACAAAAATAAATAAGCACATTCACTAAATTATTTTGTGTAGTGGTGTTGTTTACTGCAGACTCTTTTATGCATAGTGTATGTATGATCATGTACAGATGCTTGCAAACATTCAAGTATGTCCTTGTACACATGAATGTTTATAAATGCTCATTCACTGAATGAGTGAAGGCATATTTTATAACATATGAATATCTATTAATCATCAGTTGATTAATGTTAATCCATTATGACACACTTTGCATGTAAATGGAAGATGACATTCACTTAGCTCTTGTTCAGTATGAGATGTTTCAGGTGTATGATTGTAATTTAGACATGATAATATTATTTACATACAAATTAATGTAATTACCCATATAACAGCATACATTTTAATGTTATGTTTTCTTGTGTCTTAACTTTGTAAGACATTACTTACCTTAATCTTTATTCATAGTTCATCATGTTGGCATGTGATCATGTATGATTTTTGCTTACAATAACAGATCTGGAAGTGTGTATGAATATATCTGTAGTCTATCTCTGTATCTCTATCTATATATGTAAACACACACACACACACACACACACACACATTGTCTATCTTTGTGTGTGTGTGTGTGTGTGTGTGTGTGTGTGTGTGTGTGTGTGTGTATATATTTACTGATATATATATATATTTACTGATATATATATATATATATATATATATATATATATATATATATATATATATATATATATATATATATTATATATATATATATCTGCCAGTGTTATCTGCAAACAAGCCTTGTGTTAATGATATAGAAATGTTAGGACACTTGCTACAATTATTGTATCAGTATGAGTGAGCCCCTAATTCAGTCAGCTGTATTGAACTTTGAATATGATTACAACAAGGCCTGCTTACACCCATCAATGCCTGTAGTTTTGCACTCTATATATAATATATATAATCAGGGTCAACATTACAGGCCTTAATGGCTGCAAAGAGGCCTTGTTTGCTGTTAAATACAACTTCTACACAGATGACTCAATTAGGCCCTCAAGCATACTGACCCAGTAATGTTATAAACTTTAATGAACTTTGAATATAATTACAACAAGGTCTGTTTGCACACATCAAGGCCTTGAATTTAGCAGTATATATATATATATATATATATATATATATATATATATATATATACACACACACACATACATACATACATACATACATATACAGTGTGTGTATATATATATATATATATATATATATATATATATATATATATATATATATATATACACTTACATACACTTACATACACTGTGTGTGTGTGTGTGTATATATATGGAGAAACGCGTAGGGCATGCGCATTGGTGGAGCAGACAGAGACCCATTGCAGAGAAACCCCCGGCACCAGAGCAGAAGCCGTGACAGAGGAACTGTGGAAGACGAACGCTCGCGAGAGTTGGAGCCGACACACGTGATGCGGAAGGACTCTGGTATACCAGCCGTGCAGTGGACCGGCGTTTCTGTGCTATGAGTGTGAGAGACTCAGTTTAAACTCTCAACTGCTCTGATCCGATTCAACACATGTGAGTGGGATACCAACTGTTGTTTTTAGATAGGAATTTTATTAAAGGTTTTACACTATATTCCTTTTCTCCTATATTACTCTCCTTCCCTCTCCCCCCGCCCCCCCCCCCCCCCCCCGCGAGATCCATTCCGTGACAGGACACCTTCCAGCAGCAGAAGGATGATGAAGCTGTGAAAATTGCTTGAATGATCGTGTGCAGTCTAAGAAATCCAAGACGAAATTGAAGTTCATCAGTAGCAGAGTTCCTGAGTCCCACTGTGGATTAAAGGCTTTAAATTGCTGACAAACGGTAATTGCATATCTTACCACCTAAGTCCCGATTGTTCTGACATACTGCCCTATGATATATTTCTCCCCCCCCTCTTCTCTTCCTCTCCCTGCAATTTGCGCCTAGGTCACTTCTTCTCTATATATATATATATATATATATATATATATATATATATATATATATATATATATATATATACAGTGGTTGACAAATCACCAAAAAATCTACTCTCCACACAAAAAAATCTACTCGCCACCTAGTACCAAACGTGTGCTGCTTGGGCCAATATTTACTCGCCCGGGGGTTAAATCCACTCGCCCGGGGCGAGCAAATGTATAGGTTTGTCGAACACTGTATATATATATATATATATATATATATATATATATATATATATATATATATATATATATATATATATATATATATATATATGACAAAACAGAGAAAGAAAGCAGCGCCTCTGATAAGTGTGAAAACAATAATAAAGTGAATAAACTTGCTAAGAATATATAATATAATATTATATCTACACAGTGTTAAATACTAATAATGAATCCCTTAATTATTACTATAGCACAAAAAAATATTACACCTGTAAACCATATGAAGAAATTCTACATATAACTAAGTAACAACATATACAGAAAAAAAGCAAAGAAAAAGTGATAAACCAGTCCTCAGAAATAGTTCCAGTAAAAATTGTAAAATTGTGGGTGCTGGTGTAGAGGGTCTCCGGCTGCTCTCAATATGGACAAACCACGTCCACAGGGAATCTAAAGAGAAAAAGAGAGGAGAGAGCGCACGCCCATAGCGTAAAATAGTAGATTTAATGAGGGGAAGGGGAGGAGGGGGTAAAAAATGCACTTACAAAAGTACAATAAAAACAAGCGTTGCGTGATTAATAATCACCACCATCCGGTTAATACTGCATCATTTTGGGGCAATCCCAGTCTCAGAGTATGAAGGATCGACGTCCCAGCAGGTATCCAGGGCAGGTAAATGCTGTTCAAGAGTCCAAGAAAGTGGCTCCGTTTTCTTCAGCCTCTGTAGCACTCGCGCATGGATCAGTCTGCTCCAGCACTTGGTAATGACGTAATGTCAATGCGTCCAACGTGATGACGCTCCCTGAAGCGTTTCGTCACTCACGGGTAACTTTTTCAAAGGGAAGTGTGGAGAAGGGGAAGGTCCGGTATTTAAATGCAAAATCCAATGATGTTAATTGATTGGAACGCCCCAACTCAACTGAAAAAGTGCTTTGTGCTATCTACTAATATACCACCAATGAATTTATATAAAATACATATGATAAAATGAAATAAAACCTATAGGAATTGGAGGAGATGAAGTATAGGGGATATACCCGCAGATTGTAAATGCTATACCTAGGGGGAATATACACATCTCATATATAGTATAATACATCTAAGCTAAACCAACTAACATTAAACACATATAAAGAAAATATTCTAAAAACATATTAAACATCCATTTAATTGTATAAAGCAATATGGGTAAATGATTAACCCTTAATAGCAAACATGTAAGTGTAACGGATTTTCTGGACTGGCCTGACCCACCCAATCTCATATTGGCCCCTGTGGTCTAACCAGTCCCCATTACAGTGTGATGTCTGGTGGTGCACCTGTTGGCAACAGTACTCCTGAGTCTGCCGCATGATGTTGTGTGGGGATTGCCAACCCAGACAGGCAGCTGAGGTAGTGTGCTTGAGTCCTACCTAGATCCAGTGCAGCGCCTCCACCTCATCAGGATCCCAGCGTCCGCTTGTGGATGGTCCTGGTGAGGAACTCCTCTGTGGTGCAGCCCCCTGCATAATCACTCCACACTTACACACGAGGGTATACTTGAACAAGGTCATCTTTATTGGCATAGTGATGTGGGCCAGCTGCCCCTCACAGCTATCAGCTTAGCCACTCATAGTCATTAGTGCTTCCCTTTGAAAGGTTCCTCCTTTTCTAATGGAGTTGCTTCCACCTCTCCCCTAAGGAAGATTTACCAGCTTCTCTCTGTCTGCTCTCCTCAGAGCTGCACACTGTCACAGCTCTTGCATCAGCCTCTGCAACATTGTTGCAGAGCTTCACATGACTCTCCTGAACACCAACTCAACAGAACTAACTTTAGACAGTGCTGTGTCTTATATCACCTAGGAACAGGCACATCTCTGATGTCACTAACCGTGGACACACAGCATGTTGTTACTTCCTATGGGACATATGACACCTCACCAGGGTGTGAGGGAAAACCTCCATGATGACTACTGGCAATCCTGCATACTTACCAGGTTTACTGCCAGCATGAGAAAGAGATATGTACACCAATTTTAGACATGGCTACATAAGGTAGTGCAGTTCCCATAAAGGACTTGTAAATATATATACAATTGCAGATATATCAAAACTGAAAATATAAAACAATATATTAGAAAATATATAAAATAAACAAATATATAACATTAAACTAAGGAGTCAAAAACCAAATACTTGAGCATTTAGATTGGATATAAAATCCAACCTATAATATCTTATCTCATGCGGATTTTGATATATTGGAATTGATGGAGAACGTTAATGTTAGGAGTCTGTATGCCACGAACAAAGCAAGATGTCTGGAAGGACATAAGAGGATTACCACAATATAATAAAATAGTTGTATAACCTATAATAAGTGCAGTGTATACTGTGATGCTTATAATAAGTGTATATGAATCAGTGTAAAAATAAATATTATCTAAACTATCAATACCACTAAATAACCATGGATATCCTATCATTTATAATAGTGTAAACTTTAAGTGGTGGATAATATATAAGTGACTAAAGGTGTGTATATGGTGAAAAAATATATATTGTGAAATGATTAAATTATATATGTTAAAACCCAAAGAGCCCATACTGGAAATAAAAATATAAATATAACCCAAAATCTGGGAAATGGAGGGTTCAGAGGGGGAAGGGTGGGGGGGGAAGGGTTGGGGGGGGGAGTTGGGGGGGTTGGGTGGGGGGAAAGGGGGAAAGAGAAGAGGGGGGGAGAGAGGGGGGGGAAAGAAATGATGGAGAGATCCAGACAAATGATGACACTGAAAAGCAGAGGAAGTCTAGCAGGAAGAGACGTCCAAGGAACCATTAAACAAAAGTGCTAACATCCAGGCATTCGTTAAGTCCACCCGGGCTTAAAGTGCCCAATTGGTGGATCCAGAAGTTTTCCCGCCTGCAAAGGGTCTTGAACCGGTCCTCACCTAGAGCACACGGTGAGATTGTCTCAATTCCCATTATTTTCATAGTCTTAGGATCCTGCTGATGGAATAATTTGAAGTGTCGAGAAACACTGTGATTGTTAAGACCTTTAATTACATTTCTCCTGTGTTCCAGGAAACGCGTGCCAAGAGTCCTAGTGGTGCGTCCAACTTATTTTAAACTGCACCCACACTGAATTAAGTACACGACATAGGTGCTGAGACAATTAATAGAACTACTGATGGCATGCGTAGTACCTCTATTAGAAGAACAGATGTGTGTCTGATTCAAGAGATGCCTGCAGGTAATGCATCGACTACGGCCACATGGGTGATTACCCAATGGACCCTTGTGAATTTTGGCATTAGTAAAAGTCGAGGAAGACCTGAGTCTAGTGGGAGCTAGCATACTCTTAATGCTTCTAGCCTTCCTGTATACCACAGTCGATCCTTCAAACTCTGAGACTGGGATTGCCCCAAAATGATGCAGTATTAACTGGATGGTGGTGATTATTAATCACGCAATGCTTGTTTTTATTGTACTTTTGTAAGTGCATTTTTTACCCCCTCATCCCCTTCCCCTCATTAAATCTACTATTTTACGCTATGGGCGTGCGCTCTCTCCTCTCTTTCTCTCTCTCTCTCTCTCTCTCTCTCTCTCTCTCTCTCTCTCTCTCTCTCTCTCTCTCTCTATATATATATATATATATATATATATATCAAGAGAGAGAAAGCGAGAGAAAGAGAGAAAGAGAGAAAGAGAGAGAGAGAGAGAGAGAACGAGAGAGAACGAGAGAGAGAAAGAGAGAGAGAGAAAGAGAGAGAGAAAGAGAGAGAGAAAGAAAGAGAGAAAGAGAGAGAGAGATGTATGTTTATGGTTAATTGTAGCTAAGTGTATGTAGAAATCTGTTCATCATAGCACTGTTGATGATTTCACACACATTGTTATTGTAATTATAAGAGTAAACTTGTTTTTCACATTTTGATTGCCTAAGCAGAAAGTAAAGTTTCGATTCCTGTGAAAAGAGGGTATCTTACACAAAGAATCTCAGCCAATTATTGTAACAAATTTCTTGTGGGAGAAAAACTAGGCGTATAAATGTTCGGTTGTATTATAACCTTGGAAAAAAACGCACAGATAACATGTAACTATTCACACATTCATCAGACATCCTTATGCTTTCAACTTAGACACTGTACACTGGAAGAGAGAAGAAATGGCAGGAGCTTCCACATTGCACAGCAATCCACGTAAATCATACAAATTTATGATTTATGAAGCAATCGAGTCAACTCCACAGAAAAAGGCTACCGTGGGGGAAATCTATGCCTTGATCAAAAACAAATATCCATACTACCAAGAAACAGCCAATCAAAGACATTTTAAAACTCCTGTACGTTTCACTTTATCCGCAAATGAATGTTTTGAGCGTGTCCCTCATCGTCAAGGTCAACGATACGGCTGCTGGCATGTTGCTTCATCATTTAAACTTACCATGGAACATGGAACATATCTTCTGTTAAATAGCATATTTTTGCCTAATACCAGTTACATTGAAGCCTCACAGACTGTCGCGTCTGCTGATATACCTGCACCGTCCATTCATCAAGACGAGATGCAAGATGGACATAACTACTATGATATGTCTTCAAACTTATATGGTCAATATGAATGTGGAGGTGAAAACAACCAAGAACTGTACGTACCTCCGGACGTCTTGTTTCAAGAAGCCACTGCAGATCCATATGACGGCCTCACGGAGATGTGTCTGAATCAGGATTCAATGGTTGGCTCAACCATGGATGATACTGTTGTGCCTTCCTGGAGCGATTTATTGCAGCCAAATCAGTTTTGACTTCTACAATAATGGTAGATACAAATTTCATTATGCCTGTACTCAAATTATATATGTCACAAATATTATAACATAATCTGCATAATATACACAATTTGTTAGCCAAATGAGTGGCTACAGCGTAACATTGCAGACAGCCTTACATGGAGCATTCACAAATAGATTATTTCCTATAACAATAGACTACATGACGAACCATGGGTACACATTGGTGACGGAGTCCTAAATCATTCATTATTATCGATTTTAAACCATCTTTTCTAAATGTTACACTAACTGTAACACACACACCTCACTGTTTAGCATTCAACATATAAAAACAATGTGTCGCCCACATGTGACGTGGGAACGTGGTAATGTCCCAAGGCGTCCTTAAAAGGTTACCGATGCAAGCCCCCCCCAACCGACGTGGACGCGTGAAACAGTATTGACTGTGCCCGTAGCTTATTGTTACGGTCAGTGCAGTGTGTTATGCGCGTGCGTTGGTGGGGCGGTGCGTGCACAGCGCTGGAGGCCAATGTTCATTAAGTGGGAGGGGTGTTTGCGTGCATTTCATGGTGCCTTAACATGACATCACACGTCTTTTTTTCGCTCATTGGATGATCGTCCGCTTTGGCTGTGGGCACATGTTAGTTTAGAAAGTTTAGATATGTACGTGTGTAGAAGTGAATTGGTTTCGCTTCCATATCATAACTTTCAGCCATGATATGCGTGCTGCTAGCAGCACCATGGAGGGACATGTATTGAACGCACAGCGTAAACATCGTTTTGCGCATGCGCTAAGACTTAGTCCACACATTCGTGACGTGCGCGCGCAACAGACGTTGTGCGCGCACATTATTATGTAGGCAGGCACCGGAACAAACATATCAGTAGTAATTGAACACCGGCATTTGAAACATTACATTGTTCTGTATCTTTAGTTTGATCCTTGCAGTTTAAACATATATGTTACTTCTGCGTGAAGATCCACAATCATATAGAGATGTGTTAAGCGAGTCATGCTGAGACATAGATAAATGTGCAATCTTTGAACATCATGTGTTTGCTGTATTTCACAGATGTCGAGGATGAATACATGGGACCAATGTATGATTTCAGATGGGCCAATCGTTATATTAGACGATTGTGCCGCCTAGCGAACAACAATTATAATAAATATGTAACAATGCTTGCAATGATTTGTGCGCAGAGTACGAATCACTACATAATCTTATCCTATTGTGCAAATATTTACAATGCACTTAACTATCATAATGATGTTGCTAAACACTAAAGTTAGAACTTATATTGATAATTTTTTCATTTCTACTAACATTATATGTATTGGCATGTGATATATGCAACCAACATTATCACGCAGAAAACACATTAATCTACTATATATTATAATCCCACGTGTGACTTGTCAAAGAATGTAAATGCTACATAACAACTCGTAGACATTGTATCTGAACGTACACAATAACAATAGGGAGGTGAGAGAAACTTTTTTGTCTTATCAATGTTATATTATCATTTAGGTTGTAGTGCTAACCTAACATGCATGAGCTAATGAATGTTATGTACAGATCATGAAACCATGAACATTTGTGTGTACATTTCATTCACACGATTATCTATAGTTTAGTGTTGTTATTATTAAACGTTAAACACATACATAGCTAAGTGACGCAGATGAGAAAAAATACATTATTATGTAGGTTAATATTATTTCATGTAGAAATACATGCATCACACAAAAAAAGAAACACACACACACTATGTTGATGAAATGTGTGCGTAGCTAAATGTATACTTCATTTATGTTCATATGTTGACAGTTGTTATAAAGGATCATGATCATTATTAATAAGTAACGTAAATGAAATAAAATTGTTCTTAGGAACATTCTCATTGTGTTGAATAATTCAGGCAAAAATGTGAATACAAAGGACAATACTTTGGAATGGTGTTAACATTTTGCCAAATGTAACATGTACGTCAAATCAACACATATCTTTCACTTATACATACACATGTGACAATGTATTAATGAACATGAAGATGAAGTGAGAGAATAAATAATGACATACATTGCAATGTTAATGATGTTTACCACATTTGGGTCATTTCATACAAACATGCATTGAGTGTTAACATCGCTCATGTGCATGAATGGATGTTGTTACGTTTTTATAATGGCATGTTATGTAATGTAGGTAATGATTTTTCAACACACTGTACAATAACCAAAAAGTGTAGATAAACGCACGGACACAATACACAAAGGACATATTTCAATTGTGACAACTTGTTCATTACGTTCTCTTTAAACATCCTCTAACTATACCTGTATCGAGGTTATCACATCTTAATACAGATGTGAATTCAAATAAATACCATGAGCACTCCTTGAAAAATAAAACATCAAGGAATATAAATCATTGTAATGACATGTTAATTAAGGTAAGCAACACACAGAAGTGACACTTTTCTATGTGATATTAAACCAAATATAGAAAACGTAAAATGTGATCTCAAATACACAATAGGCTACACATCATTGTGACACACATGTCACACTCCAAATGAAAATTTGTATGTAACCATATTGCACTAGCTTTTGGCTATCAACATAGTAGGTTTCTTGTTTATGCATAACCAAAAATAGAATGTACAGAAAATATAGATTTTGTACACATTATTCCCTCACGTACACACAAAACCTTTTAGTGGTAAGAAGTAAAATACAACCTGTTGCTGAATGACATACTGGTGCCACATGCAATTGTCCACACAGCAGAGAACAGAAAGGTGGGAGAACCATATTCATCTGTTTCCTAAGTGAATGGTATTTGGACACATGTATTTATCAGTAAAATGCATTAATACATCTATGTAGTACTATGAACATATAGGTAGTTGCTTACATGAAAAATATGTGATAATCACATTACGACGTGTCTCCACATCACAGGCTGTTTGCTCACTGTCAGCTGCTAAATGTACGGGATGCTCCTCCTCCAAGCCGTGACGTATGTCGCTTTCCAAATTATGGCGGAGTGCCAGATTGTGCAAAATGTAGCAAGCAATTACAATATCTGACACTTTAGCAGGCTTATATTGAAGTGCCCCACCAGTTCGATCTAAACACCTAAATCTTGTTTTAAGCAGGCCAAATGTCCGCTCGATGACCGATCTTGTAGATATGTGGGCTACATTATAACGTTCCTCTGCTTCAGATTGAGGGTTAGCCAACGGTGTCAAAAGCCAAGGCCTAATTCCGTATCCTGAGTCACCTACAGTATAATGAAGCATGCACAAACATTGAATAACATTATATAATGTGTAAACATTAACTATGACATTTTCAACATACACATTACTGGTTTCTTAACACTTCATAATATGTACACTGGCGACACACTTTATTCGAGCTCGGCTAGTCCCACGAATTCGGGTATACTCGGGTGTATTGAGGTTTGTGACTGTTTTCTGCCCGAGTGCATTGCGTTATTTTCCAGGCAGGGATTGAAGCATTTTATTCCCGCTGGCTGCAATACTGCACAGTATATATATATATATATACTGCATTACAATTCATGAATTTATGCCATCTGGTAGACACGCGAAGCATTGCAGCCTATTAAATCCTAATCATTATCATTTAACAGATCAGCCGCCTGTCAGACAGGCATGAACCATGGCTGGGAAGGCAAACGCAACGGGGCTTGTCTGAGGTGAGGAGCGGCGCATTCCAGGTATCTGCCAGGTACAAACTGGGCATTTGCTCGAATAAAGTGTGTCGCAGCAGTACTCACCCACCAGCAAACCAGGTCCAAAATAGCCTTGTTCAAAAGCATGGAAAACTGATGAGTTTCTCAGGATAGAGGAATCGTGGCTGGAACCAGGGAATCTGGCTACCACATGCATAATCTTCATCGTGGCATCGCATACCACCTGTACATTCAGGGAATGGTAGTGCTTACGATTGCGGTAAGCAAGCTCACTCTGACTAGGCGGGATCAAGGCAACATGAGTGCAATCTATTGCACCCATCACACATGGTATCCCAGCTATGGTATAAAAGCCATTCTTGACTTCCAGCCACTCTGTGTGCTCTGTAGGAAAATTAATATAATTCCTAGCACGTCTATTCAGTGCACATAGAAACTGGGTAAAGGCTCGCGATAATGTAGATTGCGAGACCCCGCCCACTATGCCCACAGTTGTCTGGAATGACGCGAAAGCAAGATAATGTAATGAGCACAGCATTTTAACAAGGCCAGGGACTGCACGACCTCTGCCTGCTTTAAATTCTAAATCTACCCGTATCTCTTCATAAAGTGATAGGATTGCTGCTGAACTCAAACGATACCGACTTATGATTTCATCCTCACTCATCCCATCTCACATGGTTCTCTCCCTGTACAAACGTGGACGAGGCACAACTTCTCTCCTCTCTCTTCTCCTCTCATCTCCTTGCCCTCTCCCTCTCCACTCTGCGTCCCTGTCCCTTCCTTGCCCTGTGACATCCTATCCCTCAGCTATCCTCTCCTCCAATAGAATCCTCCGTCTCATGAACAATCGTATCATCTTCAGGTCTGTAGCTGTCAATGCGCAGGTAATTGCCCTCCTTTAAATACCTATGTGATGATGTCAAGTGACTTGATGAAGTGCAAGGTGTTAAATAAACATATTCAAGTTGTGCACTCCAAACGGATATACAGTACGAATTATACGGATTAATTATGTGTGTTCAACAGGCAATACTGATTTTTGACTATGATGTAACGTTAAGCTTTGTACTATAATTTATTCGCAAGTATTTATGGAATGTGTAATGCATGTACCACTTATGAACGCAACACTCAGTCATCTCATTATGATACAACCATGACATTGACGTTGAAAAACTACGTTGCAACATGTCTAATTTAGCATGTTATTGTCACATGTTCACATGAACTAATTATAATGTGCATATGCATAATTTAATGCCATCAGGATACTTGCTATTGATTATGTTTCAATCGTCTAAAAATGAGGTACTATTATAGATCTGTGTATAACTTTGCATGAACTGATTAAAATGCATCGTGTACAATGTAAACATGCAATGTTATTGAGTGTCCAATTGCGGACGTCATAAAAAGAGGGAGTTTACAAACAACATGTAAACATAAAAAATAACAGCTACATTTTCGTTTGATCATGCGTTACACATTAAAAGCATTCTATAATGTATACCAACATTACTATACGCTGGATCTGTTAGATGTGTCAAATCTGTTACATCATATAATAAATTGAAGCACACTTAAGTAACATGTTTCATTTGATGTGACCTCTCCTTTAAGAGTTTACTATAGGAGTTTCCCTTGACACATCATAACATTAAGACTAATGTGACACGCAAAACATCATAACATAGACAAGTACAATGTTCTGCCAATAATAAACGTAAGCAGGGACACGATGAAGTGAATAACATCAACACTAATGCCAAGCACATTTTTATTTGGAGCAATAGCACGTAAACACTCCTATAAATTTATAAGTCCCCGCTCCATTGACTCCATTGATGTAGAGATGAGCTATTTTTTCTGAGTGCCGTCTCGGCTACCTTGCCGATCCTTCTCCCCTCCAACTTGCCAACTGATCGGGGCTACTAGAATACAGCCGATTTCAAAAAGTGGCGAAAAGTGCCGATAAGTGGCTTATCGCCACCCGGCTGCCGATAAATTTTTATCGGGAAGAAAAAATGCCGATTTTAGCCACTTATCGGCGCTTACTAAATCGCAAATGCAATTTTGGTGGGAAAATGGCGATAAAAGCCTTATCGGCGATAACTGCATGAGGCCCTAGATTTCACCCGAGAGCCCCAGTTAAGTGTGTTGGATCTGTATTTTGTGTATCCATTGTCTGTCCTCGGGTTTCACCGAATAAACCTCATTTTTTTCCACTACCTTGTTTTGCCTAGTGAATGATCCCAGAAGGTAAAAGGTGTTAAAAGCACTGGTCTCTTGTGACACACAACTCTTCTGTTCCTACCCTCTTTTATCCCAATGCCTGGGATCCTTCTGTTTCAAAGATACTGGGAACCCATTTGATATATCTAGTCTTAGCTTCCCACTCCTTTGCTCATCTCAAGACCTATTTTAGGTGGCTGCACTGGTCCATGGGTTCGTAGAATTGGAGTTACAGGACTTTAAAACTATAAAACTACAAAACTAGAAAATAACTCACAAGGAAGGATAACGACTGGAGTTATTTTTACCTTATGTAATATAATTTCTCTCTATATGGGTGGGGACACCATTGACTCAACTAACTTAAACCCATTAGAGGATAGTTAACCTCTTAGGGAACAGTAGCAGGCAGTCCCAATTTAGAGGAGCCCATAAGGTTAAATGGATATTTTAAAAAAAAATGTTAAGCATTATGAATTCATGCTACTGTATAACTCAAATGTTAATGTACGTTTGTTTCCTTAATTATAATAAATCAGAGCACAAGGGTAAAAAGATATATATATCTACTCTACAAGAAATCATTTACACTTATGCAGTGGCAGTGCACAAGGTTAAAATACAATTGTAATTCCTATTTCATTCAATGAACAAGGGAGATCTGATATAATCTGTATGTTTGTGCAATTTACTGAACAAAATGATGTTCTGTTTCCGTAATGCTGCAGTGCATGCAGAGCTGAAAAGATATTTGTCAGCATAATATATTGCCCCTGAGAGCTTGCTATTTCATTTTTGATGTCTGTGGCACGGGAAGGTAGTGTCCCGTCACCGTGACTAGGGTCAGAAGGAAATTACAGTTGGATTTAAACTGAGTTCTTCTGCTCCTTCACCCATATGATTGAAAGTAAACTAAATGTATTTCTCACCATTCGAAATGCAACATCATGGTTGCAAAGGGATTTAGGGAGTGTGGCTACCTATAGCAGAATGAAAAAAGGGTTACATTGAAAAACAGAATGTGACGGTGAGGGAGTAACCAGGCTCTTAATAAAGGTGAGGGTGAGAGAGACAGAGAGAGAGAGGGTGAGAGAGAGAGGGTGAGAGAGACAGAGAGAGAGAGGGGGTGAGAGAGACAGAGAGGGCGAATGAGGCAGAGACAGAGAGGGCGAGAGAGACAGAGAGAGAGAGAGTGAGAGAGACAGAGAGAGAGGGTGAGAGAGACAGAGATAGAGGGCGAAAGAGACAGAGAGAGAGAGGGCGAGAGAGACAGAGAGAGAGAGGGCGAGAGAGACAGAGACAGAGGGCGAGAGAGACAGAGAGGGCGAGGGAGACGGAGAGGGCGAGAGAGACAGAGAGAGAGAGAGGGTGAGAGAGAGAGAGGGCGAGAGAGACAGAGAGAGAGGGCGAGAGAGACAGAGAGGGCGAGAGAGACAGAGAGAGAGGGCGAGAGAGACAGAGAGAGAGGGCAAGAGAGACAGAGAGAGAGGGCGAGAGAGAGAGAGGGCGAGAGAGACAGAGAGAGAGAGAGGGCGAGAGAGACAGAGAGAGAGAGAGGGCGAGAGAGACAGAGAGCTAGAGAGGGCGAGAGAGACAGAGAGAGAGAGGGCGAGAGAGACAGACAGAGAGGGCGAGAGAGACACAGAGAGAGAGAGGGTGAGAGAGACAGAGAGAGAGATGGCGAGAGAGACAGAGAGAGAAAGGCAAGCGAGACAGAGAGAGAGAGAGGGCGAGAGAGAGGGCAAGAGAGAGAGAGAGAGGGCAAGAGAGACAGAGAGAGGGCGAGAGAGACAGAGAGAGAGACGGCGAGAGAGACAGAGAGAGAGAGGGCGAGAGAAAGAGAGAGGACGAGAGAGACAGAGAGAGAGGGCGAGAGAGACAGAGAGAGAGAGAGGGTGAGAGAGACAGAGAGAGAAATGGCGAGAGAGACAGAGAGAGAAAGGCAAGAGAGACAGAGAGAGAGAGAGTGCGAGAGAGAGGGCAAGAGAGAGAGAGAGAGGGCAAGAGAGACAGAGAGAGGGCGAGAGAGACAGAGAGAGAGAGGGC